>NW_023425347.1:92250553-92653053 GCF_014108415.1 Molossus molossus
GGCCCACCTCGGGGTTCTTGAGCAGCACGCTCAGCCCATACAGCGTGTTCCCCAGCATCACCAAGGCGAACAGCGAGTAGGAGATCCCCTGGGTCGACTTCCGCAGGAACTGGAGGGGAGGGGCTGGGTCAGAGACCTCACAGGGCTCCTGTCCTCGGGACTGTGACTGTCCACACACCCATCTGCCCCGTCACTGCATGTGCGGTCCTAATCTGACTGTTCACTGTGTGCCCAGAGTCCGACAGGCCCGGAACACCAGCCACCCACCCGAGGGCCCCCTCCTCATGCTCACTCTGGCCACCTCTCCCAGGCTGCCCGCCCAGGTCCACAGAAGCCCTGGCTGTGGCCCATGATGCGCTGCTCCCAGCCCCATGCTGACGCTCTGCCCAGCAAGTCCCCCATCTCACCTCCTCTCCTCTCAGGCCTCTCAGCTCAGCGCCTGCTCTACCTGACCTCCTGCTTCCCTGAACTCACACCGGTCACATGGTCCCCTCAATGGCAGGCACCATCATGCCCCTTTTCCAGAGGCACAAACCAAGGTTTGGAGAACTGGATTGAGGTGCCCAAGCCAACAGTGAGTGTGGACCCGGACCTCCTGCACCACGTCGCTCCGCAGCCCAAAGGCCCGAGCTGCCAGGCCGCTCTCCCCTGCCACTGCGCCCTCCCCTGCCAGGGCTCACGTTGGTGCGGATCTGCGGCAGCCGGGAGAACAGGTACAGGACGCTGGAGACGGAGCCGATGACAAAGCCAATGATTTCCTGCCGAGTGAAGGGCTGCGAAGGCAGAAGGGCATGCTCAGGGCCTAGCAGGGGCAGATCCCCAAGCTCCCTCCTGGAGGGCAAGCCCCGTGCCCAGGTGGCCATGCAGGGGGACCCTTGATGCCAGCCTCCCATCGGCACCCTACCATATGTCCCCACACCTCACCTTATTGCCTGGCTCTACAGACAGGAGCTTCCGCCCCCTGAAGGCCTCCCTCGGGGCAGCCATAGAGCCAAGGCTGCTCAGTAACGGAGTGGTACATGCCAGTCCCAAGGTGAACAGCAGCAAGGAATTGATGGGGGCAGACACTGGGCATGAGGCAGGAGGGAAGCTGAAGTTAGGTATCTGAGTGGCAGCAGAACGACTGGGATTGGAGTCATGGCCTGGCCCTCGGTGGCTGTGTGACCTTGGGCAAGTAACCAAACCTCTCTGAGCTTTAATTCTTCATCTGTAGAATGAGTGTGATAATACTACCCTTCTCCCGGGGTTGTAAAAGCGGTACCATGAGGGCAGCGTGGTCCGGGGCGGTCCTCAAAAGCAGTGCTTTAGGCGTGTCTCCCACGGCCCTCGCTCTGACTAGGCTACGGCCGCCTCTGAATCCTCAAAGGCAGTGAGGCCTGTGTGCCTCGTGCTTCTCCCCCAGCGCCATGGCCAAGGCCAGGCACAGGAGAAGCTGAAGCCACGTTTGTTCAGTAAGACTCAGAGTGAAGGAACCCCTGCGGTCCCGCCGGGACGTGCTCATCGCTCTTGGGCCTCTATCTCGGCCGATCAGGGCTCAGGCTCTCAGATAAGGTCTGAAGAAGCCTTTCTGCGGTTATCGCCTGGCAATGGGACAGCCGCTTCCTCCCAAACGCCCGGCCGCCCCAGCGCCCTGACACGGAGGGAGCGCCGTACTCACACACAGAGGGACGGTTCTTGAACTTGTAGTGAAAGTACAAGGACAGCATCACCAGGTCGGCCAGGACATAATACACCGCCGTGTAGGTCTGCAAGAGAAGTCGGGGGCTGTCTCAGTCCCAGGCTCTGGGGCCTGCGCCCTGAAACGGGGCAGCACTCTCACATCCCAGCTGGGTGGCCCTGAGCAAGGCACTTCACCTCTCTGAGCTTCTGTCTGATCATCTGGAAAGGGGCGATCACGCTTCCTACCTGGCAGAGAGCAGGCAGGGAAAGTGTGCGGCCAGGCAGGAGGAGGAAATGGGGATGAGCTCCCCTTGTCAGGACCGAACAGGCCTCAGAGGTTAAGTGTGGGCTCCGGTCTGGCCTGACAGGAGTGTCACCATCACCCTTGGGAAGACATGGATTCCTGACTGAAGTCTCAGCTCCACCTGCCCATGGGAGAATGTCTCCTGGCCTCTCAGGGGAACCCCCACCCGCTCCCCCAGCTCCATCAGAATCAGAGCAGTCAGCAGTGGAAGATTCCGGCGACCGTCCGGTTTGATGTGGTCATTTTGCAGGTGGGGAAACTGAGACCCAGAGACGGGCAGTGACCAGCCCATTGTCCTACTCACAGCAGGGCACAGAGCTCTCACTACAGTGTGGGGCCCTCATAAGACGGAGGACTCTGGAGCCTGGGCCTCCCCTGCTGGCGGCCCCAAAGCCTCTGCCGTGGCTATCCCGGGTGGCCCACCCGGCCGGCGCCGCCCACCTGCAGGGGCAGCTGGTCAGCGAGGAAAGAGCCGATGAGGTTGCAGGAGTCTCCGCCGATCCAGCCCAGGAGGAACCACAGGGACAGGGCCTGGTCCATGTTGCCCGTCTTGCAGGCCTTGATGTACTGTCTGCGGCAGAGAGCGAGACGCACGTTCGGGGCCGAGGGGCGGGACTTTGCCTTGGAGGGGCGACCAGGGAACAGCCCCCGTGAGACAGCTGCAGGGTAATGGGCCAGGGACAGCAGAGGCACAGGTCCCTGGGAGCCCACAGGGTCCTCTTGAGCCTGGAGAATCCCTTCTAACCCAGGAACTCGATAGGATATGCATCTTTCCAGAAAAAATCTGTAAGATGACTCACATTCTCCTCCACAACACCTGGGGACCCCTGCGAAGGGGGCAGGGAGTTGATAAGAGGACAGTGGCGGCGAGGCCCGGGCACCGCCACTGCCCTGTCTCCGGGAGCGGAGATGGCAGGATGACGGCTCAGCCGCAGCCCGCTGTCATCTTCAAAGGGCAGGGCTGTGGCTCCCGGAGCTCTCCACACAGAAGCGGTGGCGTCGGCAGCCTGGTCATTTTCCAAAGGTCCTTGGTACTGGGACCCTCTCTTTGAACCTCTCGCCAGGTCTCAGCACGGGACCAATGCTGATGGTGGCCATGGGGTCTCAGGCACAGTGCTGAGCCCTTCCTGTGTATGAATTCGTTATCTTCACAGCCCCCGGGGGGACCCTCTCACGGGCTGAGCCAGCCAGGTCGTGCAGCTGGTGAGTCTGGGAGGCAGGGTTCCCTCCACCCGGGCTGCTTTCTCTTCCTCTAAACTCTTCATGTGCAGAAGGCCCGCCCACCCTCCTCATCCGTCACTGCTCAGGAAATACTAGTTCCTCCTCAGGGCCTCCCAGCATCCCTTGTAACACCCCGCACCCTGGCCTCTGGGACTCAAGGGACAGGGACAGGGACAGGGCCCCTGACTAAGGCTTGGCCATGCCCCCTGCAGCTCCTTCAGGGCACTGTGACTTGACACACTTCCATGAATTGCAGGTAACGTGATTCTGCCACACTCAGGAAAGGCCGAGTCCTAAGGAGGAGCAGGGAGGTGGCTGTCCTTCCTGCCGTCACTCGGGACTCTGTCCCAGGCGTTCGCCCTGCGCACTGGTTAATCAGCCAGACCCAGGCCGGGCCAGCGCTATGCCACGGTAGGAAGCGGAAGCCTCAGCCAGCTCCTCAGATAGTTCTGGGGAAGCTCTCCCCCCAGACAGGGAGCCTCTCTCCCTCGGCCTCTGTCAGTCACCAGACCTGTCCGGTCAGCCTCCCAAGGGCCTCTCCAGTGGCCCCTGACATCACCGTGACTGGCTGGTCTTTCTCCCCCACCCCTCTTCCCTGGGACTCCCAGACTGCCTTCTTTCTGAAGGGTGCCAGGATGCTCCGCTTACTTGTGTCCTACTTAGTGTGGCACCCGGAACCAGGATCCAGTCAACGTGGAGAGGAATGGAGTGAAGAAATAAAATGGAGTCACTGTAGTCAAGCTGCTAAATTGCTAAGAAAAGGTAGTTTGAGGAATGTGGAAACAATTCTATTCTTATTTTCACTAGGCTGGGAACTTAAACTTTTCAGCTTTCCAGTCCTGCACCAACGCCTCCAGACAACCCTCTGGCCACCCCAGGACTGAGGAAAGGATGTTCATGCATCCAGACCCCCTGGCACCCACTCTCCAGACCGCTGGTCATCTCAAGATGACCATTTCGGACCAATGCGAAGCTAAGAATGCAGGGCTGACCTCAAGAGCGTACCTTTCACTATAAGAACTTTCAGCTTTCCTTTCTTCTTCGGACACTCTGGGTATTGCCGGGTGTGTCTCCCGTTTGCAAACCCTGAGACCTCGAAAAATTTTTATCATCTACTTCTAGCCAAAGCCTCCCGACTCTTTTAGAGTTTGGTGGACAGTGTCAAGCCCTCGACAGCCTGATAGGACAATGCAATGGGGAAAGGACAGTCTTTTTTTTAATCCTCATCCGAGGACATTTCTCCATTTTTTGTACAGACAGAGTGGGAGAAAGAGAGAGGAAGAGAGAGAGAGAGGGAAACATCGATGTGAACGGGACACATCGAGTGGCTGCCACCCGCACGACCAACCAGGGCCGGGGACAAACTGCAACCGAGGTGCGTGCCCTTAGCGGGAACCGAACCCGGGCCTCTCCGGACCGCAGGCAGACACTCTAACCGCTGAGCCAAACCGGCCAGGGCAAAAGGACAGTCTTTTTAACACACAGTCCTGGGCCAACTGGGCGTCTGCATGCATAAGGAGGCTGAACCCACCTCACCACACATAAAATATAGCTCACACTGGATCAGAGACCTAAGAGCAAGGGAGAAACGGAGCTACTGTGATTTACAAGAAGAAATATACATATGTTTGGTCTTCTTCCCTGGTCCTGGCACAGCGCTCCTAAAACCTCTGGAATTTCCTAGGTGGTGAGAGGGATAAAGGTGTCTTTTGTTATATTAATAAAGGGAATTGGGAGGCCCTAGGTCACCTAAGGAGGGGGGCTGGTTGCCTGGGGAACAAACCATGTGATTAGATCAGCGATTTTCTAAAAGAGGTCAGTTCAGTGCCCGACTGAATAGGTATTGCACGTTTTAAAAGTTCTTGTGGTGCCCTGGCCAGTTTGGCGCAGCGGTTAAGAGTTGGACTGCGGTCCAGAGGGACCTGGGTTCGATTCCCGCTAAGGGCACGTCCCTCGGTTGCAGTTTGTCCCCGGCCCTGGTTGGGTTGTGCAGGTGGCAGCCACTTGATGTGTCCCTTTCACATTGATGTCTCTCTCTCTCTCTTCCTCTTCCTCCCTCCCACTCTATCTGAACAAAAAATAGAAAAATGTCCTCAGGTGAGGATAAAAAAAATAAATAAAAAATAAAAATTCTTGTGGCACACCAGTTGAAAATTGCTAGATTAGAGGGTTCCCACACCCCACCTCTGGGGAGGGCAGAGGGGCTGGAGAGTGAGTTCGTAATGAAGTCTCCATAGAAACCCAGGAGGATGGGGTTCGGAGACGGGGTGAGTGGACATGCGGAGGTTTGGAGAGAGTGGATACTCAGAGGGCATGCAAGCCCCTCGCCCCTCCACACACCCTGCCCTCTCCGTGTTTACCTCCAGCTGGTCCTGGGTTAGAGCCTTGATAATAGACTGTTAATCCAGTGAGTACAATGTTTCTGTGAGTTCGGTGAGCTGCTCTAGTAAATTAATCAGACCCCAGGAGGGGTCGTGGGAGCCTCCAATCTGCAGCTGGTTGGGCAGAAGCACAGCTGACAAGCTGGACTTGTGACTGGGTGGGGGAGGGGGATATCCTGTAAAACAGCCCTTCACCTGTGGGGTCTGGTGCTATTTCCAGGTAGATGGTGTCAGAATGGAGTCTGTTGCTTGGTGGTGTGGGGAAAAAACCCCTAAATGTCAGATTTAGCAAAATTAAATCTATAAAACTCTTTAAACAACGAGAAGGGCAAATCTTTGTTACTTGGATTAGATTATGAGTTCTTAGCTATGACACCAGAAACACAAGCAACAGAAGGGAAAAAAAAACCAGATCAATTGAACATCAAATTTAGAACATCTGTGCTTCAAAGGACACCATCAAGAAAGTGAAAAGACAACCCACAGAATGGGAGACAATATTTGCAAGTCATATGAAGGCGGGAGAAAAGGGTTCTATGGAGAGGAACCCCACCGGGTAATCTGATCACAAGCTTTCACTAGGCAGGTCATGATGCCTAGCGTGCACCCGGCCAATAACCTTCCTACGAAAAGGTTTATCTTTGCCTGAAGCAAGCCCTGTCCGTGTGTGTGTGTGTGTGTGTGTGTGTGTCCAGGTTAACACACCTTTGAAATCACCACCTCTTCAGAGCACATAATCTTGTTAACCATCCTGTAATCCAATCCCTGCTTGCTTTTCCCCACCCTCTTGTCATCTTCCTTTCATCCCCTCAATTTCAAATGCATCAGAGAAGCTGCAGGACTGCCATTCCGGGAGCGTCTGAGACCTTGCTTCCCTGCAATTATCACCAGTTTGGCTCAGATAAACTCTTACAAAAATTCTCTACAGCTGTGGACATTTTTATGTCCACACAAACTATATAAAGAACTCTTACGACTCAATAATAAAAAGACAAATAATCCAACAAAAAATTGGCAAAGGTGCTGAACAGACCTCTTGCCAAAGATACACAGCTGGCCAATAAACATGTGGAAAGCCACTTAACATCACTGGTCACCAGGAAAATGCAAATCAAAACGACCACTTGCCACTCACCCGGATGGCTATAGTACAGAAGCTGGAGGATAAGTGCTGATGAGAATCTGGAGGAACTGGAACCTCCATATTCTGCTGGTGGGACTACAGAGTGGTGCAGCCACTTAGGAAAATAGTCTGGTAGCCCCTCAAGAGGTTAAACACGGCCCTGCCACCGGCGCTACTCACGGGAAGGTGGACGCTGCGAAGCAGAGAATGGAGATCAAGCCCAGGCCCACGCTGGCCTCGTCCCAGCCGTCCTGGGCACATTCACCAAACACGTCCCAGATCCACTGGCGGGAGCCATTGGGGCAGCTGGAGAAGTTGCCCAAGCCCAGGGTCTTCCAGACCATGACTGCAGAGGGCGGGGGGGAGGGTGCCGGTGCGCTGAGGCAGGAGAGGGCTCTACCGGGAGAAAGAGAGGGGGGCTTCAGCCTTGGAAGGGGGGGGTCCTCGTCATGGTGCCCCCAACCTAAGCCCATCCCCAGCCTTATCACCTGGCAGTGACTGGACCAGAGGACACAGTCAGCCTCAAGTGCAGAGATCAGAGCAAACCCGAGCCAACCACATGTGCAGGGAGCAGTCAGGGACCCGTGCCTCCACATCCCACCGTAACCCTCATCGATGCTGCGACTGTGCCTCAGTTCCCTCAGCTGTAAGCCGGGGTGAGGGTCAGAGGGGGTCATAAAATACAGTGTGGAGAACCGAGCCCTCAAACACGTCACTTTTGTTGTGATGCTTGAATGTTCAGATTGTTTCTAACCTTTTGTGGTTGTAAATTATGCTGTGAGGGTCTGCTGAGACCAGGCCCATGGGTAGGCTTGTCACCCAACATTGGTGTGTGGATGAAAAAAGGGGGTTCTATGAAAAATAACCTCACAGGGTGATCGGATCATAAATTCCTAACTGGGCAGGTCGTGGTGGGTAGTCACGTCCCAGGCCTGTAACTTGTTTAGTGGAAGGTGTTAAGCAAGTCCTGTCCACTGTTCTTGTACGTCTGGGTTAAAACACCGCTGAAGAGCCGGAAGTAACACCCCTCCCGATGTAACCACTGTCAAGAAAGCACATATCCTACGATCTGATTCCCATCTTGCTTTCTCCCCTCCTCCTGATGTTTCCTCCTTAATTTCAAATGCATAAAAGAAACTGCAAAACTGGCCTCCTCAGGAGCATTTGAGATCTTCTCTTGGGCACAGGTTGTCAGTTTGGCTCAAGTGAACTCTTACAAAAATTCTCTACAGGTGTGGACATTTCTTCCATCAACAGAGCAGATGAAGCAGGTGAAGAATAAGGACAGGTGAATCCCGAGGTCGCACAGGTGGCTGGGATTCAAGCTATCTTCTCCCGGAGCTCACCTGTGTGGGACGCCTGCTAGCAAGCAGTCCAGAGCCACTTCCCCATTCTCACCACTGCCAAAGCCAGAAGACGGCTGGTCACGGGGGCAGGCAGGGAAAGCCCCTCCCTGGGCCTGGGCCCCCTGCACACTGCCTACAGCAGTCACTCTTGTGTGACAACCCCAGAGAAGGGAGAGAGAGCAGAGCCAGGTGGCCCCGTCTCTGCCAGGCAAGATTCATCACAGCCCTATTACTGAGCTCTCTGCCAGCTCTGTGCTAATTACCTTGCATGCATTTTGCATTTTGTTCTCATATCAACTCTATAAAGTAGAGGAACCAGGGAAGCAACTCGCCAGGGCCACCCAGCCAGGAAGTGGCAGAGCTATGAGTCAAAGCCAGGACCAGGACCCAAGCCCCTGCTCAAAGCCACTATGCCACGCTGCCTCCGGCGCTTCTGTCCCTGGGCGAGGCAGAACCCTCCTGTGGTCTGGCCCTGCTGCCCAGCTTCTTGCGCAGCCAGAAGGCAGGCTTCCCCTTTTCTCACTGTGCTCAGAGGGATTTTCCTCCCCCGACAGCGCCAGGCTCCTCCAGCTCCTTTTAGTTCCTAGTCCCGGCGGGAGGCCCAGGGCCCTCCTAAAGCCATGCCGGTGCCATAGACTGAACATTTATGTCTTCCAAAATGCTTGTGTTGAAACCTAACCCCCAATGTGATGCTCTTAAGAGGTGGGAGCCTTTGGGAAGTGCTCAGGAGGGTGGCCCTTATGAATGGGGTTAGCGCCACGCGAGAGCGCTCCCCGGCCGGCCATGTGCAGACACTGAGAAGACAGCCATCTATGCATAGGAAGCGGGCCCTCAGAAACACGGGGTCTGCTGGCACTCAGTGATCTGTGGTGTTCATAACCCACCCGATCGATGGCGTTCTGTCATAGCAGCCCTAGTGGACTGTCGTCCTGACTGGACCCTGGGACTGCTGAGGTCACAGCGCCTGAGTGTCAGGAAGGGAAAGGAAGCGAGTCAGCTTCTTCTCTCAGGAAGCTCGAGGCTCCCAGCCCTAACGTGACTAGCAGTGGGCAAAGGCCCTGGAGCTGGGGGCAGGGGCGTCCCAGGTCACTGTCTGCCTGCTTCACCATAGCATCTCCGGGGCCCAGCAAGCATGGCTGGAAGCCTCTTCCTATCTCCTGGTGACCCACTTTGATGACCTTTAGCACAACTGATGTTTACCCGATGTCCTGCCCCAGCACCCAGGTTAACATGCAATTCAGGTAAGAACTGTATCTTTGCGATTCCAAAGACATTTTATTTATTCATTCCTCACCTGAGGATAGTTTTCTATTTATCATTAGATAATGTGGAAGGGAGGGAGGAAGAGAAAGACAGAGAGAAACATCGATGTGATAGAGACACATCGACTGGTTGCCTCCCACATGACCTGACCAGGGCTGGGGACGAACCACAACCAAGGTACATGCCCTCGACTGGAATCGAACCCGCGACTCATTGGTCTGTGGGCCAACGCTCTAACCGCTGAGCCAAACTGGCCAGGGCCCAAAGACATTGTAAATCAAGTCCTTTTGTTCCTCACTCATCCCCAAATTGGACTGTCTTCCCCATCCTCCTCTTATGGATCCCAAATGTGCCCCTGCAGCTCATCACCTTAATACACTGCCATCCTCATCACTTTCCTGAGAGGTGGGGACACTGTCCCCATTTTACACATAAGGTTGAGTGGCTTTGGACAAGTGAGGAACCTGACTGAGCCTGTTTATAAAATGTAGATAATGAGCCTCACTCCTTGGGCTGTTGTGCAGATGAAATGCACATAAAGCTCTAAGCCCAGGGCCTGACAATGCGCAGTAGCGACTGTTCTGTGGATGACAGTCCAGTATCTCAGCAACCCTGAGGCCACTGTCTCCTTCCCTCTTTTCACCAGGTTGGGAAGAAATGAGGTGGGCACATGCCCAGTGAGGGAGGGAGTGTCTTGAGAAATGTACCTTGGCTCACAGGGCCCAGGCACTGGGTGGGTGGTCCCCTCAACATGTACGTGGCTGTTGTGCAGCTCAGGGCTCAGGACACTCTGAGACACTCCTGAGCCGTGAACAGAAGGGGCCTTCCTCTGAGGGCCGCTGTGCATAGGGCCTGTCACCCACAGGTTCTGACTTAAGTAAGGAGTCAGCCTGGGCCCCAGGTCTGGCTTCTGGAAATGGGCCCACCTGCTCAAACAGCAACAATGGCTGCCCAGAGTTGTAACAAAGCTTGACTGCAATTGTAGGTTTGACAAGACCACAGCTGGGGTGCTTTGGATCAAGGAAGGCACGTGTTCAAAATTCAGGATCAGTATATGTGGGCTGGGGATTAGAGACCTTAAGTTAAGAGGCTCACCTAGCTGATCCTGATGCATATGGCCAAACTTTGAGAAAGGCTTTGCTTGCTCTGGCCGGTTTGGCTCAGCAGTAGGCCCTCGGACCAATGAGTCGCAGGTCTGATTCTGGTCAAGGGCACGTACTTTGGTTGCAGTTCATTCCCAGACCTGGTCAGGGTCATGCAGGAGGCAACTAGTCGATGTGTCCCTCTCACATCCATGTTTCTCTCTCTGTCTCTCTCTCTCTCTCCCTCCCACTCTATCTGAAGATAAATGGAAAAATATCCTCGGGTGAGGATTAAAAAAATAAATAAATAAGATAAAGAGAAAGGTTTTGCTGGAGAAGGCAGCCCCCACTACACCCTAGCTTCTCTCCTAGATCACACACTGAGTCAAGGAAGTGCTTTCCAGTGAAGTTGCTCAAGTGACCTTCACCTACCAGATCAAGTCCACATCCTCAAGATACTTCAAGAACTGCCCTCCTGCCCTGGCCAGTTTGGCTCAGTGGTTAGAGCGTCGGCCTGTGGTCCGGAGAGACCCGGGTTCGGTTCCCGCTAAGGGCACGTACTTCGGTTGCAGTTTGTCCCAGGCCCTGGTTGGTTGTGCGGGTGGCAGCCACTCGATGTGTCCCTTCATGTCGATGTTTCTCTCTCTCTCTCCCTTCCTCTCTCTCTCTCCCACTCTATCTGTACAAAAAATGGAAAAATATCCTCGGGTGAGGATAAAAAATAATAAAAAAAAAAAAAGAACTGCTCTCCTGCCCTGGCCAGTGTAGCTCAGCAATTGAGCATTGGCCCTTGGACCAAAGGGTCGGGAGTTTGATTCCCAGTCAAGAGCACATACCTGGGTTTCAGGTTCAACCCGCGGCCTGGGTCAGGAAGGGAGGCAGCCAATCGATGTGTCTCTCTCACATCCATGTTTCTCTCTCTTCTCCCCCCCTCCTTCTCCTCCCCCTCCCCCTCTCCCTCCCTTCCACTCTATCTAAAAATCAACAGAAAAACATCCTTGGGTGAGGATTAACAAAAACAAAAACAACAAAAAACTGCCCTCCCTCATCTCCTGTCCCTTGCCCAGGTCTTCAATAGTCATTCTCAGGCCTCCAGGCTTCTTTCTGAACATGCTGTCTCCTCCCCTAGTACTGTCCTCCCCGTGGAGGGCCTGGTAGAGATACTAAGATCAAGTTCTAAACTGCCTTCTCAAAGACGCTTTACAAGGGCTGGCTGGACAACACCTGCCACCTCTTCCCCTCCCCCCCTCCACAACCAAATCACACTCCTTAGCGATCTGTGATGAAGCTCTTTAAGCTCAACCCTTCCCCTTCAACCTGATTGTAAACGTAAAGTCTAGACACACCAGCTGCACAGTAAAAATGTTGAGGGAGAATGGGAGGAAGGAAGAAAGAGAAACAAAGAAAGATCTAGTTATGAGCTCAGATGACCTAAGGATGAGGAAGCAATCTAGAACTGACCTACAGGTATAGAACTCTTCCGCAAGTGATGCAGCCTTAGCGTTCCAATCTGACAATGGGGGACATGCAAGCATCCACCTCCCTGGCCGACTGCAGAATTAAATGAGATAATCCAGGCCAAGCAATCGGAATGGTGCCTGGCACAGGTTAAACACTGTGGTAAGAGCCATGGATGACCATTATTCCGTCCATTCCCCTTCAGGGTCCCTGGCACAGCCTTCAGTAGTGGTGAATGGACAAGACTGGCGCCAACCCTCATACTTCCAAACCCAGCCTCTCAATGTACATGCTTTGGGGATGGGGAGAGTGCAACCTGAGCTCCCTGCAGACCTAGGCAACAGGTAGAGGGGAGGAGCGTCCAGGCTGGTGGATACCACCCACTCCAGGCCTCCGGGTTCTGGGCCAACTCGTGACTCAGCCCAGCGCCCGCCGCCTGTTTGGCGGGGATAATGACAGGGCAGCCGCTGGGTCAGCGCCGTCGCCGCGAGGTCCCCTCCCCGGGGAAAACAAAGCCGTCAGAATCCGGGACCCAGACCCGAAGCCCCGGGCAGGCCCTTCCGAGAGGCCATGCTTGTCGCCCCTGAGGAGGGGGACAGGAGCCCCCGAGGGCCACGTAATCCCGGCTCAGAGCCTCACCTAGGATCTCGCGCGCCGCAGGAGAGGGCAGGAGCCTCAGGACGGACCAGGGGCTGGAGGAGGGTGCTGGGACGACGTGGCAGGGAAGCCCCAGAGCCCCGACCCGCCGCCTTCGCGTGTGCTCCCAGCCTCGAGCCGGCTCCCCGCGTCCAGACCCGCCGCCCTGCCGGGTTTCTGGGTTGGGCGGCCACTGCCCGGGTCAGCTGACCCCAGGCGCCGCCCCGCCCCCGGGCCGCAGGGCTCCGCCTCTCGCGCCGCGCACCTTCCGGACCGCCCCCGGGGCGGCGCTGGCGAGCGGAGCGTGCGCGAAGGGACGCGGGCGAAGCTCCCTGGCGGTGCTCGGGGGCCGCCGCCGGGGCCGCCTCTGGGGCTCCTCCTTCCCGCGGCGGTGGGCGGAGTCCCGGGCGCCCAGCGCGCAGGCGCGGACTCATGCTCCGCGCTGCGTCTCGCGCTGTGGCCCGCGCCGCGGTCCGCTGTGCGCGGAGCCGGGGCCCACCGCAGGCTCGCACCGCCAGCGCCGCCGCCATGTCCCGGCCGCAGCGGTCCGCTTCGGGCGCCCCGGCGCGGCCCGCCACCGTGCTGGGCACCATGGAGATGGGGCGCCGCATGGACGCGCCCGCCAGCGCCGCGGCCGTGCGCGCCTTCCTGGAGCGCGGCCACACGGAGCTGGACACGGCCTTCATGTACAGCGACGGCCAGTCCGAGAGCATCCTGGGCGGCCTGGGGCTCGGGCTGGGCGGCGGCGACTGTAGAGGTAACGCCTGGCGCCGGCGCCCCGGCCCCCTGACTGCCCCCTGCACCGTGCAGGACGCTGACCCGACCCCCGCCATGATGCACCGCGGTCTGCTTCGCCCCCTCCCCGAGCCCCAGCTCCTCAGGGCCGATGCACATATAGCCCCAGCAGCCGCACAGTGCTTTGTCCTGACCAATTTCCCCTTCCCTTCTCCTTCCTTTAGGGGTTGCAACTCGGGAACTCCCAGGTCTGGTCTAGTCTTTAGCTTTGTACCCCTGTTGCTTTCTTCAGTCTAATGCTCTCCCAACTGAGCTATTTCGGCAAGCTTCCCTGTTGCTTTCTTGATGTGGCCTCCAGAGCTGTGCCATCCCCGCCTCCAATCCCGCCAGGTGCCCATAGCCAGGCCCCAGGCGCTCTGCCTGTGCCCCTCTCCCATTGCCCTCACCGCCCTGGGCACCCATTTCTCATCCTGTTCTTTCATCAGTGCCTAGACTTTGCTCAGTTCAGCTGACAGTCCCCTTGGCACGCTCAGGAGAGTTGTAGCGATGCAATAGCAAGCTGGGCGGAGGCGGGGGCGGGGCAGAGGTGGAGGTGTGAGAGAGGGCTTTGTTATGGGCTCATAGGAAGGAAAGTGACTGTAACTCACCCCCAGGGAGTTCAGAATGTAGTGGGGAAGATTGAAGCCAATGATTACCTGGGCCTCCAGAAGGGAAAGAGCTCTGGGGGAAGGCGGGGAGGGGACGACCAGAACAGGGAGAGGCACCAGGGAAGGCCCAGAGAACACTGGAGCTGGACCTTAAAGGATCAGTAGTGGTTTGCTGGACAAAAAGGGGCAATAGAGCTGAGGGCACAGATATACAAAGATGGCTTGGAAATGGAAAGTGCCCAGCGTGTGCAAGGCTGGCCAGCAGGCAGGTATGGCTTGGAAGGGGGGAGTGTGTGTGTGGAGGGACTGGCCCTTATTAGTCTGATGCCATTAGAAGTGTGCTTGGCACATAGTGGGGCCCAGTAAACGTTAGCTATTACTACCACACTGCCCCCTCTTTTCCCCCCTGAGGCTCTTCTTTCCCAGCCCTTGTGGGGCTTCCCCTCTGGGTCCTTGGTGCTAGCTTGGTGGATCTGGAGGAACAGAATGGGGACATGTATCTCAGGCCCACACTTTCTAGTTTACCTGGCCGCCTCTCGATGATAATGAAGGTTTTGTTTCTGGATTGGTGTTTCTCCTCTAACCCTTCCCTGTGTCCTCATGAGCTCACTGGATCAAAGTCCTCAGGTCTGACCGGAGGCAAAGTTCACACTAAGCATGCAAGGGAATGGAGACTATCTGGTCGAAAAACTGTGGGACTTGTTCCCTCATATGAAGTGGTCTGATGACTTCCCTCTGCACTGCTGCGTTGCCTTTGCTAATGGGAAAAGTATAGACTCCAACCACCCATCTATCCAGACAAGCCAGCATTGTTTATAGCATTGCCACGCTGCTTGCATGGCAGACTGTCTCCTTCTTCTGGGGAGTGGGTCTCTACAGCGGGTGTGTGGGTGGGCACGCTTCCATGAGTCTGGAAGGGGAAGGGAAACTATAACTGCTTCTGCCAGCGCTCATGTCCAGGCAGATGCATCTCTCCCCTGAATTCTCCCAGCAGCCTCTTTACCCGTCTTTATATTTCCAGGCCTGCCCCCTTGAGTGTTTTCTCTATATTGCAGCCAGAGTGCAGAACACACACTGACTTGAAATGTTTGGATGATGGTATCTGAGAAAACCTTTTGGGATTAGGCCTGTGCCCTTTCTCTCTTCTCTTGTCCCATTGCTTCGTGCCTGGAGTTTATGCTCTTATAACTCAGAATTGCCAAGTATGGCCCTGCACATACTGTATTGCCTTGTCTTTGATTTTGCCTGTATTCTCGCCCTCTGGAATGTGTTTCCCATCCTTCCTTGTTAACTGTGACTCATTCCTGAACACTCAGCTTGGGGGCTGTCCTACAGGAAGCCTTCCCTGGCAGTCCCAGACTGACCACACACCTCTTCTTTGGGCTCCTTTGGTATGGTGCTTTTCTGTGCTGCACTCCATATTGTAACCTCACCTTCCAGACTCCTTGAGGGTTGAGACTGAGTGTGTTTAGTTCATCTCTGTGTACCAGCCTCCAGTGCAAGGCTCGGCACAGCCAGCATTCTGTGACTGTTACTATAATAGCAGTGGATATTGAGAACTTGCATGTAAGATGCAGTTCATCCTCATGATCTCCCAATGAAGACAGTGTCGTTATCAAGTCCCACAGCTTTTGACCAGGTATTCCCCATTCCCCTGCGTGCACTATTTTACAGATTATAGCACCAAGGCCTAGGGCACTTAAATAATTTAACCAGGGTCACATGGCTAGTATGTGGTTATAATAAGTCTCTCAACTATTATATTCTCCCCACAAAGTGAAAATTGCCACCAAGGCCAATCCCTGGGATGGGAAGTCACTGACACCTGACAGTCTCCGGTCCCAGCTGGAGACATCACTGAAGCGACTGCAGTGTTCCCAGGTGGACCTCTTCTACCTACATGCGCCTGACCATGGCACTCCCGTGGAAGAAACGCTGCGTGCCTGCCACCAGCTTCACCAGGAGGTGAGGGTGGTACCCCGAGCTCCGGGAGGTCTGCTGCTCCTCTCTGTCCTGTCATTACCCAGGAAAGTGGAGGCTCCAGGGCTGTCCCAAAGCAGTCCCCACTCCTGTGGTCTTCATTGTGGTCTTCCCTTCCTGGTCTCCAGAACTGTGTTGGGTTCTGACCACCACCTCTTCCCTGCAGGGCAAGTTTGTGGAGCTTGGCCTCTCCAACTATGCAGCCTGGGAGGTGGCTGAGATATGTACCCTCTGCAAGAACAACGGCTGGATCCTTCCCACCGTGTACCAGGTATGTGGCAGGGTGCAGAGGCCTCAGTCTCCAGGGCTTCTGCTGATCCTGACTTCTCTTGGCCCCTGTGACTGCCCCCACGCCCCCTCCAGAGCAGCCATTCCACTGCTCACAGCCTGCACGTGCTCTCAGGATGACGGTCAAGCTTCTTAGCCTGGACAACAGGCACTGGCTCGCTCTGGCCCTGGCTCCCCCTGGCTCTGGCTCCCCTTTCTGCCTGCCGTGAACACCTTGGTCCCATCCTTCCTGCTTCCTTGGTTTGCACGTCAGCCTGGAACACTTCTCCCCCTTTTCCCAGTGCTCAGGTCTCACTTAGATGGCTCTTCTGGAAGCCTTTCCAGAGGCCCCGGGGGGGCCTCTAATTTCCAGACCTAATCATACATTTAGTGAGTATTTGTGAGTACCACCTTTTTTTTTTATCCTTACCTGAGGACATTTTTGCCTTCATTTTCAGATAGAGTGTGAGAGAGAGAGGAAGAAAGAGAGAGAGAGAGAAACATCGATGTGAGAGAGACACATCAATGGTCTGCCACCCACACAACCCAACCGGGGCCGGGGACAAAGTGCAACCGAGGTACATGCCCTTAGCGGGAACCGAACCCGGGACTCTCTGGTCCGTGGGCTGACACTCTAACCGCTGAGCTAAACCATCCAGGGCGTGAGTACCTCCTATAATCATAGAATTCACCTTTATTGTGATTATCTGTGTGTTTTTTAAAATATTTTTTATTAATTTTTTTTAGAGAGATATGAAGGGAGAGAGAGGTAGAAACATTGATGTGAGAAAAATACTTTGAGAGAGATACATTGATCTCCTGCCTCCTGCACACCCCCTACTGGGGATTGAGCCTGCAACTCGGGCATGTGCCCTGACTGGGAATCGAACCGGGACCTCTCAGTCCATGGGACCACGTGCAATTCACTGAGCCACGCCAGCTGGGCCGCTCTGGATTTTTAACTCGCCTCTGACATCTCTTGGAGACAGACAGATCTTGCTGGGCTTACTTGTGTTTGGAAACCCAGTGTCCAGCTCACAGTTGGTGCCCACAGATATTTGTGGAATGATATCTCTAGTCATCTCCTTTCCCGGGGCCCAACACTGTCTCCCCATCACCTACCACCACTAGTGATCTGGGAAATCACTGCTGAAGTCCTGGACAGGTTTTGACTGAAGGTCTTAAAAGGTTGCTGGGGTCCCTTCCCTTGACATGTGCACCCTCTGCAGCCGGCCCCTCTGCCTGCAGGGCATGTACAACGCCACCACCCGGCAGGTGGAAACGGAGCTGTTCCCCTGCCTCAGGCATTTTGGACTGAGATTCTACGCCTACAACCCTTTGGCTGGTATGGGCTGCTGTGGGACAGGCTCCTCCTGGCATGGGTGGGCACTCCTGCTTCCCAGGGAGGGGTTGACAAGAGGCCGGGCTGTGCCTCCATCCTTCCTGGTCCCCCCACCCCTAGTTAGTCCAGAACAGCCTCTGGGGGCACTGCGGGTCAGGATCTGACTGCAGCTCCTCATAGGGGGCCTGCTGACCGGCAAGTACAAGTATGAAGATAAGGACGGGAAACAACCTGTGGGCCGCTTCTTTGGAAATACCTGGGCTGAAACCTACAGGAATCGGTGAGCTGGAGATGTCTGCATTAGGTGTGTGCATGTGTGTGTGTGGGGGTCCTGTTATCGGAATGAAGTTCTAGGCTGCTTTCCTGCGGGCTCCAGCCCGGACCCATGTCTCTGGATTCCTACAGGAATTACCAAACCTTCTGTGGGGTTTCTTGTTATCTTGGGACCTATGAGAGGAAAGGAGGGTCCCTGGAACTTACGCCAGGTCTTCCGAGTCACAGCTGTTCCCTGGGAAATGCTCATTACCTGCCAAGAGGGAAGGAAAGCCCTGGATTGAGGCTCAGGTGGCCTGGGGCTTGCCCTGCACTAGCGACCTTTGTGCGCTGATAAAGGAGGGCAGGCCTCGCATCCTTGGGAACAAAGATGTGGAGGTCTCTGGTGAGGGGTCCTGCATCCCGAGCGGTTCTGTTGCCTAAGGCAGGAGCCCCGTTGCTAGAGAGGACCCTGGCCCCCACCCCGTGCTGTGGGGTTGGGGTGGACGCAGCTGCCCTGGTTGGCTCTTTGCCTGTGGACCCCAGTGTGACTGACCCCATGCTGCTGACTCTGTGCCATCCCACATGCCCAGCTTCTGGAAGGAGCACCACTTCAAGGCCATCGCCCTGGTGGAGAAGGCCCTGCAGGCTGCCTATGGCGCCCGTGCGCCCTCCATGACCTCAGCGGCCCTGCGGTGGATGTACCACCACTCGCAGCTCCAGGTAACCAGCCCTCCCAGGAGGCTCTGCTTCTGGGTCCCCTTTTTCTTTGAGGGTAGGCATGGAAGGAGGGAGAGGGCTACACAACTATTTGACGACTTGAGATTATTTCTTTGCTTGCCCTGAAATTTCTCCGTGCCCAGTTCTTTTGGGTGGTAATCCCATTGTCCTGAAATTCCTGTGTCCTGTCACAAACACTACTGGCCTTATTAGGTGTAATCCCAATCTTATTTTTATCTTTTTTTTTTTTTTAAATCCTCACCTGAGGACATTTTTCCATTTTTTGCACAGATAGAGTGGGAGGGAGAGATAGGAAGAGAGAGAGAGGGAAACATCGATGTGAAAGGGACACATCGAGTGGCTGCCACCCGCACGACCAACCAGGGCCGGGGACAAACTGCAACCGAGGTACATGCCCTTAGCGGGAACCGAACCCGGGTCTCTCCGGACCGCAGGTGGATGCTCTAACCGCTGAACCAAACCGGCCAGGGCTTATTTTTATCTTTTAATCCTCACCTGTGAACTGATTTTTTTTAGAGGGAGAGAAAAACATGGATCTGTTGTCTCCCGTACGCCCCACAACCAGGAATTGGACCCACAACCTTTTGGTGTATGGGCCAATGCTCTAACAACCGAGCCACCTGACCAGGGCAATAAAATCCCAATTTTATTGAGGACACTGGCTCAGAGGCTCTTTCACTTGGCCAGTCCCAGAGCCACATGTGGCATGAACACGTGGAACCTACATTCTCTGACCACTGGCATTTATTCCACTCTGCACCTGGTGGGGCTGCCCCTCCCTGCTGTCCCGTTCCCCTTCCCCCACTTGGGCACTGCGTGGCTCCCATTACTGAGCACCTGTTCAGTGCCAGGCCTGAAGCAAAGCACTTCACAACATTTTAATTCCCACAATCACCCTGCAAAGTACAGGAAGTCTGAAGCCTAGAGAGGTCAAGTAACCCAGGTCTTCCTAGCTGCTGAGTGGCAGAGGTGAGTGGCTGCTGACGACACAGGAGGCAGGGCTTAGGAATTATTTGAAGGCAAGATAAGTTCTTTCTGTAGTATTATATGGTATAAACAGACATCAGGTCCCAAATCCTAGCAGGGGCAGGGCTGGGAATGACAGGTCACTGTGCACGGGTATATTGATGTTTGCCCATTGCCTTCCCAGGGTGCCCATGGGGATGCGGTCATCCTGGGCATGTCCAGCCTGGAGCAGCTGGAACAGAACCTGGCAGCGACTGAGGAAGGGCCCCTGGAGCCGACTGTTGTGCAGGCCTTTGATCAAGCCTGGCATCTGGTTGCCCATGAATGCCCCAACTACTTCCGTTAGGCCCAGCCCTGGCTTGAGGTGGCAGAGGGCACACTACGTCTGTCACTGCTCATTCTCTTACCCTGGAGAAGCTGCTTCATCTAGCCTGTTCTCTCCTAATCTCAGTTCACAAATTGTTAGTTTCCTGTATTTTTGCAGTGTTTCCAGCTGTCCTCATAGAGTGTAAAGGCTGGAGCTGTGATCTACGGCCGCGTTTCTTGTCTGAATAAAGCAGGCACTTGACCTGGGGCAGCCCCGGTCCAGGGTGAACCTGGTGAACTGGTTTCCTGTCCTTCCCAAGGGCCTGGGGAGAAGGGCGCCGGAGTACAGATCCGCCTTCCAAGGGCAGGGGCAGTGCGAGGGTCCCCAGCCTCCGACGCTGCCCCCTCAGGAGCGGGACTGCAGGTGGCCCTTCCACACACGACAGAGAGAGGGCCAAACAGCCTGGAGTGGGTTTTCTTTCAGAAATGCCCTCACTGAATCATTTACAGACACAACAATTTGGGCAAAACCCTGTTAGTCACCGTCAAGACCTCCCGGGATGCCGGGGAGCACGTGACACACCCCTCGATCTCAGCAGGGGCTTTACTCTTGTCCTGATACAGCCTGCCATCTGGTTCCCCCAAAGCTCCAAAGCTCCTCAGCTCTGGTTTGGAGAATGTGTGTCTCCGGTGGGGTGGGAAGGGCAGCCGGGGTGCCCGTTCTTCTCAGCAAACCCCCGTTTCAAAGAAGGGCACTGGGGGCTGGGGGAGAGGAGCGTGGCGGCCGCTCTCCTGTCCCCAGCGGTCACACGGGAACCAGTGCTGGAAGCCGACTCGCAAGGGGAACACACAGAACCCTAGGAATCCAAAAGAAAGCCCAAACCCAGAGGCCTTTTTCCTGAGAAAAGTTCCTTTTGCAGTCTACAGGGGACACCCTACAGACAGTTTTATTCTCTGCAGGAAAACAGTCTGTCCCGATCGCCCTCCCTTGTCTTCATCCAAACACACAGCTGCTCCCCCAGGAGGGGTGGTGACAGTCCAGTGGCCACGAGGACACCTGGATGGGCCGGGAGGGCCTCAGTCCGCATGCCCATCAGCAGTCGTCTTCCCCTGATGCTTCTGCCGACTCGTCTTCTGACTCGGGCGCGCTCTCCGGCAAGTCGTCGCCCATCTGTTGGAACCTTCCGGACTGTGCATCCCACATGTATTTGATGGTCACCCTGAACTCAGCCATCTCAAATCCGAAAAGCTTCTGCAGGGAACGAACCGAGAGTCAGGGAGTGGGTGTGATCAGGAGTCTCTCGGGTCCCTCCCACCACAGCCTGTGGGCTGCTGGGAGGGGCCAGGCCAGACTCACCAGGACGCGGGCCTGCTCTGGGGTCAGCACGTCCCCCTCCTTGCACACCTCATAGTCGGACAGCAGGGTCACCACACCTGCAGAGAAGGGGTGGGGCAAGAGTTACTCCTGGCAGGGCTCTCTGTCCGCGCCCAGTCGGGAGGAACCTGCCTGGCCGCCTGTCCCCCAGCACTCCAGCAGGCCTGGGCACAGCTTGGTCAGCCGTGTTCAGCACCCTGGGCGTATTCGGGGGGCAGTACGTTACTGTCCACATCCACCCACCACGAGGTGGGCGCTCGTAGCCCACTCCTCGTGAGAAAATGGAAGCCAGGAGAATAGCCTGCACAGCCAGGAGGGGCAGGAGAGGGGCCTGCTGAGTTTGGGAGCCTGTGTTCTTGGCCACTCAGCGGTGACCTTTCAGCTCCAGGGACCTCCCCATACCTCTTTTGAGGGCAGTGGGCAGGCCCAGCTGCCTCAGCTGTGGCTCCATGGAGTGGGGGAACTGCTCCAGGGGCCCCGGGTCCAGGTTCACGGTGAAAGTTGCTTTGTTTCCAGCTCGGGCGTAGTCCTTTTCTGTGTATTTTGTGAACCACCTGGGGAAGGAGAAGTGGTTGGAGGGGAGGGTCCTGACTGGCCCACCAGCCCACCTGAAGTCAGGCTCCCCTGGGCCTCGCCTCCCCAGCCCTCCCCTTCGCCCCTCCCATCTCAGCTGCTGGTGGCAGCTAGCCTGGAGCACCCTGCTGGGAACAAAGACGCAGTGACGGGCTCCAGAAACCAGTCTCGATGTCTCCACTGTACACCGAGTCTCTGGGTTATTCCTTCCCCAGAGTCCTCGCCGACCTTTCTCTTCCCCACCGCTCCTCAAAACACTCACTCATTCACTTCCTCTTTAGTGCGGTTGGTGAAAAGGAGACCAACTTCGCCCCTCAACTTCTTGCTGACCTGAAGAACAAAAGGGGGTTGGTCTGGTCACGTCAGAGCAGTGGTTTTCAACTGGGGACAATTATGATGCCCATCCCCTCACATTTGGCAACATCTGGAGGCGTTTTTGATGGTCACAGCTGTGTGGTGTGAGAGTCTATTCTCTGGGTCTGGAGGTTAAAGGAGAACCGAAGCATTAAGCCAAGGCTTGCTCTCCCCGAGTCCAAGGCTGGCCGGCCAGAGCATGTGCCACACGAGAGCAGCAGGAGAGAAGGCAGCTTGGCCTTGTCCCCTCCCGGTGAGGGCCAGAGACTCACCTGATGTAGGTTGTCTTTGTACTCATCAGATGGGCTTCGACCTAAGGCCACCATCATCACTTTGTTTTTGCCAAAGAACATCCTACAGAGAGAATAGGGGTTTGTGAAGGAAGTGGCCCGCCCCTCTCCTCAGGAGCAAACCAGCTCTAGTCCTGCTTTGTAGCTGGAGGTGTGCTCAGAGGCTCCCACGTGTTCCACGGAGCCCTGCTCACAGTCTTTAGCCCAGGGTCCATTTCACCATTTTCCTGCCTGTAGACCCGACATTCACAATATACTGTCTACCAGCCCACTCTGATGTTATGTGGATAACCTGCCCTCCCTGTCTGAATGTACGGAAGAGGCCTGTTTATTAGTCTGAACCAGAGCTGGTGTAGCAACGGACGGCCAGAGTCATCTGCACCATCATAATTCCAGCCCAAGGACAGGTGCTTGCCACATGGCTTGCACAGCCTGCTGTTGGGTCCCTGTTGCATCCCACAGCACAGCCCGACCTCCTAAAACACACAGGGTATTCCTAAAATGACCAGACCCCAGGGGCAAGGGAGCCCCTTCTCTTGAAGGGAGCAACGCTCAAACATTCCCTGAATGATGACCAAGTCCTTGCACCAGCAGTGCAAGACCAGCTATAATAGTTAAAAAGTGTCCTTCAGTGGGGGCAGGGCACTGTCCTTAAGATGCCATCTGTGTGACCCAGGGAGCCCCAAGTCAACGACTGCCCTGTGCTGGGAGCAGCACGGCCGTCTGCACACCCCGCAGGGCCCTCTCCGCTGCCTGCTCACCGGCTGTGCTTCCAGGCGTCCCGGATGTCCTTCAGCTTGCTGTTCCTCATGTTGGCCACGGAGAAGATGAAAAGGTACTTGTATGTGTCCACACATTTCCGAAGCTGTGGAACAATTCAGGGGGCACCACGGGTTGGGCAACACTCTGGTCTCAGATGGGAAAGAACATGTTCCAGGTCCCTTACAACTGAAGTTTTGGCCTCAAAGCCAGGATCCCTGGGGCAAAGCAGGTGTGACCTCAAAGCGCAGGGGAAGCTGAGCCATGGGTCAAGATCCTACGGTCTTCCCAGGTTCCTGACTTCTCTGTGGCCACTTCTCTCTGTTTTGTTAACTGTTGACAACCTAGACATACTCAGCTACACTAGGAAGGCATCTACTAAATCAAGCATATGAAGCCTTGTTATTTACTCTTAACGGGAGGCGGCTCACCAGCGCCGTTCTGCCCACATCGCTGGCCACAGAGTCTCTGTAGGAAGAGATGCCTTCTCAGGCAGCCTGCAGCCCCCGAAGCAGTGCAAACCGTGAGTTGGTGCATTTACCCACGTCTGGTAACTCCCAGCTTTTTGACATGAGGCAGACTAACAAATCTCTGTAAGCTCCAGTTACCCAACCACAAACAGTGATAACGTCACCTCACATGTGAGTATGGAGTGGAATGACACATATGGGACACAGCCCTGTGTGGGGCACAGAGTAGGGCTCAAAGCTGGAAATCATCATGGGGATTTTTCTTGGTGCTGCCACTGGAGGGAAGGAGCTGGACCAGCAGCCTTCTCTTCTCTTTTTGTAACAGTGTATTTCCCTAGTAGTCTATACCCACCTTTTAAAACCAAATACGAGGTCTAGGAAAATAAAAAGAACGAGCTCTTACCTCTTCTATCAGGTTCTGTTTCAATTCCAAGCCTTTCTTAGCAGTTTTGGTTAAGGAAACTAACACAAAAAAGAAACAGGAGACATGATGAGAGACATGGATGGATGTCCTGGAGACTCAGTTTTTCTCGCTTTGGTAGCTTGGTTGGGCCAAGCCAGTACCGGGAGAGGCAGCAAGGCTCTTCCCAGGGTCCTCGGAGTGCCTGCCGCCGTTCCTGACCCTGGAGGTCCTTTGATACATTTCCTGTTATGCAGACAAACTCGATATTCCTTCGCTCTGCTTAGTTTAACCTCGAATCTCGGTTATTGCTCAGGGAATGTTTGAGCATTGCTCCCTTCACGAGGCTTGTTCCTGCTCCTGGAGTGCTTTCAGTGGCAGACGCAGCCTGCTAGCTGATGCAGGTCCTTTCCTGCTCCTGGCCATGGTGCATAGAGACCATCTACGGCTGGCCTCTGCTGGGGAATAAGGCTAGGGCTCATCATTTACTTCCTCTGTTACATCTTTTGCAGTTTGGACCCATAGATGCAGCAATATCACTTTGGGAAGGATAAGCACCCCTACTGTAACAACAGCTGGGGGCCAAATGGCCCTTTACCCAGAAGGGTTTGGCATTTGCCAGATCTCATCGCGGCCCCTCCACAGAACCCACAAACACTCAACAGAGCATCAAATGCAAAGAGCAGGGTGCTTCCAGGAAGAGGCCACTTCTTACCTACCCTGCCTGGGACTCAGTCCCTCTTCACAAGTCATACAGACAGAAAGGCAATCCCACCAGTCAGGGGCAAATGAAGCACAGGAGGGCAAACACAACACACCGATCCATTTTCCATCACTTCCACTGCTACAACCGTGAACCAAGCCAGCATCATCCTGTCTTGGATTACTGCCTGTCTTGCTGCTCCCACCCTTACCTCTACCCTACCCAGTACACTCTCAACAAGACAACTAGTGATCTTTCACAAGTCAAGTTAAATTATGTCATTCCTTGGACTAGCTCTCTCTCAGATGGCTACACATTTCACCGGATGTGAAAAGCAAATTCCTTGCAAAGGTCTTAAAAGCCCTGCCCACTCTGCCCCAACACCCCTCCTCCCTTTGCTCACTCTGCAAAGCCACACTGGCCTCATGTCCCAGGACATGTCAAACATGCCCTCACATCAGCTTTGAACCTTTGCTTCCTCTCTTTGGAACACCATTATCCAGGCAACCCCGTGGGTTGCTCACTCATCAGAAATGAGGTTTCTGCTCATTTGCCACCTCATCAGAGAGACCTTCTCTGGTCACATTATACAAAATAACATCACCTTTTTCTCTCAATTTTACTCCATGAGACGAATCACTATCTGACATTAGTTACCGGTTTTTGGTATTATTGGGGGCGTGGGGGTGGTAATATGTCCCATGACTTCAAGCACAACGAGGCTCTAGACCTTCCTTGTTGTGCCTGCTGTACCCTAGGCCTAGAGAGCGCCAGGCCCCTAAACAGCCAGGGTGAGACGCCACCAGGGTGAGAAATGCTTTGGAGGTGCCATATGTACTGACAACTGAGAAAAATCAGCCACATTAAGATCAGATCATAAGCATGCCGGGCAACAGGAACGGCAAGTACAGAGCCAGACGCGAGAATAAACCTGTGCTGAAGGGAGAGGCGGCCAGGGTGGCGAGAGTGCGGAAAGCTAAGGGAGACGGGCTGGGGTGGGGAAGGTGGGCCAAGGCGAGATCGGGCGCAGTCTGGGTGCTCAGAAGCTACTTCCTGGTTCAGCAGGCCTTGGAGGGGCACTGGAGGCCGGGCAAAACAGTCTCCCTCCCTTGCCCCAACCAGGCTCCGGTGCCCTCGGATGCTCCCCGCGCCCCCAGTGCTCCCGCCGCCAGCTAGCAGCGAGCTCGCGGGGGTCTGGGCGTCCCATTCCGTGCCCCCAACGCTCCCAGAGCCCACATCGCAGCCGGCACCCAGCCAACGGAGCTCGCCCCTGGGTCCCAAAGTCCCTTTCAGCCACCTTTCTTGTCGCGCTTGGATTTGGGCATCGTTCTGCAGACACGTGCGGCGGAAGACGGTGTTGCCTGTTAGGACCCCGGCGGCGCGGGGGCCTCTGGGACGGCCCTCGGCAGCTGTCCTCGCACATGCCTGACTCAATATTCTCTACGGCTGGTATCTGTCCGCCCCCCCCCCCCCCGTGCTCTTTCCCACGTTTCCAGGGCTACTTTCCGCGCGTGCGGCGACTTCCGAGACCTGAGCGCCCCACCGAGGGCTTTGCGGGTGGTCCCAACTCTATGGTTCCGCGGGGACGAAGCCTGCGGCGCGGTGCATACTGGGCCGGCGGCGGGCGGGGCCCGGGCTCCCATCATGGCGGCCGCTGCGGCTTCCAGAGTCTGGCTCTGGGCTGCCCTGCTGATCCCCGCGGCTGCGGTCTACGAAGACCAAGTGGGCAAGTTTGATTGGTGCGTACGTGTGGGGCCCCTTCGGGAGATAGGTGGCTGTTTTCCCAGTACCCGTCTTCTGCCTGCTAAAGGGAGGGCGGTTGTCAGGCAGCAGGACCAGCTAGGCCACATAATTTGTGGGGCCCAGTGCAAGAAAGAAAACGTGGGACCCTGTTCAAAAGTGAAGTTTTAAGGTGGCGACAGCAGAGCATTGAACCAAACGTTGGGGGTGCTTCTAAGCCGCCCCGTGTGGCTGCAAGCCCGTGCAGCCGGCCTGACATTCGGGCATGCTTGGGGTCTGGTCGGAGATCACTGTTCCCTCCTCCCGCTTCAGGCCGCTTTTCTGGGACTGGCTGGGCTCTGATCTGCCATCTCTCGGGCATGTGAACAGGCCTTGGGTGTAGTGAGAAGTCCTAAACCTCGTTCTGTTTCCCCTCCCAGCCCAACCCAGCTCTGGCCTCAGAACAGGTCCCCGCACGTTTCACGTCAGCTAAGAGGTGCCATTCATTCACCCCACCTACCCTCCCTCCACTTTTTCCCTAAGGCCCTGGAGTCGGCTTGCTTTGGTTTGACTCTCAGTTTTGCCATTTAAGGGTTCTGTGATCTTGGGAAAGTGACTTAACCACTCTGTGCAGTTTTCTATCTCTGTAAAATGGTTTACTAATACTCGTCCATTACCTCCTACAGTAGTTGTAAGGATGAATGACATAATTTCTTTAAATTAGCACAATGCCTGGCTCATTGAGTGCAATCAGTAAATGTCACCCATTGTTATTACTATTCAGGGAACATTTCAACTTTCGGAGCCCAGCTTAGATATCTACTGTGTGAAGTCTTTTCTGTATCAGGCAGTTTCATTCACATATTTGTTGATTGCCTGTTGTGAGTCAGTGGTTGTTCTAGGTGTTGTGGATACAGAAATGTGAAAGAGCTCATGGGGGAAATATACAGTAAGTCCTCACTTAATGGCATCAATAGGTTCTGCAATTTTAAATAAAACGACATATATCAAAACCAACTTTACCATAGGCCAGTGGTTCTCAACCTTCCTAATGCCCCGACCCTTTAATACAGCTCCTCATGTTGTATGTGGGCGCATCTGCATGTGGGCGGACCCGCCTGGAGACGGACAGAGGAGCGGTGTCTCGGTTCCTACGACCATCGGAAATACCGGAAATACGTGTTTTTCGATGGTCTTAGGCGACACCTGTGAAAGGGTCGTTCAACCCCCAAAGGGGTTGCAACCCACAGGTTGAGAACCCTTGCCATTGGCTAATTGATATAAACAAAGAGTTAAGTCCCTATGGCAAATCGTTATTATGAAATCAAGTTATTCGAGGACCTGCTGTATAAGTGTGTGATATAAGACAGTGGGACAAATGCAATATGTCACTTTGTTTTGTTCTTTGTTAATCCTCACCTAAGGATATTGTTATCCATTGATTTTCAGCTTGTGGAAGGGAGAAAGGGAGGGGGAGAGAAGAGAGAGACACTTTGATGTGAGAGACAAATATTGATTGGTTGCATCCCACATGCACCCAAACCAGGGCCAGGGATCAAACCTGAAACCCAGGTATGTGCCCTTGACTGGGAATCGAAGCCTCGACCCTTCAGTGTGTGGGTCACCGCTCTAACCACTGAGCACACCACCAGGGCAACATAAGTCACTTTTAAAAGAAAAATTTTTTTTCTTTATTGATTTTAGAGAGAGAGGAAGGGAGAGGGAGAGCTAGAAACATCAGTGAGCGAGAATGTCGACCGGCTGCCTCCTTCATGCCCCGCACTGGGGATTGGGCCCACTACCAGGGCATTTGCCCTGACCAGGAATCAAACCAGTGACTTCTTGGTGCGTGGGTCAGTGCTCAACCACTGAGTCACACCAGCTGGGCTTAAGTCACATTTTTAATGATAAGGTAAATGCTCATATTATAATATGTATGTATTACACATACATGGCATATATAGTATGATTCCAATTTAGCTGAACACTAGGTATATGCAATTTATAAGTTGAAAGATAAATAGAAGGAGATACACTAAAACATGATTAAGTGTATGGTGGTATTTGGGGCTTTTTTTATACTTTTATGTATTTCTCACATTTCTACAGTGAGCAGACATTATTTTTATAGTCCAGATAACAGTATTTTAAAAGAGAGCATGGGCACCAAGAGGTCACCAGTTCGATTCCTGGTCAAGGCACATGCCCAGGTTGTGGGCCAAATCCCCAGTGGGGGGCATGTGGGAGGCAGCCAATCGATGTTCTCTCTCATCGATGTTTCTCTCTCTCACTCTCCCTTTCTCTCTAAAATCAATAGAGAAAAAAAATTAAATAAATAAAAGAGAACATAAGCTTTAGAGTCAGAAGTTCTTAGTTTTACATTCTAGTTCTGACAGTAATTAGTTGACATCATTGGACTTTGATTTACTTGTAAAATGAGAGTAATAACTGTCCACTGGATACAGTGAGAATCAAGTATGTGGAAATACTAGTAGAAACTGTCAAATATAATACAAGCCTTTCTCTCCACTACCAGCTTAGTTTCTTCTTTAAAAACAAACAAACAAAAAATAGCCCTGGACGGTTTGGCTCAGAGGTTGAGCGTCGGCCTGCGGACCAGAGAGTCCCGGGTTCAGTTCCTGCTAGGGGCATGTACCACAAAAAATAAATAAACGAATGAATAAATAAAAACAAAAAAAAAATAGACCAAACAACATCATCACAAGAGAAATCCAGTGTAAGCATCATGTATGATTAATTTGCTACAGGATGCAGTACCTTTTCATCAACAGCAACGTGCAAGTACCTCCTGTGTACTTGGTAGTCAGCCATACGAAGCTAATTACATTCCCTTTATGCTTAGGTAAGAGTGTTGAAAGTGATGAGATACAGCCCCAAGAAAGTCTGAGTAATGGGTCAAATGGACCCTGAACACGTTATGGGCTGGAAAAGGCTGGAGAGAGCAAAGCCTGACCCAGTCTGTGGAGCTTTGTTGGAATATTTATATGAGTTTTTTTTCTCCAGAGGTCAGTGAAAATAGAAGGGAAAGTTGGATTGTATGTTCATGGACAACAAGGTTTGTGTCTCTTCATGTGTGGTATGAGTGCCTCGTCCCACTATTTTGTTGTTGTTGCTGGCTTGTTTCCTCCAGCCTCCCTTCAGGTACAGTGTACTCTGGGGTGTGACTGTAAAAAGCGTCACTCTGAAAACGGGCAGTGCAACACTTTCCCCTCCAGAGGACTTTTTCTGCAAATTCTTCTGTTCTCTCTAGGAAACTCTCAGGATATTGGTGGGCATCAAGAAGGAAAGAAAACCATCTTTCTTACATAATTAATAATAATAAAAAAATGTTGGAGCAGCTGCTGAGACTAGGAAGCAAATGGGAATGTGATCCATACATAATGTGAGGCGGGGCCCAGACAGCTCGATTTCCAGACAAGTGTGTGCAGTTACACAAATCAGAACATTGGTCACTCATTCATTCAACAAACATTCCCAGTGCATTACTTTGTCCTGGTCCCACTATTAATGAATGCAGAGAGAACCGGAATGTTTGTTCTAGTGGAATTCCAGGTGCTCTTTCTGGTGTCACTTACCGTGAGATAAATGTGTGCTTACATTTAGAAGGAAGGTTTAGCCCTAGCCGGTTTGGCTCAGTGGTTGGAGCATTGGCCTGTGGACCAGAGAGTCCCGGGTTCAGTTCCCACTAGGGGCATATACCAAAAAACAACAACAACAACAACAAAAAACAACTTACAGCAAATAGAAGGAAGGTTTGTATTTTTCATCTATTAGCTGTATTCTTGTTCCCTTTGCTTCGGACCACATTGCATAGAAATCTTGCTTTTGGTCATATCTCCTCATTAACAAACATTTCTCCTGCATCTTGAGATAGGTATGATGGTGATAACCTGTGTTCGTGTAGTTCTTTTTTCCAAAGCATTTTATGCAGTGGTGGTTTTGGCCCCTTATACCCCCCCCCTTTTTTTTTTTAGGAGACAGCAGTATGTTGGGAAGCTCAAATTTGCCTCCTTGGAATTTTCCCCCGGTTCCAAGAAGTTGGTTGTGGCCACAGAGAAGAACGTGATTGCAGCATTAAATTCCCGGACTGGGGATATCTGTGAGTGACTGTGTAGACTAGTTAGCTCAGGATGGAATGACTGACGAGTGAATCCAGAATGGCCTGTGGCTTGTGAAGTCTGCCTGGCTGGTTCCCAAGTTAGGGACAAGGTGTCCAAAAGATGCATCTCCTACTGGGTTCTGACAGTTTTGTTTTTTTTAAGTCTTATCATTTAATATATTTCTATAATTGGCTTTTGTAGTTGATTCTCTCAGTCCAAGTCCTGAGGATTTTTTAATTAGATATTGCTGCAAAAAACACATTACTCTATTTTGCACTAAACGTTTGGATTGCTGCCCTCCTAATTACTTCTGCTTATATGGATGTTTTAGGCACTAAAATCATGGATATGTAATTTACAATGGCTGTTTTTCTTGTGAATCATATGGATTTTGTTAATTTTGTCATTGTTCATTTACATGCTCGATGGGTGGTAGTGGAGATGGGAGGCCCAGAGACCTTAGCTTGGGGTAATAGTGGTTCCTCGCCACCCCTCCTCCCCGCAGTACCCAGTGCGTGGGAGCAAATCATTGCCAGTTATCTGTAGTCCTTCCCTCCCTTGAAATAAAATTGGGCGCTGCTGTGCAAACGAAGACCTCTTTTGTTCTCTCCCACCCATTTTGGACGCTTTTTATTTTGTAGTGATGTCTGACTCTTATGTCTCTCAGTGTGGCGCCATGTCGACAAGGGCACAGCGGAAGGGGCGGTGGACGCCATGCTGCTGTACGGACAGGGTGAGCAGAGTCCTGCTTTGTTTCTAGCGTGGTGTCGGCTCCCTCTCCCCATTCCTTGGTTTCTTCCTTGCACGAGGTCTGGTAGGGAATGGAGAAGGAGTATTCCCAACAGGAAAGAACAGGTATGCAAACAGCTCTTATTTGCACTCATCTATCAGAGATGAGGCCACTGCTAACAGGCCCTAGGAAGCTACAAAACTCGAGTTTGGGAAATAATGTCACTATGGTCTTCTCTCTTCCAGATGCAGTCACCGTATCCAATGGAGGCCGGATCATGCGTTCCTGGGAGACTAACATCGGGGGCCTGAACTGGGAGGTCATCTTGGACAGTGGCAGGTAGAGAAGCTGTGTTTCATCTGCGCTTGGTTCAGGGCTTTGTGTGGACAGCAGCTCTGGGCCTTTTGGCTTTTTTCCCAAATGCAAAGAGCATTAAACACCCAGTATTTTTATGTTTTTTGTTTGTTTTTGTTTGTTTAATCTTCACCCGAGAATATGTTTTTTATCGATTTGAGAGAGTGAGAGAGAGAGAAAAACATCGATGTGAGAGAAACATCAATCGGTTGCCTCCCATATTTGCCTCGACCAGGGATTGAACCCACAGCCTGGGTATGTGCCCTGACTGATGTCAAACCCAGCAATTTTGGTACACAGAATGACACTCTGAGCAGCTGAGCCACACCGGCCAGGGCTTGATGTGTTTGAGGTTTTGGGACACGTGTCTACTCGGCCAGCGATTAGTACGCGCCTGCCAAATGCAGAGCTCTGAGCTGGGGCAGTGTGTATTGTGCTTAACTGCTTTTCCTAATCTTTCCAAGACTCGAGAGCTTTGCAGTGTTCTAGATATAAGAACATAATACAGAACTTTCAGTGTTTTAATTTCGTACTTAAAGAACAGCTCGAAGTCCTGGGACGTCTTGGCTACAGTTGTTTAAATGGTAGGCCCACTTGCATTAGCCTACACCCCCGATAGAATGTACTCGAATGTGAGTGAGTTCTGTCATCCAGGAACTCCTCGTCAGATGGGGGAGGCAGGCATGTAGCCCAGTGATGACAGGACTGTCTGATGGCTGGCAGGGTAGCGGGTTGCTGTGAAGTCCCACGGGAAGGAGATTCAGAGGGCCTGAGGGGAGCAGTACGACCTACTGGTTCGAAGTGCAGTCTCCAAGCCAGCTGACCGGTCGGAGCCGGGCTTAGGATCCAGATGTGCTGGGCCCCACAGCGGTGGAGTTCCGACGGTCTCCTCAGCTTGAGCGCTGTGCATGCTCCCCTGCTGTGCTCAGTTTCCAGGCACTTGGACTGGTAGGCCTGCAGGAGTCAGTGAGGTACATTGCCGTCCTGAAGAAGACCACTCTTGCCCTCCACCACCTCTCCAGTGGGCACCTGAAGTGGGCGGAACATCTCCCAGAGAGGTAAGGCTGCCTTCCCACCAAGTGATGGCATCTGGCTCTGCTCTCCACAAGCCCCTCCTTCTCCTTTAAGGTTGAAGCATTTGCTTTGGCCCAGGCTTACCCCGTGTTGGCATCACGTGTAGTGCGCTGGGCTTACTAGATCTAGGCCTGACCTCGGGCTGTCCTACCTCTGGAGTTCCCATTGCGGTGAGGAGAAAACTCTGACTGGGCACGAGAGCCGGTCAAGCTAGGGTGGTGGCTCTCTCGCTCATGGTCATGCTGCCTCTGGCTTTTTGACTTCCAGTTCGAGTCGGGCTAAGCCTTTCATAGTAAGAATTACAATCATTCAAGAAGGCCAAATGTAGCAGCTTAGTGAGATTTGAGATGGTTTTCAGAGGTCCTGATGGTGTGAAGCATTGGAGCTGGAAAGGAACAGGAGGGAGGAAAGAAAAGGATGTAGGTAGACCACCTAAGGCACAGACCCAAAGTCAGATTCCTGTGGGGTCAAGAGCATAGATAGCAGGCTCTATGGGGATTCTTGGGAACTGCGGTGTGCCTGGCCTACCTCAAGGGGGCAGCCTTACTCAACTGATAGGTGCCATATAGAACTGCTGTGTTGCCACATCTTTACATGTAAAATTTCAGTTCTAAATGTGAACAGTTAATTGAAATGATAAAAAAAGAACCATGTGAGACAAACAAAGCCTATTTGGAGACTGATAGTTTATGACATCTGGCTAAGGACCTTTGCTCCCTGCTTTTTCTTCCCTCTTAGTGACAGCATCCATTACCAGATGGTGTATTCCTACGGCTCTGGGGTGGTGTGGGCCCTCGGCGTTGTTCCCTTCAGCCATGTGAACATTGTCAAGTTTAACGTGGAAGATGGAGAGATTGTGCAACAGGTATGTCAGGCATCTGCCTCGAGGAGCCTTGTGAATTGAGGAGGGGAAGAGATAAGTCCTTCCTTGCACTAGGACCAGAGACCCAGCTGGGCTGATGCAGAAGCCATTTAAGGTCCCTGATTTGCCCGGCCAATGTGGCTCTGTGGTTGAGTGTCGACCCATGCACCAAGAGGTCACTGGTTTGATTCCCAGTCGGGACATGCCCAGGTTGTGAGCCCGATGACCCCCAGTGGGGGGCGTGCAGGAGGCGGCCAATCGATGTTCTCTCTCATTGATCTTTCTCTCTCCCTTCCTTTCTCTCTCAAATCAATAGAAAAAAAAGCCCTGGCCAGTTTGGCTCAGCATTTAGAGCGTCGGCCCACGGACCAATGAGTCGTGGGTTCGATTCCGGTCAAGGGCACGTACCTCGGTTGCAGTTCATCCCCAGTCCTGGTCAGGTCATGCAGGAGGCAACCAGTTGATGTGTCTCTCTCACACTGATGTTTCTCTCTTTTCGTCTCTCTTTCTCTACCTCCCTCCCACTCTATCTACTGATAAAGAGAAAAATATCCTGAGTGAGGATTGAAAAAATTTTTTAAAAAAGGTAACCGATTCTGGTCACTAAGAGGCCACCTTCTCATCAAGTGTTTCTTTATTTTTTTCAGTCCTCACCCTAGGATATTTTTCTTTTTTTATTCTCACTCAAGGACATTTTTGCATTTATCTTCAGATAGAGCAGGAGGGAGAGAGGGAGTCAGAGAGAGAGAGAGAAACATAGATGTGAGAGAGACACATCGAGTGGGTTGCCACCCACATGACCCCAACCAGGGCCAGGGACAAACTGCAACCGAGGTACATGGCCTTAGTGGGAACTGAACCTGGGACTTTCCGGTCCGTGGGCCATCACTCTAACTGCTGAGCCAAACTGGCCAGGGCCCAAGAATATTTTTTGCTTTATTTTTAAATAGAGTGGGAGGGGCCCTGGCCGGTTTGGCTCAGCGGTTAGAGTGTTGGCCTGCGGTCCAGAGAGACCCGGGTTCGGTTTCCGCTAAGGGCACGTACCTCGGTTGCAGTTTGTCCTTGGCCCTAGTTGGGTCGTGCGGGTGGCAGCCACCGTCGATGTGTCCCTTTCATGTCGATGTTTCTCTCTCTGTCTCCCTCTCACTCTAACTGAACAAAAAAAAAAAAAACAGTCCTCAGGTGAGGATTAAAAAATAAATAAATAAATAAATAAATAAATAAATAAATAAATAGAGTGGGAGGGAAGGAGCGAGAGGGAGAGAGAGAGAAACATTGATGTGAGAGGGACACTTCAGCTGGTTGCCTCCCTTGACTGGAGTCGAACCCGCAACTCTCTGGTCTGTGGGCCAGTGCTCTAATTGCTGAAGTAGCTGGCCAGGGCTCCTCATCAATTGTTTCTTTTTTTTAATGTCTTTTTTTTTTTTTTGGTACGTGCCCCTAGCGGGAACCGAACCCAGGACTCTCTGGTCTGCAGGCCGATGCTCAACCACTGAACCAAACTGGCCAGGGCCAGTTGTTTCTTTAAAGCCCTTACATCACACATAGTGCTCTTCTGGGATGGCTAAAGAAATCGTATAGATATATTTGTTGCCTACAAGTATCTTGCAAAATAACGTTGTAAAACAATGATAGAGAAACCGCATAAGACAAATATAGTAAACAAGTGCTTTTCTGAAGGGTTAGGTATAAAGATAATCTGGGAGGCCTGGTCGGGTCATGCAGGAGGCAACCAGTCAATGTGGCTCTAGCACATTGATGTCCCCCCCCCCCCCCGCTCTATCTGATGATAAATAGAAAACTATCCTCGGGTGAGCAATAAAAATAATTTTAAAAAAAGATAATCTGGTATATTTTTCTAGTAGCCAGAGAGAAAATTGGGAATTTTCTCTGGCGCTGGAGCTTTCGGGAGGCTGGGGACAGGAAGAAACCCTTTGGTGTCAGCTGTGAAGAATCTTGTGCTTGGGCGCCCCAGTGGCATCTGGCGGTGACATTACCGATGAGCTGAGAGGGGAGTGTAAAAAGTCCTCACAGGCCTCCTGTTATGATGTCTTTCCTGTAGGTCAGGGTTTCAACTCCCTGGCTGCAAAGTCTCACCGGAGCCTGTGGTGTGGTGGATGAGGCTGTCCTGGTGTGCCCGGACCCGAGCTCACGGTCCCTCCAGACCTTGGCCCTGGAGACGGAGTGGGAGTTGAGGCAGATCCCACTGCAGGTGAGGCCGGTCTGCACTGCTTGGAAGAGTCTTTCTCCCAGCGTCACTGCAGCCTTCCTGAGCCCTGGCAGCTGTTGAGAGAAGGCCAGGCCTCTGGCTGAGCTGGTGAAGGGGGAAGTGGGCCACTGTCCTCTTTGGAGAACCTGAGTGGGACCTTCAGGAGGCGCATGCCATGGCCTAGTTACTTTCATTGGCAAAGGGGCAGCGGATGCAAGCCTGGGATGGAAAACTGACTTCTCGGCTCCTGGCCCTAACTCTCCTCCTTGCCTCCCAGTCTCTCGACTTAGAATTTGCAAGTGGATTCCAACCCCGGGTACTTCCCACACAGCCCAACCCAGTGGATCCTTCTCGGGCCCAGTTCTTCCTGCAGTTGTCCCCAAGCCACTATGCTCTGCTGCACCACCACCACGAGGGCCTGAGTCTGCTCAGAAACTTCCCACAGGTAACCAGGCAGCATGGTTTGCTAGGACTCGGGAGGATCTAGCCAAGACGCAGATGCTAGAAATCCCTGCCTGTGAAGCTGGAGGCGTTTGCTCAAGATAGAAGACATCTTCCTCCATGTGGCTTGAGAGGGCTTAGCCTTCGAGTAGAAATGGGGTATTGTTTCTCCTAAGAGTTATGTAGGTTCTTTAGAGTAAAACTGGCACCTTCCTCGGAGTCCTCAGGAAAGTGTGGACATGGGTTAGAGCTTCCCACAGATGCCAAGAGCAGCTGGGATTGAGGATGGAGCTATGCCTGTGTTGGAGGTAGGAGGGGCCTGTTCTTAGCTGTGGGTGCTGCTCAGAAACTTCCCACAGGTAACCAGGCAGCATGGTTTGCTAGGACTCGGGAGGATCTAGCCAAGACGCAGATGCTAGAAATCCCTGCCTGTGAAGCTGGAGGCGTTTGCTCAAGATAGGAGACATCTTTCTCTGCTCTCGCATGCCCTGGCCATTTTGCTGTAACGTTGGGAGTACTTTCAACTCCAAGGCCAAGGGACCTCCCTGTAGAGGTGACCCTTTGGAAGGCCACTGGCTGGTAAAGTCCCCACTTAGGAACTGACACGCTGCTTTCTCCCCAGACTGCCCTCGTGAGCTTTGCCACCACTGGGGAGAAGACGGTGGCTGCGGTCATGACCTGTCGGAATGAAGCGGTGAGTGTCGAGAGGAATAGCCCTGGGGCTTCCTTCCCTGTGTCTGCCGGGACCACAGGCAGCTGGTCTGGGCACAGTCTCCTGGTCACGTTGAACCCAGGGACAGGAGGCTGTTGGGAAGCAAGACCTCATCATCTAGAGCTTTCTGTACACCCCCTTGGTCCCCAGGAGTGGGGCCCTAATATGATGACCTCACTTTGGTCTGGGACTGTTAAAGGTTACGTAGGCTCTGTGGGCGGGAATGGGGAATTGAGATTTGCCTTCTCCCAAGTGCTGAGAAGACCCAGAGGTGGAAGCTCCGTTTGGTGACTGGGAAGTGACCCTTTGGCTCAGTGTTCCCCTCCTGTCCGCTTTTCCCAGCAGAAACCCAGCAGTTCCGAAGACGCATCAATGGGGAGCTTTTCGGAGAAGTCTGGTCCACAGGTAGGGTGCAGCATTGGGCAGTATGCCAGACCTAGACCCAGGAGGTCACCCAGTGAAGTTGGGGTGCAGTTTAGGCCATGGGCTGGTCTAGAGTTTCTAGCCTCAAATGAGATTTCCTAAGTTGTGTAAATAATATTTCTCTCGATTCTTTTTAGTTGGGAGATTAGGAAGTAGCATCTCTAGACTCTGTTGTTAATCACTTCTCTGGCCTTCATGTCTACATTTCTGGGCCCCCAGCTGGTAGAGTCGTTTGAATGTGCACTTGCACGAGCAGAGAGAGGGAGCCTGGCTGGAGCACGGGGTCTGCTGTGGCTCCTGAGCTCCCCCAGAGGGCCTGCCGCTTCCCTGCTCATGGCTTTGCCTCTGGGGGAAAGTCTCCGGGCACTGGGCAAGCACAGCGGCTGTAATTTTTTGTATATACTCCGGTATTTCATTTCTGCCTTAGGATTTCGCTTTCTTTGCTCTTTTATTTTCCTTTGCATATATTCCCTCTCCTGGCCTGCACCTTCTCTAGGGTACTTTGCCCCTCAGTTCTTAGACTTCCTTTGGGAGGCTTTGCTTTGGGGGATCCCTCTAGGTCACCCGTGCTGTCTGTTCCCCTAGGACTTGCTGGCTTGCTTCAACCAGACCTACACCATTAACCTCTACTTAGTGGAGACAGGCCGGCGGCTGCTGGACACCACGATCACCTTTAGCTTGGAGCAGAACAGCACTCGGCCAGAGCGGGTGAGTGGGGGCCTTTGTCTTCAGGCTCTGTCCTGGGGCGCCCTTCCTCAGGGCCAGGTCGCAGCCATGAGTCCTGGATAGAGCTCTCTGGTCCTGGGTTCTAGTTCTTCCTGCGCCACTGACCTGGCATACGTTCCTGTGAATAATGGTGAAGCAGATACCTTTCATTCCAAGTAGTCATTGTGCCAGGCACCGCACAGAGCTCTCCGTGTGTGCGCTGACGTAACCCTGCCAACAGCCTTGTGAGGTGGTGCTTACAAACGAGGACACTGGAGATCCAGGACCTGTCCTGAGTCACAGCTGGCGAGGGGTCACTGGCCCGGCGTCGCATTCCTCGTTGCTGCCCGGCGTCGCCTTCCTGTGTGTTCGGTTGTGTTCCTCAGCCGTCTGGGCCGGGGCTTTTTGTTTCTAAAATGGGAAGTCTAATCCTGGCCTCCTGCTGGCTTAGCGAGGTGTGATTGGCACATAGTGAAGGATATGGGACCCAAGAAGTACTCAGGTTTCCTCCATGATGAGATCTGAGCTCGAGCCTAGCATCGTTGTGTTGGCTCCTAAGAATGTGTTATCGTATTGGCGTCCAGGTAATGGCCGTATTGTTTAGACATCAAGTAATGCCGTGACCTGGACCTCCGACCACTCCTCAGGCTTTGACTCTTGGGGCCTGGGGTCCAGGAGGCATTTGAATTCTCGCTGACTGCAGTGGTCTTGACTGTTTACTTTATAGCTGTACATCCAGGTGTTCTTGAAGAAGGATGACTCCGTGGGCTACCGGGCCTTGGTGCAGACAGAGGATCACCTGCTACTTTTCCTGCAGCAGCTGGGTGAGCAGACCTCATTGAGTCCATTCCTCTAGGACCGCCTGTGAGCCCAGCAGGCTCCTTGTCTGGGGCTGTGGGCAGGCTTCCGGAAAAGTCACGTAGAGCATCCCCTGATATTTTCTCCAGAGCGTGTCACCTGCTTTTGAGGAATTGCTTAGCATTCTCAGGTGGGACATGGAACTTTCCTTGCTTGACCTCTTGAATCTAGCCTCTTGCTCTGTTTCTCTTTTTCACACAAGAGCTGCAGGGAATCCCTGAGCCAGCAAGTCTCTTCAAGAGGTGAGGAGCGGGCCTAGCTTTGTGACCATGGTTTCTCCAGCAGGGAAGGCGGTGTTGTGGAGCCGGGAGGAGTCTCTGGCAGAGGTGGTGTGCCTAGAGATGGTGGACCTTCCCCTGACTGGGGCGCAGGCTGAGCTGGAAGGAGAATTTGGCAAGAAGGCAGGTATGGACTCGAGGTTAGGACAGCAGAGTGGCTGAGGGGGTGCTTTGGGAGGGGGGCTGTTAGTTGGACCACAAGCGATGCTGTGTCACAGCATCCCTGGCTCCCGGGGTGCGGCCGTGTGTCAGTCTGTTCTGAACCGGCTCTGAGACCAGTTTGCAGTACTTTGTGGCCAAATGGTTTGTGTACCATTCTTTCCTCTGAGAGGTGTCACTTGTGACTCTAGGGAAGGGCCCTGAGGAAAGAAACTTAGTTTAATGTAGTGAGAGCTGCCGTTGTCCAAGTACCTGGTGTGTGTCGGGCACCTGTCAGGCATGGTGCGCCCATTGTCCCCAGAGCAACAACCATGCTTTTTAGCGAGACATGACCAGGTGACCCAGGTACTGTGGCCAGTGCCTGAGGCCCCCCACAGTCCCAACCCCTAGGACAGACGTGGTTCCCACTACTCTGATTCATTCCTTCCCCACATGTCGCCCTTCCACCCACTCGTCTCGCTGTCATTGTCGAGGGCCTGCTCTGGGCCAGGCACCCCGGCAGGCTCTGTGGGTTTTCTTAAGCTGAGGATTAATTTGACTTTACTATTTATTTTTGCTGCCTGGATCCAGCGATTCAAGGTAAACTGCTTCCTGCTGCCTTGTTGCTCGTTGCCTGCCCACGTGGCTAGCTTTGGGTTAATTCTTTGTTTTTCCTGACTTGCATCAGCAAGGTATATTTCGTGTGTGCGTGGACTGCTGTGGCTGTGGCTTGTCCTGTTTGCTTCTCACTTGTCTTCCTTGAGCTGAAGAAAAGTTCCATGAGAAAGGGCACTCCTCCTTTTCAGTGACACTTTCTGTGTGCCCCACACTGTGTGTCACCTCAGCAGCCCAGTCAGTAGGTTCCGTGCCATTGTACTGATGAGGAACCGGAGGCCACAAGGTCAAGTACATTTCCCAAGGTCACCCAGCCAGCAAAGAGTGGAGTTGGGATTTTAATCCAGGCCTGCCGGACTCCAGAGGCCACGCCCTTTACTGTGCTCCCTCGTTTCAGTGACCAAATCTACTCTGTAGAGGAGACTTGAGGGTGGCGGGTCATGGATGGAGTCGGAGAGAGAAAGTGATAGCCCCGGAAGTTGGTTGCAAGTAGGTCTGTTGAGTGCAGGTTAAATAGTTGTCAAAGGACTGAAACAGTGGAAAATGGAAGTAGCTGTTCATGATACATGTACATATGCACCCCTGCACCCCACATCGCTCCCTTTCTGGTTTCCTGGCACCCAGAGCCTTCCTCTGGCCATTCTGGATGTGGGGCTGTGGTGGAGACATTCACAGCATGGCTGCGTCCTGCATGGCTGGTCCCTGGCGTTTAGCCTCTTATTCTGAGATCCAGGCAGGTGAAGCACTGTGAGCCAGGTAAGTAGGTTTGGAAGTTCCTGCCTGGCTGTCTGGAGTGTGAGACTGTTGGCATCAGACATAGGACTACCCCTCGGGCGTGCACCGGGGTGTGGAGCCAAGGAGAGGGAGTGACCCTCGTTAGGAAGAGCAAGTATCCCCTGCTGGGAACACCTGGTCTGATGGGGAGGGAGCCTCAGCTGTTTCACCTTTTCCTTGACACCAGACGGCTTGCTGGGGATGTTCCTGAAACGCCTCTCGTCCCAGCTCATCCTGCTGCAGGCGTGGACCTCCCACCTCTGGAAAATGTTTTACGATGCTCGGAAGCCCCGAAGTCAGATTAAGAACGAGATCAACATAGACACGCTGGCCAGAGATGAATTCAACCTCCAGAAGATGATGGTGATGGTGACAGCCTCAGGCAAGGTAAGGGGCTGGAGCCCCGGTACCAAGCCTCCTGAGGCCCCGGGGGTGGTCGGGAGAGCACAGGTTCTGGTTCTCCTGGGTAGAATCAGTTCTTCGCTTTCCTTTCTGTAGTGAGCAGTTATTTGTTTATCCTGCAGCTTTTCGGCATTGAGAGCAGCTCTGGCACCATCTTGTGGAAACAGTATCTCCCCGACGTGAAGCCAGACTCCTCCTTTAAACTCATGGTGCAGAGAACCACTGCTCACTTCCCCCACCCTCCACAGTGCACCCTCCTGGTAAAGGACAAGGTGAGGCCACCTCTGATTTCAGCCAGAGTGGTGTGGCTCTCTGGTGTCTTGTAACTTAAGTTTGTTCTAGGCCTTTAGGATCATATGAGAGTTAAAGATCAGTGTCCAGGTGTTAGAACTGTTTCTTCAGGTTTTTCCCTGAGTGGAGGGACCATCCAGGACTGACGTGAAGTGCGGACAGTGGTGTGGCTACCAGATGTGTAGTGCGCCAGCTCGCCTTCCTCCCAGCATAGGCGGTTTCCTCACCTCTGGTGGGAGCGAGCAGGACACGAAGCTCTTTGTATCTCTGCCCCCCAGAATTAGATGGATTTTTGTGGGTTCATTCTGGTACTCTGTAAAGGGGGCTGGGAAGCGTTCTGCCGAAAGGGCTGCCCTGGGGTTGCTGAATTGGTTCTTGGCCATTTTACTGGTCCCTGAGCCTGTCCAGTTCTTGGTTAGCTTTGGAGTGAAGAGGAAGTTTATTTCCCTTTTGACACATTAGTCTCGGGGACCATTTACCTGTTTTCCACAAAGAGAGCAAAGACTAAGGAATCCAGCACAGCTGAGCTGAAGTCCCAGCTTTCCACATTTACCTCTAGGACGTGCGTTCTTTTCACCTGGGTGAAATCTGACAGTTTGTCCGTTTCAGGAGACAGGAATGAGTTCTCTCTATGTCTTCAACCCCATTTTTGGGAAGTGGAGTCAGGTGGCTCCACCAGTGCTGAAGCGCCCCATCTTGCAGTCTTTGCTGCTCCCCATCATGGATCAAGACTATGCCAAGGTGCTGCTGCTGATAGATGATGAGTATAAGGTATGACATCTTCAGAGTGGCTGGAGGACATCCGAGTGGAGTTGGTGGCAGGGGTGGGGGCTCAGAGAAGAGCCAGGGGAGCAGAGATGGGAGCTGTGTGCAGTTGGAGCACCTTGGGCTGGAGGGGCATCTCTGAGCCTCTTGATTACTCTTTCTGCGTTTGTGCAAACTCTGGCCCTTAACAGAACTAAATTTCAAGCCCTAATTAAGTTCAGTAGACATGAATTGTTTTACGATTTGCTGTTTTATTAAGGCTCTCTCTGATGGGAAATAGTGGTGAGTATTGAGAAACTGCCGAGAGACTCCTAACCTTTGCCTTGAACTCTTTTCTTGGGCCCTCGGGTGTTTTCAAGGTCACAGCTTTCCCAGCCACTCGGAATGTCTTGCGACAGCTCCATGAGCTGGCTCCTTCCATCTTCTTCTACTTGGTGGGTGCCGAACAGGGACGGCTGTGTGGATATCGACTTCGGAAGGTAGGGAAGGGGCATCTTGGCAGGACTCTTGTAGGAGAGATATGGGTGTTTTCTGGTTATTTGTCTAAGAAGTGAATGATACTATTCATTCTGTTGTGAATTTAGATCAGCATAGTCCTGATGTCTGATTCAAAGTTGTTTTCTTGTTGAGCAGCTGCAGCATCACAGGCATGGTTCCAGGTGCTGTGGAAAGAGCAGTGGACAGTAGACTTTGCTCCCATGGAGTTTGCCTCCTGCATTTCTTTTCTATAGAAGAGAGAAGGGACATTTTCCTCCATTTTGGGGAGGGTGGGAGGTGGGAGTGGGGGTTGAGTAATAGTACTTTCTACGTGATAGTACTTTCTACATGAAGATGATGTTATTAACCTACTCTTGACAGAATGTGTACTTCGAATTTTATTTCAAGAAGTGGGGTTGATTTGCTCTGACCCTGACATACTTGAGTCCCACTCTTTCAGCAGTGATGCACACTGGTCTGAGGTCCAGCTCGGAGGTTTGCAAAGGCCTGGTCTTGGTCTTGCTAGCAGGGCTGCATAGAGGAGTCGTTTGTGGTATGTGCTCACCTGACGGCCCTCCCATCCTGTCCTGCAGGACCTTGGGGAGCCACTGTGATGTGGAGGCTAAGAGCTTAGACCCAACTGCCCATGTGTGAAACCTCAGCTACTAACTTTGTGACCTTGGTGTAGGATTTCCCTAGCACTGTTTTCTCGTCTGTCGAAGAAGATGATAGTACCTACCTCATAGGATTATTGTGAGGAGTCAGGGAGCGAGTACATGTAAATCCCATAAAGCAGGGCCTGGCTCTGGTGACCCTTCAGAAAAGGAACATGGGTGTCCATGGCAGTCAGATCAGGGAGCAGAGCGGCACCAGCACCCCAGGAGTCCCTTGGCCTCTCTCCCGTCCCCCTGTAATAAATTTAACCATACAGATTTGATTATTGGTTTCCTATGACTCTAAAGAACGTGTCCTTAATATTTTGAGGTTCCTCCCAACTCAGTGATCTGTATGCTGGCCCAATATATGGATTCTTTAACAATAAGTGGTAAATTTTCTTTGGATATTTCCTACTCAGATAAACAATGGGAAGCTATTGAATAATCCTCTGCTTTTTCAATGGCTTTAGTATCTTTCTAATTCAAACTGAGAGTTCTAAAACTTCTTCACATCCTCATTGTGGTTTTTCTGTTTCTTCCAGCACCAAGGTGCAGATAATGGACTGTAGGACCCGTCCTGTGACAGCTGTCTCGGGTCCAGGTGTAGCCTCCTGATTACAGGTGCTGCTCTTTTGACTCTGCTCTAGGATCTCTCCACTGAACTGAGTTGGGAGCTGACCATTCCCCCAGAAGTGCAGCGTATTGTCAAGGTGAAGGGGAAGCGCAGCAGCGAGCACGTCCATTCCCAGGGCCGAGTGATGGGGGACCGCAGCGTACTCTACAAGGTACAACACGGCTCTGCTACAGAGCGGAAGAGCAAGGGTTTGAATTCTGGCTCTAGAATTTGGTAGGTGCAAGACCTTGAGTGAGTCATTTAATCCCTATGAACCTAACGTATTGTCTGTGAAATGGGCACACTGTGCCCTTCTAGGTTGTCGTGATGATCACACGAGAGACTCATGCTTAGCCTGGGGCCTGGCATAAGGCTACTGCCCAATAGATGTTAGCTGTTGTTATTTTTAGTGATAGTACTGATAGAACTTTCTTTTTTTTTTTCTTTATTGATTTTAGAGAGAGAGGAAGGGAGAGGGAGGGAGAGAGAAAAACATCAATGAGAGAGAACATCAGTTAGCTGCCTCCTGCATGCCCTGCACTGGGGCTCGGACCCACAACCTGGGCATGTGCCCTGACCATGAATCTAACTGACGACCTCTTGGTGCAGGGGTCGATGCTCAACCACTGAGCCACACTAGCCGGCTGATACAACTTTCTTGGGTTAAACCTTAGTTGACCCATCAGCCGTCTCTGGGATTTAGCACTCTAGTTAATAGTAAAGGGCTGGAGATGGAGAGGTGACTTGTGGGCTGCAAAACTGTCCTGTGAGAGAATATAGTCACTGTAGTAATGGGCATTAATTAACACCCTCTGGCATAGCAGAGGCTGAGATAGAGGAGGAGATGTAACAGAGCAGAGTCACGTGGCCACCGATCTGGACGGGAAGCTGCTGCACGAAGCATGAGGCAGAGCGCAAGCCTCCCGCTGGACTGTCCAGGTTCAGACTGGCTCTGCCTCAGCCTGTCCGTGGGTCAGTTCCTTAGGCTTCCTGACTTCTGTGTTTATTTATTTATTTATTTTTTATTATTATTTTTTTATCCTCACCCGAGGACATTTTTCCATTTTTTGTTCAGGTAGAGTGGGAGGGAGAGAGAGGAACAGAGAGAGAGAGAAACATCGATGTGAAAGGAACACATCGAGTGGCTGCCACACGCACGACCAACCAGGGCCGGGGACAAACTGCAACCGAGGTACATGCCCTTAGCGGGAACCGAACCCGGGTCTCTCCAGACCGCAGGCCGATGCTCTAACCGCTGAGCCAAACCGGCCAGGGCCTGACTTCTGTGTTTAAATAACGTGATTGAAATGTTGTCCTCCGCACCGCTACCGTTATTGTTAGTGCTGGCGGCTGGCAGTCTTCACTGATGGCGCCTCCCACGTGGGCGCAGCCGTGCTGCTTGTTCAGAACAGCCAGAGTGATGCACATTCCGAAGTGACTTCGACTTGCACTAGAAAACACTTACTGTGTGATTTCCTTTTGTTTATCCTCACCTAAGGATATTCTTCCACTGATTTGTAGCTAGAGGGAAGGGAGGGCGGGAGGGAGGGAGGGAAAGAGAGAGAGAGAGGTACATCGATGTGAGAGAGACACATCGATTGATTGCCTCCTGCACAACCCTGACTGGGGCTGGAGATTGAACCTGCAACCCAGGTACGCAGGCTGATGCTCTAACCGCTGAGCCACGCTGGCCGGGGCTACTGTAATTTCATTTGTACGAGGTAAAATATACTGGAATACTTGTGTTTTTGCTGTGGAAAGCATAATAGGAGTAAGGCTCTTTGGATTCACGTTCATTATGCAATTTTTTAAGGTTAGGCTTTTTTTTTTTAAGCAAACTTTTTCTTTGGCTTAATTTTAGATGTATAGAAAAGCTGCAAAGATACTACATAGAATCTCATAAATCCCTTGTCTAGTTTCCCTAGGGGACCATAGTACATCTGTCTAAACTAAGACACCAACATTGGTCCAAGACTATGAACTAAATTCCAGTCTTTATTTGGGTTTCTCCAGCTTTTCCATTAACGTCTTTTCCTACCCCAGGATCTAGTCCAGGGCCCCACATTGCAGGGTGTCATGCCTCTGGCTTCCTGTGGTCTTTGACAGTTTTTCATGGCCTGGATAGTATTGAAGAATACTAGTTAGGAGTTTGTAGAATGTCTCTCAGTTTGGGTTTGTCCGATGGTTTTCTCATGGTCAGACTGCAGTTGTGGGTTTGGGAGGAATACCATAGAGGTGAAGCAGCAGCTTTTCCTTTCATCACTTCGAGTGCCAGCTGGGTGCAGGTACTCCAGATACATGAGTGAGCAAGACAGATACTTTCCGTGCTCGCGAGCCTTTCACTGTATTTGAAAGAGGCCAATAAAGAAAAGAAGTAGGTACATTAGATAGCATATTAGAGGGTAACCGGTTTTATAGGAAAATAGGAACTGAGAAGAGGGAAAGGGAGCTTGGCATTGGGGTCAGCGAGGGTCTTACTGGGAAAACGACACGTAAACGAAGCTCAAAGGAGTGAAGAAGTGAGTCATCTGATACCTGGGGATGAGCCTTCTGGACAGAAAAGCCAGAGCATGCCTGGAGTGTTCTAGAAACAGCAAGGCGGATAGTGTGACTACAGTGGGATCTTTGAGGAGGGAAGTTCGGGTTGCTCAGGTCAGGAGGAGACAGGGCCAGATCACAGGCCATCACTCTGACCTTTGGAATGAGTCAGAGAGCCACTGGGAAGTTCTGAGCAGAGAAGAGGCAGCGACTGAGATGTAACAGGTGCATGCGTTTGTCCTGCCGTGTCGAGACCAGCCTGTCGTGGCCGAGGAGGAGAGCAGGCTGGCAGTGGGCTGTTGTAATAATCCAGGTTGGGGTGGTGAAAAAGGATCTGATTCTGGGTACTTTTTTAAAAAAAGTAATATTGTAATAAGTGTATGATGCCAGGTGGGTACTGGAAATATCAGGGGGAACACTTTGTTTTTTAATATTTTTATTATTTTTTAGAGAGAGAGGAAGGGAGAGAGAGATAGAAACATCTATGTGAGAGAGAAACATTGATCGGCTGCCTCCTGCATCAAGCCCATAACCCGGGCATGTGCCCTGACCGGGAATTCAACCCGGACCTCTCAGTCCATGGACTGACGCTCACTCCACTGAGCCACACTGGCTGGGCTGGGCTGGGCACTTCTGAGGGTGGAGCCAGTAGGCGGTGCTGGTGGGTAGGATGTGTGAGAGGGAGGGGCTGAGGATGACTCAGAGGTTCCAGGTCTGACATGCGCATGGGAGCCCTGAGGGAGCAGGCTTCAGCAGGGATAGAGCAGGAGTTCAGTTTGGGGCATGAGAAGTTTGAGATAAGACATCTAAGAAGAGATACTGAGCTGGCAGGCTGTTAGTCAAGTCTGGAGTTCAGGGAGAGGTCTGGCTCGGATTCGTGAAGCCAGCACCTGTAGATGGTGTGGAAGCCAGGAGACGGCTGAGGTCACCACCAGAGATCGGGAGATGAGCAGGAGCCCGCAGAAGAGTCTGAGAAGGCGTGGCCAGTGAGCAGAAAGAAACCCGGGAGTGGGTGTCCTGGATGCCAGGTAGAGAAAGTGTTTCACGACGTGAGTGATCCCGTGTCACATGGTACTAGTGGCTGAGGTGAGGTGAGAACTGAGACCTGTCCATTGATTCAGTGATAGGGAGGACACTGCTGGAGAGAAACAGCGTTGCTGGAGCAGGTACTTGGGCCAGTGACTGGGCAGACCTGGATTGTATCTTGAGCTACCATTTGCTATGTCTGTGATTCTAGCAAGTGAAATGTGGACAATAATAGCTATTTTGCAAGGTTGTTTATGGATTCAGTGAAACGAGGCAGGCAAAGCACGTGGCATGGCACCCAGCACCCAGCAGACTCAAGGGCAGCTCCTCTAACAGAACCTGATTCCTCTGCCAGGCCAGCAAGCTCCAGGCCTGCCTCACCGCCTGGGCTCTCAGTGGAGTGGAGCTGTGAGTGCCACTGTGGTTCTGAGGGAGCTTTTCTCCCCCCCCAGAGCCTGAACCCCAACCTGCTGGCCGTGGTGACCGAGAGCACAGACGTACACCACGAGCGCACCTTCATCGGCATCTTCCTCGTGGACGGTGTCACTGGGCGCATCATCCACTCCTCCGTGCAGAGGAAGGCCAAGGGCCCCGTCCACATCGTGCACTCAGAGAACTGGGTGGTGGTAAGGAGTCACAGTGAAGTCATGTCGCCACCAGGGCCCTGACAGCTCAGGGCTGTGTGGCTGGTCTCTGCCTCCTGATCCTCTCACTGCCTCGTGCTCCAGAACCAGTTGCTGCTTTGTGTTTTTTAGGATCCAAAACCCTCGATGCCAGCATGGAGTGCTGGTTAGGGTTAGGCTGAGGTTTGATCCCAGCCCTTCCATTTCCTGGCCGTACAACCTTGACCGAACTAGTTATTTAAGCTCTGTGTGTTGCATCATTTGTGAAGTAGGGGTAGTAACGCTCCCTGCTGGTCTGGCGTATAACAATGCCTGGCGCATAGTAAGCACTCAAATGTTAGCTATTACTCCGATTTCCGAGAGTCTTGAGAATTCTTTCTTTCTTGTGGTGAACTCTGGGTGGCCTAGAGAAAGTGACTCTGAAAGCTAGTAAACTTAGCAAGGAAGAAAACTGGGGAGCTGGGTGGTTTCTTCCCTTCCTGGGTGTGTAGCTGATTGGAAAGATGTGCTCCATGTAGTTTCCTGTCCAGTTGGACCCGCAGCTGTGCCCCAGCTGCCCCTCTTCCCTCCGCAGTACCAGTACTGGAATACCAAGGCCCGGCGCAACGAGTTCACCGTGCTGGAGCTCTACGAGGGCACCGAGCAGTACAACGCCACCGCCTTCAGCTCCCTGGACCGGCCCCAGCTGCCACAGGTCCTCCAGCAGTCCTACATCTTCCCCTCCTCGATCAGTGCCATGGAAGCCACCATCACCGAGCGGGGCATCACCAGCCGACACCTGCTTAGTGAGTGGCTGGGGGGGGGCGATTGGGTTCCCTTGGGCAGCCACACTGAAGGACAGCCAGGCATACGTTGCCAGCGGAGCCACGTGTGACCACCGCGAGGGAAGGTCAGCTTGAGGGGCTTTATTTCAGCAGGAAGAGTTCCTTAGTCTGCTTTGCCACCACAGATGACGCGTTTCATTCTCACTTCCAATGGACCACTTCTGTTCTGCATTGTCACCTCGCTCAGAGAGTTGAGCCCTGATGTTATTCCCAGCAGAGGGCCTGTGCTGACTGCAGAAACTGGCATGGTTAGGTCTCATCCTTATGTCGTCCAAGCTCTGGACTTAGCGATGGGTAACAGGCTGCTCTGGCTGATTTTCCCAAAGACGTTTGGGACTCAGGGCTTTGACAGGCACTTGGTACCACTATTTTATTCTCATACGAGGAGCACAGCCCTCTCAGCAGTTTCCCGAGGTTCAGGCCCGCCGTTTCCGGAAGCAGCGGGCTCTCGTGCCCTCTGGACCTCCCTGGCCCCACTGCTGTGGCCGTGCCCACGGCCCGCTCGGCTCACGGAGGGGAGACCTTCGGGGCAGGTAGTATTGAAGGGAAAGGAGGGGTGAAGAGATCCGAGTGGACTTCCACGCGCTTCGGTCTCATCGTTACTCATTTCTTGATTCTAGAACCTTATTTCCTGATGCTCAGGAAATGTGAGGAAACCATTATCTTCAAAAGTGGGAACCTTCATTCAGATCTGTGCATATTATTAGGTTATCGTTTGGGGCCATATCAGGGAACCTCATGGACCCTTTTGTTGTTGTTGTTTTAAACTCAATTTTAAATTTCTTTGATAGTGACATTTTTGTAACTAGCCCTAATGTGGGGTCGATCGATTGGTGTGAACATTCACTTTGACTTCTTTCTCTGCAGTCGGACTACCTTCCGGAGCGATTCTTTCCCTCCCTAAGGCCTTGCTGGATCCCCGCCGTCCTGAGATCCCAACAGAACAAAGCAGGTGAGACCCCTGTGGGCAGGGTGAAGGCTCTGACCTTAAGGAACTTAACCTTTGGTCACGTGCGGCCCTCAGTCTGGTGCTTGCTGCCCTGCTGTGCTGGGGGCTGGGGGTGTAGCAGTGAACAGGTCTGAGAGATATGTCCACCCTCCTGCAGCTGACATTCTGGTCGGGGAGATGGACCATAAATAAGATGAACTCCTAGCTACTCGTAAATGTTGAGGAAAAAAGCAACCGGGACGGGTTATGAAGGGTTAGGGGGATATGTGTGGTTGAACCTTGAGGGGTGGCCAGGGAAAGCCCCTCTGAAATGGTGACTGTATTAAAACTCTGAAGGAGGAAGGAAGCTACCCTGTAGAGATCTGGGGACTTTTTAGGTGGAGGGAAGGGCCGGTGCAGATGTCCTAAGAGCATGTCCGTGAGTTAGAGGGAGGGGGAGGCCAGTGAGGCTGGAGCAGCTGGTGGTGGGGACACGAGGAAATGAGGTCAGGGAGGTCATCGGGGCTGGGTCATGTAGGGAAGTCAACAGCTTGTCACTGTTAGTATGAATTTGAGTAATTCTAGCTATCATTTCTGCATATTTTCTCACCTCCATTCTGAATTCTCTTCCCTTAGGGGTGTGAGAAACTGGGCAGCACGGAGACAGTAGATCTGTCTTTGCACATGAGGAAAGGGGAGGAGTATGGTTTGGAGGAGGGAGAGACTGGGGAGGGGAGGATAAAGCTGGGAAAGAGACCCGGGATGATAATGTTTTTTTTTTATTATTAATTTGTTTTTGTTATAGATGTTTCTCCTTTTTCCCCCATTGACACCCTCCTCCCCATCCCCCCTGCCCCATCCCCAGCTTTGTTGTCTATGTTTGTTGGTCATATATACATGCATATAAGTTCTGTGGTTTATCTCTTCACCCCCAATCCTCCTTCCTCCGAGGCTTGTCAGTCTGTACCCCACCTCTATGTCTCTGGGTCAGTTTAGTTCATCAGTTTGTTTAGTTCATTATACTCCACAAATAAGTGAGATCATGTGATATTTGTCTTTCTCTGCTTGGCTTGTTTCGCTTAGTATAATACTCTCTAGGTCCTTCTGTGCCATCGCAAAGGATAAGAGATCTTTCTTTCTTATAGCTGCATAGTACTCCATTGTGTATATGTACCACAGCTTTTTTATCCATTTGTCTACTGATGGACACTTGGGTTGTTTCCAGATCTTAGCTATTGTAAATAGTGCTGCTATGAACACAGGGGTACATATATTCTTTCTGATTGGTGTTTCAGGTTTCTTAGGGTATATTCCTACAAGTGGGATCACCTGGGTCAAATGGCAGTTCAATTTTAATTTTTTGAGGTAACACCATAGTATTTTCCACAGTAGTAGCACCAGTCTGCATTCCCACCAGCAGTGTACTAGAGCCCCCTTTTCTCCACACCCTTGCCAACACTTGTTGTTTGATGATTTGTTGATGGCGACCATTCTGACAGGTGTGAGGTGATACCTCATAGTGGTTTTAATTTGCATCTCTCTGATGATTAGTGATGTTGAGCATTTCTTCATATGTCTCTTGGCCATTTGGATGTCCTGTTTGGAAAGGTGTCCATTTAGGTACTCTGCCCATTTTTTAATTGGGTTTTTTGTCTTCCTTTTGTTGAGGTATAGGAGCACTCTATATATTTTGGAAATTAACCTCTTATCTGATGCATCATTGGCGATTATGGTCTCCCAAATAGTGGGATCCCTTTTCGTTTTGATGGTTGTTTCTTTTGCTGTGCAGAAGCTTTTTAGTTTGATGTAGTCCCATGTGTTCCTTTTTTCCTTTGTTTCTCTTGCATTAGGTGTGTTTTATCAGTGAAAATTCTGCTGTGTATGATGTCTGAAATTTTGTTGCCTGCATTTTCTTCTAGAATTTTTATGGATTCACGAGTTATATTTAAGTCTTTTATCCATTTTGAGTTTATTCTCGTGTATGGTATAAGTTGGTGGTCTAGCTTCATTTTTTTGCAAGTAGCTGTCCAATTTTCCCAACACCATTTATTGAAGAGACTATCTTAACTCCACTGTATGCTCTTGCCACCTTTGTCAAATATTAATTGAGCATATTATCTTGGGTGAGTTTATGGGTTCTCTATTCTGTTCCACTGGTCTATATGCCTGTTCTTGTGCCAGTACCAGGCTGTTTTAATTACAGTGGATTTGTAGTATAACCTGAAATCTGGTATTGTGATCCCTCCTACTTGTTGTTTTTTCAAGATTGCTATGTTTATTCGAGGTTTTTTCTGGTTCCATATGAACTTTTGGAGTGTTTGTTCTAGTTCTGTGAAATATGTCATTGGTATTTTGATGGGGATTGCATTGAATCTATAGATTGCTTGGGTAGTATGGACATTTTAATGATGTTAATTCTTCCAATCCATGAACAAGGTATATGCTTCCACTTTTTTATATCTTCTTCTGTTTCTTTTTTCAATGTCCTGTAGTTTTCTGTGAAGAGGTCTTTTACTTCTTTGGTTAAGTTTATTCCTAGGTATCTTAACTTTTTTGTTGCGATGGTAAATGGGATTTTTTTTTTTAGTTTCTCTTTCTGTGATTTCATCATTGGTGTATAAGAATGCTGTCGATTTCTGGACGTTAAGTTTGTATCCTGCTACTTTGCCAAATTTATTTATTAACTCTAGTAGGTTTTTGATGGAGTCTTTAGGGTTTTCTGTGTTCCAATTTGGATCCCTTTCATTTTTTCTTCATGTGTAATAGCAGTGTGTAAGTCTTCCAGTTCTATGTTAAATAAGAGTGGCAAAAGTGGGCATCCCTGTCTTGGTCTCATTCTTAAGGGGACTGCTCTTTGTTTTTGCCCATTGTGTGTGTTGTTGGCTGTGTTTTTCATATGTGGCCTTTATTATGTTGAGATATGATCCCTCTATTCCCTCCTTGCTGAGCGTTTTTATCAGAAATGGGTGCTGGATTTTTTCTAATGCTTTTTCAGCATCTATTGATATGATCATGTGGTTTTTATCTTTCCTTTTATTTATGTGGTGTATCACATTTATTGATTTGCGAATATTGTACCATCCTTGCATGCCTGGGATAAAACCCACTTGGTCATGATGAATAATTTTTTTGATGTATCACTGGATCCGATTTGCTAATATTTTGTTAAGGATTTTGGCATCTGTGTTCATCAGGGATATTGGCCTGTAGTTTTTTTTCTTTGTAGTGTCTTTATCTGGTTTTGGAATTAGGATTATGCTGGCCTCATAAAATAAGTTTGGAAGTGTTCTGTCTTCTTGGATTTTTTGGAATAGTTTGAGGAGAATGGGTATTAAATCTTCTTTGAATGTTTGGTAAAACTCCCCTGTGAAGCCATCTGGGCCTGGGCTTTTGTTTGCTGGGAGTTTCTTAATTACATCTTCAATTTCCTTTGTTGTTACTGGTGTGTTCAAGTTTTCTATCTCTTCCTGGTTTAGTTTTGGGAGCCTGTGTGTTTGTAGAAATTTGTCCATTTCTCCTAGATTGTCCAATTTGTTGGCGTATAGATTGTTCATAGTATGTTTCGATGATCCTTTGTATTTCTGTGGTGTCAGTTGTTACTTCTCTTTCATTTCTGTTTATTTAGTTTCTCTTTGTTCCTTGGTGAGTCTGGCTAAAGTTCCATCAGTCTTGTTTATCTTTTCGTTTTTTTGTTTTTTTGTTTTTCTTTAATCCTCATCCGAGGACATTTTTCCATTTTTTGTACAGACAGAGTGGGAGGGAGAGAGAGGAAGAGAGAGAGAGGGAAACATCGACGTGAAGGGACACATCGAGTGGCTGCCACCCGCACGACCAACCAGGGCCGGGGACAAATTGCAACCGAGGTACATGCCCTTAGCGGGAACCGAACCCGGGCCTCTCCGGACCACAGGCCGACGCTCTAACCGCTGAGCCAAACCGGCCAGGGCTTGTTTATCTTTTCAAAGAACCAGCTTTTTGTTTCATTGATTTTTTGTTTGTTTGTTTTTTTTTTATCCTCACCCGAGGACATTTTTCCAGTTTTTGTTCAGATAGAGCGGGAGGGAGAGTGAGGAAGAGAGAGAGAGAGAAACATCGACGTGAAGGGACACATCGAGTGGCTGCCACCTGCACGACCAACCAGGGCCGGGGACAAACTGCAACCGAGGTGCGTGCCCGAACCCGGGTCTCTCTGTACCGCAGGCCGACGCTCCAACCGCTGAGCCAAACCGGCCAGGGCTGTTTCATTGATCTTTTGAATTATCTTTTTAGTCTCTATGTCATTTATTTCTGCTCTAACCTTTACTATTTCCTTCCTTCTACTAGCTCTGGGTTTTTCTTTTTGTTTACTTTCTAGTTCTTTAAGTTGTAGGGTTAGAAAGTCAATTAGGAATTTTTGTTTCTTGAGGTAGGCCTGTAGTGCTATGAACTTCCCTCTCAGGACTGCTTTTGCTGCATCCCATAGATTTTGTGTTGTTGTGTGTTCGTTTTCATTGGTTTCCAGGAAGTTTTTAATTTCTTCCTTGATTTTCTTGGTAACCCATTCGTTGTTTAATAACATGCTATTTAGCCTCTAAGTGTTTGAATGTTTTTGTGTGTTTTTATTGTAATTGAGTTCTAGTTTCATGTCACTGTGTTCTGAGAAGATTCCTGATATGATTTCAATTGTATTGAATTTGTAGAGACTTGCTTTGTGTCCTAACATGTGGTCTGTCTTTGAGAATGATCCATGTGCACTTGAGAAGAATGTATATTCTGCAGCTTTGGGGTTAAATGTTCTGTAAATATCAATGAAGCTCAACTGATCTAGTTTGTCTTGTAAGGACTCTGTGTCCTTGTTAATATTTTGTCTAGAAGATCTATCCAGTGGTGTCAGTGGCATGTTAAAGTCACCCACTATAATTGTGTTGCTATTGATCTTTCCCTTGAAGTCCTCCAGAAGATTTTTAATATATTTTGGTGCTCCCGTATTTGGTGCGTGTATGTTTACCAGGGTTTTATCCTCTTATTGGATTGATCCTTTTAATATTATGTAGTGACCTTCTCTGTCTCTTATCATGGCCCTTGTATTGAAGTCTATCTTGTCAGATATGAGTATTGTTACACCAGCTTTTTTTCCATTTCCATTTGCTTGGAAAATGTTTTCCCATCTCTGCACTTTCATCCTGTGTGAGTCTTTTGTTGTGAGGTGGGTCTCTTGTAGACAGCATATATATATATATGGTTCGTGTTTTCTTATCCAGTCAGCTACCCTGTGTCTTTTGATTGGAGCATTTAAGCCATTTACATTTAAGGTAATTATTGATAGATGTTATTAGTTGCTATTTTAATTTTATGCCTGTGTTCCTCTCTCTCTCTCTCTCTCTCTCTTTCTTCTTCTTCTAACAACAGTCCCTTCAGCATTTCTTGCAGTGCTGGTTTGGTGGTGGTAAATTCCTTTAGCATTTTTTATCCGTGAAGCTCTTTATTTCTCCTTCAATTGTGAATGATAGCCTTGCTGGATAGAGTAGTCTTGTATTCAGACCCTTGCCTTGCATTACTTTGTACACTTCATGCCACTCTCTTCTGGCCTGCATAGTTTCTATTGATAAATCAGCTGACAGTCTAATGGGAGCTCCCTTGTTGGTAATTTTCTGTCTCTTCTAAGATTCTTTCTTTGTCTTTAATGTTTGCCATTTTTATTATGATGTGTCTAGCTGTGGGTCTTCTGGGGTTCATCTTGCTTGGGACTCTCTGTGTTTCCTGGACTTGTGTGACTTTTTCCTTCACCAGTTTAGGGAATTTTTCTGTCATTATTTCTTTAAACAGGTTCTCTATTGCTTTCTCTGATTCTTCTCCTTCCGGTATCCCTGTAATGTGAATATTGTAATGTTTTGTATTGTCCCACAGCTCCCTTAAACTTTCCTCCTGCTTTTTAAATTTTTTTTCCATTTGCTGCTCTATTTGGGTGTTTTTCTCTACCTTGTATTCTAAGTTGCTGATTTGCTCTTCAGCTTCTTCTAATCTACTATTGAACCCTTCGAAGGTATTTTTCATAACTGCTATGTCATTCTTCATTTCCTCTTGATTTTATGCATAGCTTCTACCTCTTTTTTTTTAAGCTGAAGTGAGCTCTTCATAATTCTTATTAAGTTGCTTGTAGTTCTCACCAAATTGTTTGAGTACCCTTAAAATCATTGCTTTGAATTCTTTATCTGACAAGTTGCTGTCTTCACATTCTTATAGTTCCTTTTCTGGTGATTCCTCTTTTTCTTTCCTTTGGGTGTTGTTTCTTTGTCTCCCCATTTTAGCTATCTGGTAGCTCTAGACCCGCTGAGGGATGTTTGGATGTGTAGTCAGCTCACTGTATATCAAATAAGGCGACTGTGCCTCCCAGACTGTTCTGTTGCATGTTGCCTCTTGCCTGCTGTGGATCCTGGAGGACTGACTACTGGGAGCTGGTATTGGTGTGTCCTGGTAGGTGCTGCTGCTGGATCATGTGGGCCCTTCTGGAGCTGTGTTCCCAGCTGGTCGCTGGTGCCACCTGTAGCTGCATAGCTCAGGCCGTTGGAGCCCCACTTCTTGCCCGTACTGTGGGCAGCTGTATTGCACAGGCCTCACTGGAGCCCTGGCTCCCGCTTATCTTGTGGGCAGCTGGGTTGCACAGGCCCCGCTGAATCGCACAGTCCCTTCTGGAGACCCAGCTCTATGCCTGTCTTGTGGGCAGCTGGGTCTCACAGGCCTCTCTGGAGACCCGACTCCATGCCTATCTTGTGGGTAGCTGGGTCACACAGGCCTCTCTAGTGCCTCAGCACCCCACGGGTCCTACTGGTAGCTAGATCGCACCAGTCCCTCTTAATCCCCGGCTTCCCACTGCTCTTGTGGGCCACTGGGTCGCACAGGCCTCTGTGGAGCCCCAGGTCCTGATGCTGGTGGCTGGGGAGTGCTGCTGCCCCGTGGGGCTCAGCTCCTGCTCAGCCTTTGCTGTAGTTTTTGGGGATGGGTCTCAGCTGCTAATCTGTGCTTCTGTTGCCTGGGGATGGATGTCTGTTCTCCAGCTTCTGTTGCTGGGGGTATATCTCGACTCTGATTGGGCTGCTACTGTGGGGGATGGTGCTAGGCTCTTGGCCGTTTGCAGTTTCTGCAACTGGCACCTTGGCAGCTCCGCTACTGTGCACTGGTCTGTGTTGACAGAGTGTCCACTGGTCTGATGGTGCCAGGTGCACTGGTGAGCTCAGGTTGCTGGGCCCTAGCTGCTCCCACTGCCTCCTCCCAGGGAAGACCCCGGATCTTCCGAAATGGTGGGACCTCCCTATGGCGCAGGGAGAAGCGCCCTGAAGAGCCACTTACTGTGGTAGCCGGCTGCTTCCCGACCACAGCACAGGAACCTTCTGTTCCGCGTCTTTGCACTGCATGAGTTTGGTTGTCTGCCTTCACGTTCTCTCACTCTCACATACTAGCTCACTCTCACGTACTCACCCTCCCTCCGGTCCTGCCGGCCGCCATCTTGATGATGAGGTTTTTAAGAGGAGTGTAGACAGAGGCACTCTGGGCTAAAGAGCAGGAACTGGCCCAGTGGCCCAAAGTTTTGGTTTTAAGTGGCCCCGACTTTTCTCCCCTGGGGTGAATACTGGTTGTCTGTTTGTTATTTGTTTTTAGATTTAGAACAAGGTAGGAATTCAGATCCTAGTCTTAGTCTCCACACAGCTTGCTTTCTTGCAGCCTTCCTAACAGTTAGCTGCTAAATTTTTAATGACCTAGTAGACTTTGAAGGAGGATTTGAGGCTAGATATGTGGCCTGGAAAGCTCCCAGGACTCCGAAAGGGCAGCCAAGGGATCCCCTTACAGCAGTTTAAATGCCATCCCGGCTGATGTTTTGCAGAGAGGAGAACCTAATCCCGTATTCTCCAGATGTACAGATACACGCAGAACGATTCATCAACTATAACCAGACAGTTTCTCGAATGCGAGGTATCTACACTGCTCCTTCAGGCCTGGAGTCCACTTGTTTGGTGAGTAGAGCCCACAGCCACCCTGTGTGACAGCTGCTCTTGGTTTCATCCCTGGGGAAACAGCTGAGGGTTTCATTTCCTTTCTTACCTGAGTTTGCCGTGGTTGGATCACTGGCTGCCTTTCTTACTTACCTACTTCTCATTCCCTCTGCCTTCCAGGTTGTGGCCTACGGTCTGGACATTTACCAGACTCGAGTCTACCCGTCCAAACAGTTTGATGTCCTGAAGGATGACTATGACTACGTGTTAATCAGCAGTGTCCTCTTTGGCCTGGTTTTTGCCACCATGATCACTAAGAGACTGGCACAGGTGAAACTCCTGAATCGCGCCTGGCGGTAAAGACGCAGACCCACAGCCAGGGAGCGGAGCCGAGGGGAGCGTCAGCCAGCTCCAGCTGCAGTTAGGGCGGTGGGGGATATGTGTCGGGCACTCACCTTCGTTAAGAGTTGTCAGGGAGAAGGTGGACTCCATGGAGACTCCTTTTGGGACATGTCTGGTGCAGTCATCGATGGATGGAAGATGAACTCACTCTCTCAGCTGAGAATCTCAAAGCATCTTGATGGACTTTCCCCTGAAGTCCAAAGGCCATTGCCCAGTTTCCTCTCTACCCGTCTATGAATTTTTTTTTTTAATGAGACCTTCCAACAGAGTTTTCTCTTTTGTGAAGCCCATTTAAGTTGATTTTGTTTTGCATTCTGTTTCCCAGGTTAATCAGAAATCCTTCTGTTTCCTGCTTCTTGCTTGAGTCAGAGGGAACTCTCACTGACAACTCCACCTTATGGGTGCATTTGCTGTTTTACGTTGGGGAGGAGGATACGTCCTTAGCTAAAGGTGGAGCACTGACCTAGCCTCTTGTGGCTTCTCTGCAAAGTAACTCCTGGTGGAGGACTCTATATTGGTGTCGAACTTATTTTAATTAAGCCTCTTGTTTCATTCAGGTTGGGCCACCCAGTCTTTGATTCAATTTCTCAAAAGCCACGTGTGTAAATAACATCTTGGTTTGTGGATCATCGCCCAGCTCTTTCACCTAAGGTGTGTCCCAGCTGCGGCCCTTTTAATACTACTGAACTGTCTGAACCTTGAAGAAATTTCAGGGGAGGGAGGAGAGAGAACCTGCCTGTCCCACAGTACCTCATGACCTCTCATGTCACCATAGCCTGGTCTAGCCATCTGATAACCTGGTCAGAGAAAGTCATCCTGTTTAAGAACCTCATTATTTATTTTTAGTTTTAGGTATAAATTGACATGTGTGAGTCACAAAATTGCTCTTAAAAGAGTAGATTTTAAATCTTACGGATCTTTAAGAAATAGCGAAAAAGGGTAGAGGCAGGAAATTGGTATTTTCTGGACGGGGCATTGCTGATTGGCTGGGGTGTTGTCTCTGTTGCAAATGAAAGATGTCCTAAAATTTTTACCTTGTTCACGGAGTTGGGGAATGATGGGTTTTTTTCTTTACTGTGAAGAATGAAATATATAGAGTAGACCTCTAGCCCGGGGGGTGGGGGGAGCGCACTCAAGCGTCTGAATAAAACGAGGGGCAAATGGCACTGTTTAAGTCCTTTTTTGTGGTTTAGGAACACTTTGAGGCTACTTTTGTATTAGAGGGGACAAAAAGCAGTGCAGAAAGGGTTTTTAGAAAACAACACTTTTTATCTTTCTGTGGTCATTTGCTGATGATAGATTATGGCAGAGAAGGAAGAAAAATGATTTTACTTTGGTAATAAAATTGTGAAATTGATTTGAATGAATGAATAAACATCTAAGTATCTCCAGAAAAAAACAGGCGTCTGTTCATCCTGACTCAAGGCATGCTGTGCTCAGTGTGAGCTGGGAGAAGGGAATGCGTGTAAAAGATTCTGCCCGCGCGTGAGGAGGCCCGGTGGAGTTCTGTCTTGTGTACACAAGTGCGCGCTGCCTCCCTGGCTGTTCCCAGGCTACCTGTTGTGCTCCCCGAGCCCAGTACAGCTGTAAGATTCTAGTTCACATTTACCTGGCATGTGTCAGAATCAGAGAGAATGGGCTGATGGGAGAGAAGCAGTTAGAGCCTCGGCTTGTGGTCCGGAGAAGCTGTCTGATCTTCCATAAAATCCCCTGCCTTTCAGCTTTCATTATTACCTTTTTACTGTGAGTTCATCTTGAAGCAGCACTCAGTTCAGCCTCTACCTATGGCTTTTGATGCTTTCTCTGGTGTTTTCTCATCTTCCTCATTCTGTGCGTATCCCTTGAGACATCTGTACCTCTCTCTTCATTAATTAGGTTAACGTGGGGCCCCCTGCAATGAATATTTCACTTATAAGCAGATTCCTCAAGTATAGTGGATGTCATTTTCTTTTTTTTTATTAGTATGGTCAGCATACATGATATGATCTCTTGATGCAAAGTTTACAGCTAAATAATATTCAATGATTTACATTCCCTGTTGGGAATAATGTAAAATGGTTTATGGCTTTTGTGAATGTTTCCTTAGCCTTTGACTCTGGATAGTGAACAGTTCTTGGGGAATGTGCATGAATTAAATACAGAATTGTAGTTTTACGTTTTGGGGGGCGGGGAGACTGTTAAATAGTAATGTGTTTTGCCCCACCCACTCTCTTCTTAAAACTGTAGCTTAGCCCTGGCCAGTTTGGCTCGGCAGTTAGAATGTCAGCCCGCGGTCCAGAGAGTCCTGGGTTCGGTTCCCGCTAAGGGCACGTACCTCGGTTGCAGTTTGTCCCTGGCCCTGGTTGGGGTCATGTGGGCAGCAACTAGTCCTTGTGTCTCTCTCACATGGATGCCCCCCCCCCCTTGCTCTATCTGAAGATAAATGCAAAAATGTCCTCAGGTGGGGATTAAATAAATAAAACTGTAGCCTATTGATTTAATACCATTTTTGCAAGAGGTTGATACCTACTCCCCTTCCTCTACCCCCAACAATGAAAGATGACCAGGCTCATATGCAAACAATACAGTTTTTTATTAATGCCCCTCAATTTAATAACTACCAAAACAAATTAAACTTTTCTGAAACTCAAATAATTTTCATTAGCATTCTTCCAATATTTATTTTGCTTGGAGTCTACAATTCTAAATTGTGAGGCAACCCATTCTGCCGTTCTCCATGGAGTAGAATTCTGGGCTTTGACTGTCCTGTTGTCCGCACTGGGGCAGATGTGAAACTTCAAGGCATTCCTTTGGCCCTCTGATTAGCCATAAGTCCTTGTCAGGCTCTTTCATTTTATTTATTTATTTTTAAAATTTTTTCTTTGATTTTTAGAGAGAGAAGAAGGGAGAAGGAGGGAGAGTTAGAAACGATGAGAGAGAACATCGACTGGCCACCTCCTGCATGTCCCCACTGGGGATCAGGCCTACAACCTGGGCAACAGGCCCACAACCTGGGCACGTGCCCTGACTGGGAATCTAACCGGCGACCTCTTGGTGCATGGGTTGATGCTCAGCTAGGAAGCCACACCAGCCAGGCAGGCTCTTTTATTTTAACGAGAGGATGTTACTCCTCTCCTCGGCTTTAAAGACTACTAAACTGTATGGCTCCATGCTTCTTGAGCACAAACAGAAGGCAGGCCCCAGGAAGTTTAATTAGATCCTTGGTGAGTATATCACCTCTTTACAAAAAGGACTTGGTTGCCTGGCAGGTGTGGCTCAGGGGATTGAGCATCATCCCACGGATTGAGAGGTCCCAGTTCAATTCCCTGTCAGGGCACATGTCTGGAGTGTGGGCTCGCTCCCCAGTAGGGGGCGTGCAGGAGGCAGCCGATTGATGTTTCTAACATTGATGTTTTTATCTCTCTCTCTTTTTTTTTTATCCTCGCCCGAGGACATTTTTCCATTTTTTGTTCAGATAGAGCGGGAGGGAGAGAGAGGAAGAGAGAGAGAGAGAAACATCGATGTGAAAGGGACACTCGAGTGGCTGCCACCCGCACGACCAACCAGGGCCGGGGACAAACTGCAACCGAGGTACGTGCCCTTAGCGGGAACTGAACCTGGGTCTCTCTGTACCGCAGGCCGACACTCCAACCGCTGAGCCAAACCGGCCAGGGCTGATGTTTTTATCTCTTAAAATCAATAAAAACATACTAAAAATACAAAACAAAAAGCACTTGGTTGAAACAGACTCATAGACACAGAGAGCGGACTGGTGGTTGCCAGAGGGGGACTGGAAGGAAGAGGTGAAGCAATTAAGGAGTACAAATCGGTAGCTACAAAATAGTCACCGGGATGTAAAGTACAGCATACAGTCTATACTGTGATAACCCTGGTGCCAGGTGGGTACTGGAACTATCAAGGAGAGGAACACTGTAAAGTATATGACTGTCTAACCACTACGCTGTACTCCTGAAACCAATACAAAATAATAGTGAAAATAAACTAATTGACCCTGGCTGCTTTTGCTCAGCGGTTAGAGCGTTGGCCTGCAGACCAGAGCGGCCTGGGTTCAGTTCCTGCTAAGGGCATGTACTTCGGTTGCAGTTTGTCCCCAGCCCCAGTTGGGGTTGTGTGGGTAGCAGCCAGTCGATGTGTCTCTCTCACATAGATGTTTCTCTCTCTTCCTCCCTTTCTCCCTCCCACTCTATCTCAAGATAGATGCAAAAATGTCCTCCAGTGAGGATTTAAAAAAAAAAAGAAAAGAAACTGTAATTGAAAAATAAAGATAGCCCTGGCCAGTCTGGCTCAGTGGTAGAGCGTTGGCCCTCGGACCAATGAGTCGAGGGTTCGATTCCAGCCAAGGGCACGTACCTCAGTTGTGGTTTGGCCCTGGCCCTGGTCAGGGACATGTGGGAGGCAACCAATTGATGTGTCCCTCTCACGTCCTTGTTTCTCCCTCCCTATCTCTCCCTCTCCCTCCCACTCTATCTGAAGATAAATAGAAAAATATCCTTGGGTGAGGATTAAAAAATAAAATGAAAATAAAAATAAATATTTTTTAAAGGCACTTGGGACAGCTTACACAACCGCAAATGATACACAATAAAATAAAATGAAAATTAATGAGTTGAAAACACAGCAACAAGGGAATGAAAAACATGACTCTAAGAAGACTGGTCCATATGTATGTGGTAGACCCCCCCCCCCACACACACATACATATATAATCCATCTTCTCTTCAAGCTACTCTAAAATCCATCCCTAGCTTAAGCCAGATAGCAGGGAACCAGCTGTGCATCTAGACTGAATTTAGGGGGTAGCATTTTGTTGTATCAGGAACTGATTTTAGAACTTGGTGCTGGATTTATTCCAGAGATGTTAAGGACATTGTTTAGCATATGTAGAAGATCAAGGAGGAATTTCCCTCTGGCCTCAGTAGCAGATTAATCGTGTCTCTTAAGTTACTTATAAAAATTTTTTTTCTTTGATTTTAAATAGAATGTATAGTTGTAGAAAATTTTTAAATACAAAAATCACTGTGAACTTAGTGCTAATATTTATTAATCATATTGTTCTTTAGTGTTGTGTACAAATCTTAGTGGGATCATGCTATTTAATTCTATTTGTTTTTTCAACTACTGCATCTTTTTGTGGTTGTTGTTAATCCTCACCTGAGGTTATTTTTTCCCACTGATTTTTAAAAAGAGTGGGAGGGAGGGAGAGGAAGAGAGAAACATTGATGTGAAGGAGACACATTGATTGGTTGCCTCCTGCATGACCCTGCCTGGGGTCGGAGATTGAACCTGAAACCCTGGTATGTGCCCTTAACTGGAATTGAACCCAAGAGCCTTCGATCCTTGAGCTGATGCATTAACTGCTGAACCAAACCGGCCAGGGCTCAACTGCTGCATCTCAAACATGTTTTCATAAAAGAGGCCCTAAATTCTTCCTGGAACAAAGTATGATAGAAATTTTAGATATGTAATTTGACTGCCCTTATAAATTGCTATTCTTTTTAAAAGCTTATTACATAAGCAACAGTGATCAGAAGCATCCCAAGACTTATTTACTGATTTCTGCTCATTTCAAATTTTGTTTTTAAGTAATGAATCTATTGTCTCTCCACGTTCTTTACTTGGAATGCTTTTTTCCCCTTCTCAAAAACATGGCTTGTCTCAAATTAAAATCCTCCATAAATCTTTCCCTGTTGATTTTGGCTATCTAGAACCTGTGCGTTTCCTGCCTGCTCACCACACAATTTCCCGAATGGGGCATCCCAGCATTTTATTATTTGAGTCATTTCGGTCTCCCAGGGATTGATAAACTGTTTTCTGAATTCACACTATCTTAAGCATGAAGTGGCTATTTGAATAATAATTCCCATAAATGTGGCCAGTGTGGCTCAGTGGATTGAGCATCATCCCAAGGACTGAGAGGTTCTGGTTTGATTCCCAGTCAGGGCACATGCCCTGGTTGCCAGCTTGATCCCCAGTAGGGGGTGTGCAGGAGGCAGCTGATCAATGTTTCTCACATCAATGTTTCTAACACCTTTATAGTAGCCTTAGGACATTTGTCTTTAGTTTCTTTGTTTTGTTTTTTTTATCCTCGCCCACCCGAGGACCTTTTTCCATTTTTTGTTCAGATAGAGTGGGAGGGAGGGAGGGAGGGAGGGAGGGAGAGAGAGAGAGAGAGAGAGAGAGAGAAACATCGATATGAAAGGGACACATCAAGTGGTTGCCACCCACACGACCCAACCAGGGCCAGGGACAAACTGCAACTGAGGTACATGCCCTTAGCAGGACCGAACCCAGGTCTCTCTGGACCGCAGGATGACGCACTACTGCTGAGCCAAACCGGCCAGGGCAAGTTATTAATTTGTTTTTAAAAAATTGTTTTTTAAATCCTCACCCGAGGACATTTTTGCATTTATCTTCAGATAGAGTGGGAGGGAGAGAGGGGGGAAGAGAGAGAGAGAGTAACATAGATGCGAGAGAGACACATCAAGTGGTCACCACCCACACAACCCTAACCGAGGCCGGGGACAAACTGCAACCGAGGCACGTGCCCTTGGTGGGAACTGAACCCGGGACTCTCTGGTCGACGCTCTAACCGCTAAGTCAGATCAGCCAGGGCAAAACTTTTTTTTTTCTTTATTGATTTGAGAGAGAGAGGAAGGGAGAGGGAGAGAGAGATAGAAACACCGATGAGAGAGAACATTGATTGTCCGCCTCCTGCATGCCCCCCACTGGGGACTGGGCCCACAACCTGGGCATGTGCCCTGACCTGGAATCAAACTGGAGACCTCTTGGTGCAGGGGTTGATGTTCAGCCACTGAGCCACACTGGCTGGGTAAGTTATTTTAAAAGACTACATACAGCTCAGCCAGTGTGGGTCAGTGGATTGAGCATTGTCCCATGGACTGAGAGGTTCTGATTTGATTCCTGGGCAGGGCACATGCTCTGGTTGTGGGCTCAATCCCTAGTAGGGGGTGTGCAGGAGGCAGCCGATCGATGTTTCTCTCCCACATCAATGTTTCTCTCTCTCTCTAAAAAATCGATAAAAACATATTTAAAAATAAAAGACTACATCGTTAAATTATTAAACAATTCAAAGAAAAGTATGGTTGAGTCTTCTCTTTAAAACCTTCCCCAAACATTTATGTCCCAGAGATAACCACTGAAGAATTTGATATATATCTCTCCAGAGCACATAATGTTCTGCAACTCCATACTGCTAATATAGAAAGCTCTCCATGATATACTGATAAAATCAAGTTGTGATTTTATCAGTATATCATGGAGAGCTTTCTATATTAGCAGTATGGATTTCCCATACCCCCTCTTATGGTCACAAGGTTGAAATTCTTCAGTGTTATTCCATTAGAGATTGTTACGAGATCAATGAAATATCATTTCAGGGAAGTCTCTCTTGTATTATTTAGACCATCTTTCCAGTAAGGATTTATGACATAGGAGATGTGTACAGCCCACCTCCTCATTTTTCAAGGAGTTTGAGTGTGATGTCAGTTGAGACTGACCTCCAACCAAGAACCCATTTTTCTGCCAGCACTAGGGTTATATACATTTCTTTGTTGTTGTTTTTTAATCCTCACCTGAGGATATTTTTCCATTGATTTTTATAGATAGAGTGGGAAGAAGGGAGGGAGGAAGAGAGGGAGGGAGGGACAGAGAAACATTGATGTGAGAGACACAGATTGGTTATCTCCCACATGACCCTGACCAGGGCTGGGGATCAAACCCGGAACTGAGGTACATGCCCTTGACCCAGAACTGAACCCCAGACTCTTCCGTTTGTGGGCTGATGCTCTAACCGCTGAGCCAAACTGGCCACGGCGGGTTATGTACATGTCTAATCTATGGTACTGAGATGGTTCTGTTTCTAGTATAGAGGTTGAGGCTATTTAGGAAGGTATATCTTTACAGATGTCTACAGATTTATATTGAAGCATACTTTTATCTACTGTTGCCCAGCATGAGATCTGAACGAATGGGTTATGAAAGCAGAAATACATTTAAAAGGCACAGTTATTCATATAAGCTCCACAGTACTTCTTTTTGTGGTTTTGGTGAAGTTTTATATCCCATGTGCTGTGATAAATAAGCTAGACTAGAAACTGAACCAGAACGCCCGTTTATTGATGACAATGAAGATTGGAATTACAAAGAGGACTAGAATACTTTTTTCTGCCAGTTGGAATTTATAATCTTTCCTATGAAAAAGTCTGGATAGTAAATTAAAAAGCCCTTATAAGTTTTCTTGATTATTATGGAATTAGAATAGGGGGTGTGATATCCTACTCATGGCATATATGTGTAAAAGACACCAGAATATTCACTTCTGCTGACCTGAACAACCCCTCCCCACCCCCAGAGGATACATTATAATCATTGGACTCTACTTTCCCTAGACTATGTATACTACTTTCCTTCTGTTAAGTGCCTACCAAATGTCTTTATACTCTAATCATGTTTTCCTATTCATAAAGTATTTACAAAGTTTTTTCTTTTAACTTTTTATTCTGATACAATCTCAGATTTACAGAACTCCATTCTGTACACCATTAAAATGTGAATGTTTATAATTTTAATAATTTCAATTGTGTCCTTTCCTTCCTCAATTTCCTATAAGTCTTGCTTCCTGCTGTTCTGTAAAATGGAACAGCACAATTGCCAAAATTGTTTCTCTTAAAGCAAGAAGACTGCAAGGCACATTTTCTTCTTTTTTAAAAATGTTTTTATTGACTTTTTAGAGAGAGGGAGAGAGAGATAGAAACATTGATGTGAGAGAGAAACATTGACTCTCCTGTGGTAAAAGGAGAGGGGACAAGGAGGAGTTCCAAATTAATTCATAAAGCTTCAATCCTTTAAAAAATAATCTGAAACGAAAGCAAAGCCAATATAGGAGAAAAAAAAAGAGAGAGAAAAATAATTATATTTTTATTGATTTTTTAGAGAGAGAGAGGAAGGGAGAGATGGAAACATCAATGTGAGAGAGAAACATTGATTGGCTGTCTCCTGCATGCTCCCTACTAGGTATCAAGCCTGCAACCCGGGCATGTGCCCTGACCGAGAATTGAACTGGGACCTCTCAGTCCATGAGATGACACTCAATTCACTGAGCCACACCAGCGTTTGTGTGTGTGTGTGTGTGTGTGTGTGTGTACACACACACACACACACACACAAACTCGAGGATATTTTCCCATTTATTTTATTGCTGCTGAGTCAACCCAGCCAGGGCAATAAAAGCATATTTTAAAAAATCTTTGTTCACTGTGAATTCCTAATGAGGAGCTGCTGTCATTTGCAGTCTTCAGTGTAACATTAGGAGTTTCCACATATGCACTGACTATTGGTTCCTGTAACTTTGTAAGAGCTTGGGAATCGATTGACCTCTTTTGGCTCCTGGGAGCTAATAGTAGTTATTATTTATTCATCTAATTGCTTCTAAACACACAGTATCTATTAGGGTTTATTTCAAGCAACTCTGTATCAGAGGGAATATTTTGGGGGGAAAAAACAAAGCCAATACATATATATATATATTTTAATCCTCATCCCGAGGACATTTTTCCATTTTTTGTTCAGATAGAGTGGGAGGGAGAGAGAGGAAGAGAGAGAGAGAGAGAAACATCGACATGAAAGGGACATATCGAGTGGCTGCCACCCGCACGACCCAACCAGGGCCGGGGACAAACCGCAACCAAGGTATGCGCCCTTAGTGGGAACCGAACCAGGGTCGCAGGCCGACGCTCTAACTGCTGAGCCAAACTGGCCAGGGCAAAGCCAATATATCTTGCTTTTGAGGTTCCTGCAGTGCCACTGGCCTCTTCTTGTTGTTGTTTCTAGACTGAGGTATAATTTATAACCACTAAAGTGTACATGTTATGTGCATACCTCAGTGAACACTATTGTGTGTATCCACATGTAACCACGACTTGTTTCAAGATACAGAACTTTTCCAGCTTCCTCCTAGTCTGTATTCCCACATTAAACCACACCATTCAGCAATAGCTGCTTTTAATTTTCATTGCATTTCCTGCAATATGACTAGATCATCTCTCCCTCGTATCAGTCTTAAATTTTATTTTAGTTCTTTGCCCAGCCACGTGGGATAAGAAGGGGGCTAGTATTGTAAGTCCTTCAGTTAATTCATAAAAATAACTATTCTTTAGTTTCCATCTTATTTTCTGGACCAGTGTATTAGAAGTTTGTGCTTCATCTAGAAGTGTTTTTTTAGTCCCCTATTTATCCTGTTCCTTTCTTTTGTCACCCAAATTTAGAATGCAGATGTCATTCCAAATCTTTGTAATAACCTACGAACAAACTTCCAGTGCAGAAATGAACGTGGTGTTTATAAAGAAAGATCTTTCCCTACAGTGCTTTCTCCAAATCTCCCAAAATTCATGGAAGCCATAGTGTCCTCCAACCCTGGCCTTAACTGAATTTATTCCTAATATAAACAAGGTCTTTTCTCACTAAAACTGCAGATCCATCGCCAGGCACCAATTTATTCATCGGCGTCACACCGGTAAAAAAAAAAAAAAAAGCTCTTCCAAAACTTGGGACATTTCGGGGCCTCAGGATTTTCAAACCGTCTCCAGGGTTCTTGCGAAGATGTTTTTATTGAGGCCGACTGCGGCCCAGCAAGACCTCACGTGCTCAGGAACGTGGTCAGTGCAGCAGACCTTTCCTCCGGCCAAACGGCGTTTCCTCAGTGCTGGTATCCGCGCAGCTTCCCTTCAATAACATCTAGACGGGATGCCCCGTGATTGACAGCTCACATTCTTTCTGTGCTCGTAGAGAAACGGGGAAAATGGCACCTTCCGGGGCCGCCTGGAAAGGGCGAGGCACACACAGCTGGGAATATGACTAACGAGGGCAGTCAACACCGAAAGGGCATGCGGGCGCGCAGGCAGTGAGGACCAGTGACCACAGGGACCGCGGGAGGTGGCGTGGGAAGGGGAACGCTTCGCAGACTGTGGCGCGCTGCAGCATCGCTACTCCAGGGAGCCCTGGAGGGCCGAACGGGTGAGGGATTAGACTTCCGCCGCCTCTTCTCCTCCTTAGCCGTCTCGGGCCGGAGTCATTATATTCGCGACACAGCCTGCTCCGCTGCCCTGGCCTTGTCATCTGAAACCAAGTGCCCAACTCACCTCTCCCGGTACCCCGAAGCCACTTCGCTCCCACCTTCACCAACGACTCCCAGCGCGCAGGCGCGAAGGTTAACGCCCCCGCCCTGCCCTGAAGCGCTGCGTCCTGCGCAGGCGCAGCAACCCCACCCTTCCACGGCCGCGCTGCGCCCTCCCTGTGAGGGCTGAGGGAGGCCGTCCCCGCGCGTCGCGTGTTTTGGCCGGCGACTGCGTCGCGCAGTCTGACGCGACCGATTGCGTCACTTCCGCCCCTCCCGGGAGGCGGCGCTGGGCCGGTGGCAATCCCCCGGAGGGAGCCGCAGTAGTACGACGGAAGATGGCGACGAGCGGCGGCGAAGATGCGGCGGCAGCAGCGCCAGCGCCCGGGGACCCGGCGACCGGGGTGGACACGACCCCGGGCTGGGAGGTGGCCGTGCGGCCCCTGCTGTCCGCGTCCTATTCCGCCTTCGAGATGAAGGAGTTGCCGCAGCTGGTGGCCTCAGTCATCGAGAGGTACCGGGCGGCGGCCCCGCCGGGGCGGGAGTGGGGAGGGGGAGGGGAGGTCGTGCTGGATCGTCTGGACCCGCTTCCCGGGCCGCCCCTGCCGCTCGGATACCCCCGCCCCAGCCACGGCTTCGGGGCCCCCCGGCCCTGGTAGACCGGGGCTTGTCCCGGGTTCCTTCTGTCAGCCCACGTAAATCGTCCGTGCCTCAGTTTCCCTCCCGAGCAAAACTTCTGAGGGCGCGCTCTCGGGAGGGAGTGGTCCGACCCGTCTGCGAGCGGCGGAGATGCACCGCGCTCTTAGGGAATGTCGCCGGGGCTGCCCCCTGTGTTAAGGTCAAAGCGCCGATGAGTTTGCATTTCTCGCCGGCACTCTTGCCCCCAGCCTGGGCCGGAGCGGAGCCCGGGCTTTCACGGGGAGGCCTGCCGCACAATTTAATAACGGTCTCCCCGGGGTGCTGTGATCACCCGGGGCACGCGCGGTTTCTGCGACTGGAGCCACTAGTGTCCACTGATGACTGGCTTTTCGGCTTGCATTTACCGCGTATTTATTTCTACCGCAACGGTCTTTGCTGAAAAACATTTCCGTGTGTTAGTCCAAGGGGTCATTTTCCCAAAGAAGGTGTTCTCTTTCTCTCTCAATCAAGTAGCTTCAGCCTCTTTTACAGGTGGGACTGTTGGTTTGCTGTTACACGATTTTTGCCTTTTTTGTACACAGATTCTTAGATTGTGAGAGTCAGGTCAATAGGAAGAGGGTGCTTGCCTTTTCCTGCCCCACCTTGCTCAGAGCAATCTTTCCTTAGGTGCATGGTGGACGTGCTTTTAAAGCTAGTCCGGCTCTCATTTTTCTAGTCAACCCTTAGTTCAGCAACTCCGTGCAGTTGCTAACTGGGTCATTTTAACTTCGTGCCAACAAGGGTATATCCAATTGTTATCCAGAAGGTTAGAAATTGCTATTTATTACTAAAGGAAGGCCCCTGGTTTGACATACTGTTTATTACAGTGCCTATTGTTGGGTTTGTGTTGCTCTGGATGCAGTTTTTTAAAAGTTATAATTAAATAATGGTTGGGTTTGGTAACAGTTTTCATCACAGTTAACTTTGCAGATAGATATTTTTCTGTTTAATCAGTAAGCCAAGAATGTTCTGAAGATGTAAACAAGAATCAAAGACACCACTCTTAAATTATATAGCCACTTTTAAATGGTTTGAAACATTTAGATTAGTGGTATTTTTTTTCTCAGTTATACTCATCATGTTACATATAATGGATAATGTTCCACTCTTTTTTTTTTTTTAATAGAACACTTGCTTTTATGTTTTGTGGAAATGTGCTGAGTAGGTTATAAATCATTTGTTGATACCTTCCCAATACATCCAGTATTCTGGGCCCATGCCTTTTATTTTTTTAATCTGCACCCAAGGATATTCTTCCATTGATTTTCTAGATAGAGTGGGAGGGAGGAAGAGAGAGAGAGAAACATCGAAGTGAGAGAGACACATTGATTGGCTACCTCCTGAATGACCCCCATGGGGGCCTGGGATTGAACCTCCTACCCAGGTATGTGCCCCTGACCGGAATCGAACTTGAGACTTCTGGGTCCACAAGCTGATTGATGCTCTAACCACTGAGCAAAATCAGCCAGGGAAAGAGCCCATGCCTTTTAAATCTATACATTAGCCAAATCGGCCAGGGAAAGAGCCCATGCCCTTTAAATCTATACGTTAGCCAAATCGGCCAGGGCAAGGGCCCATGCCCTTTAAATCTATACATTAGCCAAATCGGCCAGGGCAAGGGCCCATGCCCTTTAGATCTATACGTTAGCCAAATCAGCCAGGGCAAGGGTCCATGCCTTTTATTTTACTTATTTATTTATTTTTTCTATTTATTTTCAGATAGAGTGAAAGGGAGAGAGAGAGAGGGAGAGTGGGAGAAACATCAGTGTGAGAGAGACACATTGACTGGCTGTCTCCCACATGACCCCAACCAGGGCTGGGGACAAACTGCAACCAAGTTACGTGCCCTTGACTGGACTTGAACCTGCGACTCATTGGTCCTCTGGCTGACGCTCCAACCGTTGAGCCAAACTGGCCAGGGTAAAGGCTCATGTCTTTTAAAACTGTAAGTTAAGAAACTCCCTCCACCCTGTAGAAGGAACCAAAACCAAATACATCAAACTAGGTTTGAATTTTGCCACATAAGTAATATGGGCCCCGCTTACACCCTGTGTTAGCTAAGATAATCAGAGCTGCCTGTGTTTTTGGACACTATTAAGACCTCTCTTCATGGTTTAGAAAAAAGGTCCAAATTGATGGCTGTTTAGTAACAAACTTTTATTAGAAGGCAAGATAACTCAAAGTTTTCTGTTTTGACTTTTGTGGCTGAGTTAACTTTGAAATCCTGTTATGTGTCCTCTTCGGACTCTATGAGAAGAATGTGATCTTAGAAAAATTTCTGAAAGAAACATCTGGCTTACAAGTTCTTTGTAGTTAAAAACAACTCAGCATATTAAGTGTTAAGTTTGGTATAGAGCAGATGTTGGCACATTTTTTCTGTAAGGGGTCAGACAGTAAATATTTGCAAGCCATAGACTTATCTATATAGACTAGTCAACTTGGCCACTGTATGGGCGTGGCTGTGTTCCAGAATCTTACTTGTGGACACTGCAATGTGAATTTCATGTTATAAAATATTCTTTTTTGATTTTTTTCAGCCATTAATAAGTATAAAAATCATTCTTTAAAACTTTTTTTTTTTTATCCTCACCCGAGGACATTTTTGCATTTATCTTCAGATAGAGTGGGAGGGAGAGAGGTAGAAAGAGAGAGAGAAACATCGATGTGAGAGAGACACATCGACTAGTTGCCACCCACACAACCCCAACCGGGGATGAACTGCAACCGAGGTACGTATCCTTAGCAGGAACTGAACCCAGGACTCTGTGGTCTGCCGGCCAATGCTCTAACCACTGAGCAAAACCGGCCAGGGCTCTTTAAAACATTTTTGATTGAATTTATTGTGGTGACATCGATGAATAAAATTATATAGGTTTCAAGTATACAATTCTATAAAACATCATCTGTATATTGTAGTGTGTGTTCACTGCCCAAAGTCAAGTCTCCTTCCATCACCATTTTTCCTTCCTTTACCTTCTTCCACCTTCCCCCACCCCCCTTTCCCTCTGTTAACCACCATGCTGTTGTCCATGTCTATCAGTTTTGTTGTTTTGTTTAATCCCTTCACCCTTTTCACCCAGTTCCACAACCCCCCCCCCCGACAGTTGTCAATCTATTTTCTGTATCTATGAATCTGTTTCTATTTTGTTTGTTAGTTTATTTTATTCATCAGATTCCACGAAAACCATTCTCAAATGTGGACTGTATAAACAGGTGGTTGGCTGGATTTGGCCTGCATGCCATAGTTTATCAGCCCCTGATTTGGAGCACAAAAATTAGCACTGTGCTATCAGTATTGTGTTTCTCAAGTTTTATTTGCTTTTCAAAGAAAATGAAATAAGGGTGTCAGAATTATGGAAGTATTTCTTGAATATCAAGTTATTATCACTACGTATAGGACCAGATCACATGCTGTGGTGGGTTTCGTTTAGGTGCCTAGGCTGCTACTTTACTTCTGTGGTTGCCGCTTCCATCTTCTACAGTTCCTGTGTTTCTTTTTGTTGTTGTTGTTGTTTTTTTATCCTCACCCGAGGATATTTTTCCATTTTTTGTACAGATAGAGTGGGAGGGAGAGAAAGGAAGGGAGAGAGAGACAGAAACATCGACGTGAAGGGACACATCGAGTGGCTGCCACCCGCACGACCAACCAGGGCCGGGAACAAACTGCAACTGAAGTACGTACCCTTAGCGGGAACTGAACCCGAGTCTCTCTGGACCGCAGGCTGATGCTCTAACCGCTGAGCCAGACCGGCCAGGGCTGTGTTTCTTTTTTGTTGTTGTTGTTAATCCTCACCCAAGGATATTTTTTCATTGATACTTAGAGAGAGTGGAAGGGAGGGAGAGAAAGAGTGAGAGGAACATCAATTGGAGAGAGACACATTGATCAGTTGCAGTTGCCTCTTGCACGACCCCAACAGGGACTGGGGATGGAACCTGCAACCCAGGTAATGTGTCCTTGACCAGGAATTGAACCCTTGATCCTTTGGTCCATGGGCTGACACTAACCACTGAGCTGAACCGGCTCGAGTTTCTGTGCTTCTTTCTATTATGTCTGCCATGCTTTTCTTCCTTGCCTCTAGAGACCTTCTATTTCTCTCTTGCAGTCTGCTACTTTCTGCTTCCATTTTTGATATTCTGGTTCTATCATGCCAGCTCTTACTTTCTATCTGGCAGCCCATTAACCCATCAAATTCCTCCTCTTTTTTTTTTTTTGGCTATTGAGGATGATGACAAATGTCTTAAGAGACTGCTCAGTAATTCACTATTCTGTCTTCTGTGCCTCTTCTTTCATACTTTTATAGTTGGAATTGACTTTTGGATTAGAAGAAAAGGTAGATAAAAAAAATTCCTACGTCTAGACCCTGTTAAGTTTGCCTTGGTAACCAAACTGTGAAACAAAGGAAGAATAGATTAGCATGGAGAAATTGGGAAGGTACTCTCAAAAGTATCATTAGATTTTTAAAAGAAAAAGATATCTGAGTTTACATAAAGGGGTGCTATTTTTATTTCTACTGCCTGTTACTAGCATGTCTTTTAGTAGCAAAGATTGAGAACCTAAGCACCCTTACTTTTCCAGACCAGAACTGGAGCTAGAACTAGCTTAATGGAGCACGTGTTGTGGAATTAATTAGTATAATTGCTGAGTGTAGTCTTATGTTTTAATAAAATAATAAAAATTTTTAAGTCTTACTATCAAATACAGAGTTTCTTTCTTAACTCTGTGCAAGATATGGTGGTGAGCATGACTGTCACTGAACAATTTGATTGACTCTTTGTAGATTAAAAAAAGAAATTGCCTCTTACCCCTAAGCCAATTCCTTCCTAGGCTGTCCTGGCCTCCTTAGTGATAATGATTAGCCTCTTTGAGTCTCTGCCTCCCAGTTATTTGATAAAATTTAGGCCAGAGAGACCTACTTGGGAAGACAGAAGCTGTTGCAACAGCCTCATTAGATAATGCACAATCATTTCCTAAAAATCTTTTTTTTCTTTTTAATTTTTATTTCTTTATTGATTTTAGAGAAAGAGGAAGGGAGAGGGAGAGAGAGATGGAAACATTGATGAGAGAGAACATCGATTGGCCACCTCCTGCATGCCTCCCACTGGGAATTTGGCCCACAACCTGGGCATGTGCCCTGATCGAACCGGCAGCCTCTTGGTACATGGGTTGACGCTCAACCACTGAGCCACACTGGCCGGACCATTTCCTAAAAATCTTGAAAAGGAGAAAGGGGTGCAATAATGCCATGATCTTTTGAATTTATATTCTTTAGGACATAAGTTTGTGATTGACCCATAGAAAAAAAAGCCCACCACCAAACAATAAAGTATAATTGTGAGATTAGTTCTGGTACTAGTTCATGTTTCCCTGTCTTAGCGTCACATTCACCACATGTTTGTCAAGAATGTGAGGGACATACCTGAAAGCTTTCAGTTGTTTGGTTAATGTGTATTAAAAACTCTGTGGCACACAGCAGATGTTCAATAAACATATACTATTTTAAAATATAATTCATTAATGTATTCATTATGCTTATTTGTCTCATTGTAAGTATCATGAAACAAGTAAGCATAATGGAGTCTACACTTGGGAGTTCATAGTTCTGATGAGCTGGAAGGGGTTTATGGAGTTTCCACAGTTTCTCCAAAAGATTTGAATAGTATTTTGTCTAAGAGGGAGAAGTAAGGTGAATCTCTCATCTTTTATTTTATCCTCTTGGATTTCTGCCTCTTCCTTTAAAAAGCTACATATTTCCAGATTCTTCCAGTTCTTTTTTACTTACGTGCTCTAGGAACGAAACCATTCTGGCCACCAACACAAGCATCAAGCTAGGATGAACTAAGGACTGGACGTCTGGTTAGGCCCCAAGTGATATAAGAGCAATACCACTAATCATGTGTCTCCTTGCCCACTGCTAGGGGTCCAAAGTACATTCTTGTTTCCTCTGTGTGTGTGTGTGGTACGTGCCCCTAGCGGAAACCGAACCCGGGACTCTGGTCTGCAGGCCGACGCTCAACCACTGAGCCAAACTGGCCAGGGCGCATTCTTGTTTCTTTATTGGAATAAGGCAGTTGTGTTTTTCTAGGACTGGAAGTAGGGTTTATTAAATCATAATGGGGCAACATTGAACCAGGCAGTTAAATAAGTTTATTCCTATATTTTGGATCTGTTTCATTGATTGGGAATGAAAGCAACAGAGTAAGTTCATTCTTTGGGCAGTTTTTCTCTTAGTTTTGATAAACCTATTCAACAGAAAAACATGGAGGTGAGCAGCTCTGAAGTTTGAAATAAAGCAGAGAAGGTCAACAACTCAGTAAAATACATCAAATTATAGGGTGGAAAAACTGTATAATAAGAAAGTATACAGATGGACATGAAGAAACAGCTATGTAAATGTAGAAGCAAGGGGATTTAGTAGGGAGTTTTCTACTGGATGTGATATAACCCTTATCAATGTGATGGTCTCTAGAAACTTTGAATGCTACTTGGTTTAAAGGTTTTTGTTTCCTCCTTTTTGTTAATCTGACAAATAGGGAGAAATGATCATAGGTGGGCAGGAAGATCCTTGTACATCATAAGTGTTCCAAAAATATTTTTTCTTGGTGAAGGAGTTGGTACAAGATGAGGAACTCATCTTTGATACCCATTTTCCCGTGATTAATCCCCAAATAGCAAAGTGTTTGCAATGCCAGACTCTTAAGTGTTATTTGAGGTGATTCTTCATTCATATTGTCATCTTCCAAATCTTCAACTTGTCTTTTTGGCTCCTGTGTTAATTTTGCAAGTGGATAGAATCCTTACTGTTTACATTTCTCTTCCTAGGCTGATACTTCTGGTTAGAGAATTAACTCATCGAGGAAACTATGTAACCACATTGCTCTGCCTTTTCTATTTAATAAGATACATTTTAGTCTTTTCTTTGCCTTCTTGTTTCCTGGATTGTGGATTAGCATTTTATTTGATAGAGAGAATGACATAAATGTATCCAGCCTTTAGATCTAGTTGGGCTCCACACTTTCTTCAGTCAAAGATCAGGGATGTGGTTAAAAATCACTGAATTTGTGCCCTGGCCAGGTGGCTCAGTTGGTTGGATCATCATCCTGTACACCAATGTGTTTCTGGTTAGATTGCCAGTCAGGACACATACCCAGGTTGTGGATTGATCCCCATTAGGGGAGCATATGGGAGAAAATGGATTGATATTTCTCTCTCACATCGATGTTTCTCTCCCTCTCAAAATCAATAAAAAAAAATACATCCTCCGGTGCAGATTAAAAAATAAAATCACTGAATTTGTTGTGATGTAGTTGTAATCTACCAGGAAGGGGCATGGGGTCGAGAAGAATTTTAGTACCTAGTGAATTTTGGAACCAATTAGATGATTTCTTCTCTTGAGTTACTGATTGTTTTAAAGTTATTACATTATGTGTCGTGGCTGGTTTGGCTCAGTGGTTAGAGCGTCAGCCTGTGGACCAGAGAGTCCTGGGTTTGATTCCCACTAAGGGCATGTACTTCGGTTTTGGTTTGTCTCTGGCCCCTGTTGGGGTTGTGTGGGTGGCAGCCAGTCAATGTGTCTCTCTCACATAGATGTTTCTCTCCCTCTCTTTCTCCCTCCCACTCTATCTCAAGATAGATGCAAAAATGTCCTCGGGTGAGGATAAAAAAAATAAATAAATAAAATAAAGTTATTACATTATGGGCTAGCCTTGTTTGATCTTCAGAAGGGTTCATTGTAATCTATATTCTTGCAGTAGTATTTTAAGTGCTTTGGTCTACCCGTTTTGACTAGCACATGATGTTACTAGGTTTTGGTCTTTGCAATTAGTAATAAAGGACAAAATGCTATCCTGGAAATACGTTTTTACTTGTATTTTCATTAGCTTTTGCCATTCACTAAGCCAGATACCTTGGACAAGGTACTTAATTTTAATTAGAAGCTTCACATTCTCAGTCTTGAATATAGGGATGATAACAGTGCCTTCCAAGTAGGGTTGCTACAAGGATTAGGTAAGATAATGCCTATAAATGAATGGGCAGGGTATTTGGCATATAGTAAGCACTAAATAAATCTTGGCCGAATTATTTTCTTTGTAGTGAATCAGAAATCCTGCACCACGAGAAGCAGTACGAGCCATTCTACTCATCTTTTGTTGCACTTTCTACACACTATATTACAACAGTTTGCAGCCTCAGTAAGTATTCCACTCTTGTCACTCTCGTCTGAGGGCTTATGAATAGGGATTGTGTATCCTCCTGTTAGGGTGCCTGAACAAGTTGCTGATGAAGTCTGTATTTTAGCACTTCTGACCTGATCCTCCATGTGGGGACAGCTGTCAGTGTGATAAGGCCCCGGGAGTTCTGTACCTAGGCCAACCAAGAGGGATTTAAAAGCTACTTCATTTGGACACCTGTTTCATATCTTATTAAGTTAACCTTCCTTACCTTCTTCTTTTTAATCCTCACTTGAGGATATTTTCCCATTGATTTTCAGATAGAGTGGGAGGGAGGGAGAAAGAGAGAGAGAGAAAAACATCCATGCAAGAGAGACACATCAATTGGTTGCCTCCTGCACGACCCCTGCCAGGGCCGGGGATTGAACCGCAACTGAGGTACATGCCCTTAACCAGAATCGAACCTGCGACTCTTTGGTCCGCAGGCCGATTCTCTAACTGCTGAGCCAAACTGGCCAGGGCTTCCTTGCCTTCTTAATCAGAAGTGTTTTATTGATTTCATAAATGTAATTACTAATGCATTAATTTCAGGGGTGGTTGAAGGTATAGGTGGATCCCAAACTGGGCTTAGCAGCCAGTAACCAAGGCTCTATTCCTTACTTGGTTTTGGTGAGAAAGTGAAGTCTCCTTTTGTGTCCTCTGTTATTTGAAAAGATTTCTACTTCAGTTCCCCATCTTTAAAAATTTCTACTCAAAAAATGACTAAGCTCTTATTTTCTACTATTTCTGAATTTTTGCATTTTTGGGTTTTTAAAATCCTAACTCAGTTCTGAAAAATTGTAATGATTTGTTTACTTAGATTTTAAGCAAGTAAAGTGAAAAGCTACAGGGTTGCTGAGTAAGCTTTTAGTGTCCTGTGCTTTTATTATAGGCATGGCTACTATTGAAAGAATTACTTTTATCTTGAAGACACTTTTATATTAAACCCCTTGCAAAAAGGCATTTAGAATCTATAGGAAAAAAGAAGTAATATAATCTAGTGGTTATGGGCGTGAACTCTAGAGCCAGACTTCGTGAATTTGACTCTAGTAGTGTGACTATGGGCAAGCCATTCAACCTCTCTATGATTATCTGTTAAAAAAAAAAAGGAGGGAGAGCAGAAAACAAGTATACAACCTCATAGAATTGGTTTAAGGATTGAGTTAATATACTTGCAGTTCTTGGTATTACTTGGATTTCTTATTGTAATTATCTTCATTTCTAGTATATGTAAGATAAATTGATTTGTAAGCAATTAATGGTTATCAATGCAAGATGCCTGTTTGCCCCCTTGGGTTGTTGTTCTGAATAATTATCATGGACATATTGGAAATGTTGGATATATGGAGTTCAATACATGTTTTGTTTGATATATTGACTGTGAGGCCGAAGTGAGTTATAGAAGTTTGAGGTTAAGTAAAGCTTATTACTTTCTCAGTTCCCCGGAACCAACTTCAGTCGGTGGCAGCAGCCTGTAAAGTTCTGATTGAGTTCTCTCTCCTACGCCTGGAGAATCCAGATGAGGCTTGTGCTGTGTCCCAGGTGAGAGTGATGGGTCCATTTCTGGCTCTTATTTTGAGGTAGGATTGTGACTGACTAGTGGAATAATGGAGAAGGGATGGTATAGAGCAGGAGTTGGTAAAATTTTTCTGTAATAGGCCAGATAATAAATCGAGTCCCTGTTGCAACTAGTCTCTGCCTTTGTGGTGTGTAAGCAGCCACAGACACTATGTAAATGAATGAGCATAACCGTGGTCCAGTAAACTTTTTACAAAAACAGGCAGTGGGCTGAATCAGGGCTGTGGTTTTCCATCTGTGGTATAGAGGACTGCAGAGGCTTTTTCAAGGGGATTCCAGTTCATGCCTACAAGGCCAGGCAAGTAACATAAAATGAGTAAAGTATGCCAGTCAAAATGGGTGCATGACCCAGCTATAAAGGGGCCAATCACTGTTTGGCTCCAGCTCATTCTTGCCATGCGGCAATGGAGCCTCAAAGGCTTATTGCTATGTCTTGGGAATTATTTAGAGAGGTAAGAAATCTGGATTTGTATGTTAAACCTTCCATGTTTTAAAAAGTTAGCATTAACTTCAAATTAAAAAACAAGAACATTGTGAGAAGAGTAAGACAAATCTGTAAGTCAGATATGGTCAGAGGACCATCAGTTTGTGATCTCTACTTTGGTGTTTTCCCCCAGGATTGTAGTTCTTGGTAGGAATCTAGATTTGCTTCTGTGCCACTTAGAAGTCTCAAAAAAATAGGATCTTCTAAAAGACATATTTGAATTTGTTTTCTTTTCAGAAACACTTGATTCTTCTTATCAAGGGCCTGTGCACTGGCTGTAGCCGACTAGACAGAACTGAAATTATCACATTTACAGCAATGATGAAATCGGCCAAACTGCCACAAACAGTGAAGACACTCTCAGATGGTGAGTGTTCCTGGTTACTTGGCCTCTTTCCTGGCCAGCTATTTCCTATTTTGCTTTCTAGTGGCACTCTCCTAATCCCTCTTTTTGCTTTTGTATTTTACAGTGGAAGATCAGAAAGAGCTGGCCTCACCAGTAAGCCCAGAGCTGAGGCAGAAGGAGGTACAGATGAATTTTTTGAACCAGCTGACATCAGTTTTCAACCCTAGAACTATAGCATCACCACCCTTAGGCCCACAGACTCCGGTGAGTTACTTCAACCAGATGTTCTTGTTAAGACAAGAATACTAAAAAAAATAAGTAACAGACATATTTGATATTTGTGATATAAGATGATGTACCTGCCTATGGTAGAAAAGACTTGAATACAAAAAAACAAAAACAAACTAAAACTCACCCCTGTCCAGTTATTATTATTTTGATGACCATTTTCTAACATTTCTCAATGTAAATAAACAAATGTAAAGAGCATGTTTTTTTGTAAAGGCATCACTCTATATTAGTTACAAGATATATATGTGTGTGTGTGTATATATATATATAATATGTATATTATGTATTTTATGTACATAATATATGTATATATTATATATACACTTTATATATATATTTTAAAGCTATGTATTTTCTTTTTTCTTTTTTTTTTATCTTCACCCGAGGATATTTTTCCATTTTTTGTACAGATAGAGTGGGAGGGAGAGAGAGGAAGGGAGAGAGAGAGAGAAACATTGATGTGAAAGGGACACATCGAGTGGCTGCCACCCGCACGACCAACCAGGGCCGGGGACAAACTGCAACCGAAGTACGTGCCCTTAGCGGGAACCGAACCTGGGTCTCTCCGGACCGCAGGCCGACGCTCTAACCGCTGAGCCAAACTGGCCAGGGCTAAAGCTGTGTATTTTCACCAACAAGTTATTTTCCCCAACATTAGAGAGGAATCTCATTAACTGGGGAGTCTGAAGAGTGTCCATGGAGTTGCTACTTTGTGTGAACGGTTCTGAACTCCAGGTCTGCAGTCAACAGACAGTAGTATCTTGATAGGCCTTTCACATTCTCTGTTTCTCTTCAGGTGGAAGGAGAAAATGAGGAGCAGTCATCCACAGATCAAGCTTCTGCTATCAAAACCAAGAATGTGTTCATAGCCCAGAATGTGGCTAGTCTTCAAGAGCTTGGTAAGACTCTTAATTGTTATCAGAAAGCTGGTTCCTCTGCTGGTTTCTTTACTTTCAAAAATTCCTTAAGTGGAGAAGAATCAAACAGCAGACAGAAGCTTGTTTGTAACATCAAGCCTTTTCATTAATTCAGGTGGCTCAGAGAAGCTACTGCGTGTCTGTCTGAACCTGCCATATTTCCTACGCTACATCAATCGGTTTCAAGATGCAGTGTTGGCCAATTCCTTCTTCATCATGCCTGCAACGGTAGCAGATGCCACTGCTGTTCGTAATGGGTAAGGTGCTCCAGGGACATATACTTTATATTCTAATGCTTTTCTCAAAAAGAGCTATAGCTGTTGCCCTGGGGAAGAGCTCACCAAAGGAACAAAGGCTTCCGCCAGCACGTCTGTCTGAGAGAAAGCTGTCTCTCCAGCACTCGTCCCAAGGCCAAACAGTTCAGTTCTTCCCTGTATGTCTCTGTTGCCTTTTAAGCTGCCTCCCCTCTGAGCTTAGAGGGAGCAAGTCCCAGTAAATTCATGCTTGGGCCCTTAAGAGGAGCTGCTTGGAGCTCCAGAAGCCTCAGCCTCCCTCGGCCTCAGTTGCCACTGGTTTATACAGCCAGAAGTTATGGGGCTTCTCTTCTTGGCACTGGAACCCTGAGCTGGGTGCCTGGTGTGGGACAGGGACCCCTCAGTCCTCAGGGAGGACCATCACAGCTGAGATAGCCTCCTGATTTTTGTCTGCTACACGTGGGTGTGGAATCAGTCTCTCCGTGCCTCTGCCCCTCCTACCAGTCTCGATGTGGCTGCTGCTTTAAAGTTGTAGTTGTAGGACTTCCTTGCCCTGGCTGGTTTGGCTCAGCGGTGAGAGCGTCGGCCTGCGGTCCGGAGAGACCCGGGTATGGTTCCCGCTAAGGGCGCGTACCTCGGTTGCAGTTTGTCCCCGGCCCTGGTTGGTCATGCGGGTGGCAGCCACTCGATATGTCCCTTTCACGTCGATGTTTCGCTCTCTCTCTCTCTCTTCCTCTCTCTCCCTCCCACTCTATCTGTGCAAAAAATGGAAAAAAATGTCCTCGGGTGAGGATAAAAAAAAAAAAAGTTGTAGTTGTAGGACTTCCATTCAGCTTGATTTTAGGTGGTTCTGAATGATGGTTGTTCTGTAGTTTAGTTGTAATTTTGATGAGGGTTGTGGGAGGAGGTGAGTACCGCATTTACCTATGTTGCCATCTTGACTGGAATTCCTGACATAGCTTTTATTTCCATATACAGTTTGTTTATTTCTAGACATTGAATTCCATTCCATTGGTTGGTCTGTCTGTTTATGTCATAGTCTTAATTTTAGTTTAAGAAACTTTTTATAGGTTTAATAACTGATGGAGCTAGCTGTCTTCTTGCTTGTTTTTTAGAAGGTTTTTCTATTCTAGTTTATTCTTTCCATTGAACTTTGTAATCAATTTTTCTAGCTCCAGAAAGTAACTTCAAACATTTTACTACCTTTATTTTATTTATTTATTTATTTATTTATTTATTTATTTATCTTTAATCCTCATCCAAGGATACTTTTTCCCCCATTTATCTTCAGATAGAGTGGGAGGGAGGGAGGGAGAGGAAGAGAGAGAGAGAGAGAGAGAAACAGAGACATGAGAGACATGTCGACTGGTTGCCTCCTGCACGACCAAAAATAAGAAAACAAGAACAACAGAGATATAAACTGTTTAGTTTTTATGGTATGCCTGCTTTCAGATTATAGAAGCAAGTGATTCAGAGACACTTATGTTCATCTTTTCTGTTATGTTCTAGTTTTCATTCACTGGTGATCGATGTAACCATGGCATTGGATACCCTTTCTCTACCTGTGTTGGAACCTCTCAGTCCCTCTCGTCTGCAAGATGTGACAGTCCTCAGCCTGAGTTGTCTATATGCAGGTGAGAAGTTATTATGTCTGATCTCTTTCTCAGTCAAGCACAGGTATACGTTCCAGAAACCATGAAATCCTTCTGAGTACACCTCCTTTACCTTTACTTAACTCCCTTTCCCCAAAGATCATCTAATATCCTTTCTAGGTGAAATGAAGTCTCAATAGGAGTCTTGTAAGTTGTCCTATTATTTAACAGGTAGCATTTGTTACTTGCATATTTGATTTCATAGTGTGTGCAGAAAGTTAAGTGTCTGCTGTATGAAAAACAAAATGCCAAGTGCTGTTGGGGTTATTGAGGTGAATAATATGTAATCCCTGCCCTCAAGAGCCTACACCTGAGCATGGTATAATATAAAACAGGAGATGCCAAAAGACAATAAGAGAAGTGTAGTATACTAGAGGCACACACAAAGAAGGGGAGATTGAGTCTTGCTGTGGGAGCAGGTTTGAGGAAGATTTTGTAAAACAGTTCGTATCTGTTTATATTGATAAATATGATGAATGTTATTTTTCATGCTTTTACAAAATCCCCTTTCTTCCTCTTGATCATGCTGTCTTGGAAATGGGGCCTGACAGCTGGTGTTTACTCTTTTTTAAGTCATTGTTACCACACCTTTTTTTTATCCTCACCTGAGGACATTTTTCCATTTTTTGTTCAGATAGAGTGGGAGGGAAAGAGAGAGAGAAACATCGACGTGAAAGGGACACATCGAGTGGTTGCCACCCGCAGGACCCAACTAGGGCTGGGGACACACTGCAACCAAGGTACGTGCCCTTAGTGGGAACTGATCCCGGGTCTCTCTGGACCGCAGGCCGATGCTCTAACTGCTGAGCAAAACCGACCAGGGCTGTTACCACAACTTTTTAGCCCTTGGTTTTAGATATCAGCCCTGGGATGTCTTGGAAGGTATAACAATTTCTGATGTTTACTTGGTTCTGTAAGTGAAGCTTTGAACAGTCTTGGAAACCTGACTTTGGGGGCACCAAGAAATTACTGAAATTGGTCATCTTCCTACATTCTTTAATAGCTTATTTTGAATATCTCTGTGCAAATAGGAGTCTAAAGATAAAGGCACTTTCCACTAGGGAAGGCAATAGTTGTGAAGGAACTGAGTTCTGTTAATGTATCTTTAGGGCAGGCAGGGTTTAAGCTTGGCTATCCCTAGGCAGAGGCAGAAGCAGGACCAAAAGTATTCTAGAGCTTGGGGAACATACTGGGGTCTCTGTGTGTGTGTTGATTAGTGAGTTACAGCTGCAAAGAAAGTAGGCCCCAATCACAGAGGGCTTAGATATGTGGTCCAAGTCATTTGGATCCACATCCTCTAGATAATAGAGACCATTAAAGATTTTGAAGTGTGCTATGATTTGAGCTATATTGTAGGAAGAACATTCAAGAGTAGTATGCAGGATATTTTGGTATGGGTAATTATTAGAGGCAGGAAGATTTGTTAGGAGGAATTTGCAGTTATTCAGGCAAAACGCCAGTAATGGCTAAGGATGCATATGATTGTGAGCTCTCTCCAAGCCCTTTTCTAGTGTTTATTTCCTAGTCCTGTACCTTTTATTTTTGCATTATTATTATTATTATTATTATTATTTTATTAGAGAAGAATAGAGAGGTAGAAACATGGATGAGAGAGAACATCGACTGGCCGCCTCCTGCGTGCCCCCACTGGGGATCCAGCCCACAACCTGGGCATGTGCCCTGACCAGGAATCGAGCTGGCGATCTCTTGGTGCATGGGTCGATGCTCAACCACTGAGCAACACTGGCAAAAATGCAATCTTTGCATTTTTAAATTTGGAGTTTATTAATATCAGTTTTCAGGGAATTTCTTGAATCACATGGATCTCAGTGTGTTTAGTCAGTAAGGATTAAAGATTTTAAAAAGTTTTTGTTTTCTTTTTTATTGATCTTTAGAGAGGAAGGGAGAGGGAGAGAGAGAGAGAAACATCAATGAGAGAGAAAATTGATTGGCCACCTCCTGCATGTCCCCCACTGGAATTTGGCCCACAACCTGGGCATATGCCCTGACCTGGAATTGAACCAGTGATCTCTTGGTGCATGGGTCAATATTCAACCACTGAACCACAATGGTTGGGCAGGATTAAAGATTTTTAAAAATTCTACTTGGAGTAAAGATCCCAGTTTTGGTTTGTTGTTGAAATTTTATCACTTGGGGTTAGATTTAAAGAAAGGGATTTGTCCTATGTCTTCCAGAAAAACTAAATGTGGGATTTTTCTTCTATAATCTTAAAAAAAGTAAAAAATTATTAAAAATATATTTTAAAATTAGTAGATTTTATGTATTTATAAAATATTTTAAAATTGATTTTTAGAGTGAAAGGAGGGGGAGGGAGAGAGAGAAACATTGTGTGAGAATGAAACATCAATCATTTGCCTTCTGCATGCCCCCTACTGGGGAATGTAGCCTGAAACTCCTGCATGTGCCCTGATCGGAATTGAATTAGCAATCTTTCCGACCATGGATCGGTGCCTAACTGCGCCACACCAGCCAGGGCAATTGATTTTATTTTTAAATTAGTTTAAGGTATACTGAAAACTTGAGCAGATTGTACAGTTTCCATATACCCTTCCTTCCCCATACATACTTTCCCCTATTAACATATTATAGTAATATGGTACATTTGTTATGATTGATGCACCAATATTGACATATTATTATTAACTGAAGTTCATAGTTTAGACTAGGGCTCCCTTTTCGTGTTGTACAGTTATGTGTTTCTTTTTTTACAGATGCATACATTATATTATCCATTATTATTGTATCATACAGAATAGTTTTACTGCCCTAAAAATCCCCCATGCTCCACCTAGTAATGCCTCTCCCCTTTCATCATTCCCAACCTCTAGTAACCACTGATGTTTTTATTGTTTCCACAGTTTTCCCTTTTCCAGAGTGTCATATAGTTAGAATCAACTACGTAGTATGTAGTCTTCTCAGACTGGCTTTTTTTGCTTAGATATGCATTTAGGTTTCCTTCATGTCTTCTTGTGGCTTGACAGCTCCTTTCTCTTTTTTTTAATCCTCACCTGAGGATTTTTTTCCCATTGATTTTCAGAAAGGGTGGAAGGGAAGGGTGAGAGAGAGAATAAAAACATTGATTGATTGCCTCCTGCATGCACTCCGACTGGGGTGGGGGTGGGGGTGGGGGTTGGGGTTGGACTCAAACCTGGGACCCTTTGGTCCACAGGCCAATGCTCCAACCACTGAGCCACACATGCCAGGACTAGCTCATTTCTTTTTATTGCTGAATAATATTCTTTGTGTATGTACACAGATTGTTTATCCATTCACCTTCTGAAGGACATCTTGATTGCTTCTATTTCTTGGCAATTATGAATAAAGCTATAATAAATATGTGTGTGCAGTTTTTGTGTGGACAGCAATTTTCCACTTATATAGGTAAATACCTTGGAGTATGATTGCTGGATTATATGGTAAGACTATGTTTAGTCTTGCCCTTATGGAATTTACTTTCAGTAATCAAATCATTGAATTGCTTGTGAGTGGGTTGTGTTTTTGTTTCAGTTTTGGTGGATTCTTGGTACCATGCCATGATTGAAATTGGTGCATCTTTTCTTTTCAGGTGTGAGTGTGGCAACCTGTATGGCCATCCTTCATGTAGGTAGTGCTCAGCAAGTGCGGACAGGGTCCACGAGCTCCAAAGAAGAAGACTATGAGAGTGATGCAGCTACGATTGTCCAGAAATGTGTAAGTCACCCCTCTGGGGATGCGAGTACCTTGACTGTTCCAGTGAGAGAATATGGCAAGCTCCACATTCTTCCGTGATAGAGGAAAGGACATGGAGTACTCTCCATGCCCCTTCCCCTTGGGGAGTAGGGTTAAGAGGTAGCCATTCAGTTTGTTTATATGGCGATTAGTTGACCCTACAAAAAATACTACAATGTTGTGGTGACAGTAGACCTTGTAAAAGATGAGTCATTCTATCAGCATATATATCTGAGGTCTTGCTCTGTGTCAATGTATTTTTAATGGAGAAATACAGTACATAAGGTAGTTTCAGATGTGATAAGTGTATAGGATGAATAAATGTTATATAAAGTGATCTGGGTGTGTTGGGCCTGGGTGTGTTGCTTTAGATTGGGTGAAGGGAACACCTCTGAGGTGACATGAGCTGAGTGAAAAGAGGAAGCCAACACCATGTGAAGATGAAGGAACGTATGATGGAATTGTATCGCTGGAATGTGACTTGAGGATATTTAACTTTTGAAGCTAAATTAATTTAGATAGGAGTTAGCATTTATAATGAAATATGTCAGCTTGCTCAGATTTCTGTTTGTTTGATATTGGACAGCTTGAAATCTATGACATGATTGGACAAGCAATCTGCAGTTCTCGCAGGGCTGGTGGTGAGGTAAGAAGCATGTTTCTGCTACATTCCAGTCTTGTAGCCTCTAGTACTCCTGTCTTATAGCCTATAAGATGTCAATGTTCATATTTTTCTTTTGTGCCTTTTTCTTATTTTTCAGTTACAGTTGACATTCAATATTGTATTAGTTTTAGGTGTCTCTTATGCTTTTTCCAACAGCATTATCAGAACTTCCAGTTGCTGGGTGCCTGGTGCTTGTTAAACAGCCTTTTCCTCATATTGAACCTCAGTCCTACTGCCTTGGCTGATAAGGGGAAAGAGAAAGATCCACTGGCTGCACTCCGAGTCAGAGACATCCTTTCTCGTACAAAAGAGGGCGTGGGCTCTCCTAAACTGGGGCCTGGAAAAGGGTATGTGTCCACCTGGTTGCCACTGTTGCTTGTTTTGTTTTGTTTCCTTACATTTTCTGTTGATGGGGGCTAGTTTAACTCTTCTCATCTCCACTTCAATAGAAGAATTTGCCTTCATACCCAGTTGAATTTAACAACTAAGATGAAGATCATAGTCTACTATCTCTCTATTATAGCTATGTGATTTTGGATGAATCACTCATTTTCTCTATCTTGTTTCCTCATCTGTAAGAAGAAGAAAATATCTGTGTAATATATATTTTAGGATTTTTATGAGGTTCAAATCAGGAAAAAAATGCTTTTGTGTAATGTGCTCGGTTGATTTGGAGGTGATTACTCAACTTGCATATTTACCTATAAAGCGAGGATTCTGTCTGGTCTTCCTGGCTTGCTTCCTAAAACATTTGCACATTTGCTCCTGTTTTGATGAAATCTGGTCATTAAGCCCTGCTTGCTAGGAAAGGAGTTAGAGATAGGGCTTCTCTGCTGTTCAAGGTTTTGTTTTCTGAGCCCAGGCATTTCTGGATTTTACTTATTCACTCAGTCCCAACCATACACTAGGCTCTATTCAGACATTGAGAATATAGCACAGTCAAAGCAATGTCCTTGCTTTTATATAGTTTATTTTCTAGCTGAACAACAGTGAACAAATGTACTAAGTTCACAATAGATTATTACAAATGAATGTTGTGAAGAAAAATAACCTAGAGCAAGGGGCTAGAGAGTGACAGGCTGTTATTTTAGTTAGAATGGTCAGGAAAGAGCTGAAGATGAGGTGTAGAGAATGTATGTGCAGTGACAGAGTGAACCATGCAATTATTTGGGGTAGAATTGTGCAGGTTTTGAGGTAGAAGAATGATTAGGCATTTTTGAGGCTCAACAAGTTCAGTATGGCTAGATTGGAGAAATTGAGGAGGTAGAGTGCTAGAGAATTAGATCATAGAGGTAGCCAGGGGCAAGTCACCTAGGACCAAGTGTAATACATACGTGTAAGAGGTTTTCAATGGGAGTGGTATAATCTGATTTATTAGTGATTTGAGAATCCAGCTTCTGTATGGAGAACAGACTGCAGGGTCATTAGACAAGAAGGAAGCAGACAGTTAGGAACCTAATGCATTACTTCCAATGAGAAAGGAAGTGGTCTTGAAATAGGGTGGTGGTGATAAAGGTGGGAAAGAGGTCAAAAGAGGATATGTTTTGAAGGTATAGCTGATAGGATTTGCTGATGGCTTGGATGTTGAGTGTGCAAAATATGATATCAAAATTTTTGGGCATGAATAAAACTGAGTTCTGTTAATTTATTGAGCTAGGGAACACCAGCTTTGGAGTAGATTGGGAGGCAAGAAGGAGAAGAACTAAATAACTTAATCTTGTCCATGCTGAGTTTGAGATGACTGTCAGACCTCTATGTGAGATGTTGAGTAGGTACTAATAGGGTATATGAGTATGGGATGCAAGGAGGAAGTCAAATTCTGGACCTCATTCAACACATTATTCATTGAGTACCTTCTCAGTCCCAAGCTCTGTGTTAGTCAGGAATGCTTTGATTACAAAAAAATAGACATATTCCCAAGAGATATAAAGTTGATATTTATGCGAATATATGTCAAATTGTATAACGAGTGTTTTGTAATAGGGACATTTGACCTTGGTCAGAAAAATCAAGGCAGGTTTCCCTGAGGAATAGTTCCAAAATATGCATTGGGATGGTTAGCAGTGCAGTCATACACTGCATAATGATGTTTGGACAACAACAGACTGCTTATACAATGGTGGTAAACTATACAGCCTAGGTGTGTTGTAGTCTGTATCATCTGCATTGTGTAAGTGCACTCTAATGTTCATACAGTGATGAAAGTACATTTCTCAGAACACAGCCCCATTGCTAAGCGGTACATGACAGTAGATACTAGGCAAAGTAGGAAGGTAAGTGCATTCCAAAGAAAACAGTTGTTTGTGATATTGTGAGTTTATCTTCACTCTTGGCATTGTAAAGGGAAATGGGACAGTGCCAAAATTCTCCTAAGAATATAGGAGAGTACCTATATTCTTAGAAATAGCAGTTATATTTTAAAAGTGGCTGTTGTTTCTTGAGGTTTAAAAAGAGTGTATATATGTATTTTATAAGTTACAAATCATAAGAAAAAAAATCACCCAAATTGGTAAACATTCTACCAGACATTTTTCTTTCTTTCTTTTTTTAATGTTTTCATTGATTTTTTTAGAGCAGAAAGGAGAGAGAGATAGAAACACTGATCAATGAGATAGAAACATCCATTGACTGCCTCCTGGACACTCCCTACTGGGTATCGAGCCCACAACCTGGGCATGTGCCCTGACTGGGTATTGAACCAGGACCTCTCAGTCCATGGGACAATGCTCAATCCACTGAGCCACACCTGCTGGGCTACCAGACATCTTTCTGTGCACACATATAAAATATATTTATAAAAAATAGATAACTATGAAGTATTGTTGACATCTTTTCAGTGAACAAATTATGTAAGTTTTTAAGTTTTTAATGGCTGACAGTATTCCACTATATAAATATACCATAGTTAACTAATTACCTTATTAAACACTCAGATTGTTCCAAGTTTCTTATTTTGATAAACTATGCTTTATTTAACCTTCTAAAACATAAATCTTTGTGAACTTATTTAGTTATCCCCTTGGGGTAAATTCCTAGAAGTATATTGTTTTAGGCCAAAGGGCATACTTTTTTAGAAATTTGAAATGTTTTCCCAAGCTGCTCTCTTTTGTATTCCTACCAACCATGTGCTCATGTGCCCATTTCCTCATGTCCTCTGTGATGGTGAGTATCATTAGTATTCATGTTTGCTAACATAAGAAGTAAAAGATGTTACTATATTGCTCTTTGTCAGTTTTTGATTGCTGGTATGATTGTGGTCCTTTTCACATATGTATTGGTCATTTTTGTTTCTCCTTTTGTAAACTGCCTATGTCCGTTTTTTGTCTTTGGTGTTTATGTCCTTTTTTTCTAATTGATTTACATGAGCTCATTATGTATTAGATATAGTAACTCTTTGTCATGTCATTTGGACAGAAAGAAAACATTTCATAGAAGTTGATAATTTGTAACCTTTTCTTCTCAAAAGAATGACTTTTCAAAGTTTAAACACCATTTAAATGTCGGCATCTTCACATGACCCAATTGCTTTGAATTGATAGTTTCAATTTTAAAATTTCAAAGATTTGGAAGTTTCTTCTCGTCCTGGAGTTTTTTCTTTTTTAAAGTATGTTTTTGTTGATTTGAGAGAGAGACAGAAACATCGATGTGAAAGAGAATCATCGATTGGCACCTCCCACATGCACCCCTACTGAAGATCAGACCCACAACCTGGGCATGTGCCCTGACCGGGAATGGAACTGGCAACCTTTTGGTGCATGGGATGACATTCAACCAACTCAGTCACACCAGCTGGGGCTAGTCCTTGAGTTCTTAACCTTGTGGATCCTTAGGCAGTCTGTGGATGGGCTTCAGGGAAATTGTGCTCTTCTGAAATTACATGCAGATTTTTTTTTCCCCCTGGGGAAAGGTTCACAGATTCTGAAAATAATGTAAGTTATCTCAAGGTTTGTGCTTTCCTTTTTCTTTGTGTAGGCATCAGGGATTTGGGGTGCTCTCAGTAATATTGGCAAACCATGCTGTTAAGCTGTTAACATCCCTTTTTCAAGACCTGCAAGTGGAGGCTCTGCACAAGGTGAGGGGATTGTGTTAACCCAGGGAATCAACATGTGGGTCCACTTCTGGGTAAGCTAGCTTGAGCTATCAGATCAGGTTGTTATTTCCTGATGACTCATAACATTAGTTGTCTTTTGATGTTTACCGTCAGGGTTGGGAGACAGACGGTCCCCCTGCGGTCCTGAGTGTTATGGCCCAGAGCACCTCCATACAGAGGATTCAACGGCTGATTGATTCTGTTCCACTGACAAACTTGCTGTTGACATTACTCTCAACTTCCTACAGAAAGGTAGGTGGGGTCGTGCCATTGGTAACTGGGAAGACCTTATATAATATAATCTCAAAATGAGTAAGACTGATTGTACATCATGACCTTTATAAATGCCAAATTTTGGGTAATGTCTTTAAAGATGAGAGGAATTCTTAAATGATTCCAAACATTTGAATGAGCTGCTGTTATTAGTGTTGTGACACATATGGCTACTTGGTGACTTGTAACAATTGGCATGCTGAAGCAAAAGCATATAGGACACTATGGAAACATTCTTTTTTCCATTCTTGTCTTTATCTCTGGTTTGGGGGTGCTTTTGTAGGATAAAATAATGAGAGTCCTGAGGGAGCTAATAGGAGAGCTACTACTTGGATTTAGAAAAAAGAACAAGACACAGAGAAAACTTTCCAAGTGGTGAATGAAATGAAGTAGGATGGCTCCGGTTTTGTGGTCATCAGTTATACAATCCTCACTGTTTGCCTAGGCATGTGTCCTGCAGCGTCAGAGGAAGGGCTCCATGAGCAGCGATGCCAGCGCCTCTACTGACTCAAACACCTACTATGAGGATGATTTCAGCAGCACAGAGGAGGACAGCAGCCAAGGTAGAGCCCTCTTTTCTGTCTCCCAGGAGCTCAGCTACAGAGTGCAGTAGGAAGTTGCCCCTGTGGTTCCTCTAGTTTTCGGTTTACCGTTATTTTTTCTGCTGCGTAGCCTGCATCTTGATTTTATGTGTACTCAAAGGTGACGTGTTATTTAAGAGTAAGTTGAACTGTTGAAGACTGATAGAAACTACTACCAGCAAAGCCTAGATTGCTTTTTATTCCTTTTCCAAACTCAAAATGCTCTCAGTTTATATTTCTTTTTGTGTTAACCCACTTTGTGAACTTAGCTCTGAGCTTTCCCACTGAGACTCAAGGTGTGTGAGGTGTATGGTTTGGTTGTTGTCATAGATGTGTGGCTTGGGGAAGTTTAGGGAGAGAAATTCCAGACTGTTATCATGAACTATAGGGGAAAACTAGCATTCCCTCCTGCCTCAGTTTGGAGAGAAATTGAAAGAGATAAATATATCAGATTGTTTATAATCAGGTTTGTGAGCTACGTATATTGTTGGGAAAGCAAGTAAAAATTTGCTCTTGAAAATATTTGGTTTGTTGTCAGTAAAAGTGAGATTGTTTCTCACCTTTGGGCTCCTTAAAAAAAATCAGTTTACAACAAAGGAAAAAAAATCAGTTTTATTGAGGTATAATTTATATAACATAAAATGCTCTTGTTTTATGTATACATTTAGATGTTTTAAAATTTTCAATTACAGTTGACATACAATATTATATTAATTTCCGGTGTAAAAACATAGATGAGGCCCTGGCCGGTTTGGCTCAGCGGTTAAAGCGTCGACCTGTGGTCCTGAGAGACCTGGGTTCGGTTCCCGCTAAGGGCACGTACCTCGGTTGCAGTTTGTCCCCGGTTGGTCGTGCGGGTGGCAGCCACTCGATGTGTTCCTTTCACGTTGATGTTTCTCTCTCTCTCTCTGTTCCTCTCTCTCCCTCCCACTCTACCTGAACAAAAAACAAAAACAAAAAAAAAACAAACAAAACATAGATGAGTTTCGACAAATTTATGCCATTGTGTAATTATCACCACTGTTGATATCCTTGTGTTCCTTTTGACTTAGGCACTTTTTTTAAAAAAGCAGACATACTAACATTTTAAAAAATGTCTTCTGTTTGTTACTTTTCTCTTTGTTCAGATGATGACAGTGAGCCTATTTTGGGGCAATGGTTTGAAGAGACCATCTCTCCCAGTAAAGAGAAAGTGGCACCTCCACCTCCTCCCCCGCCCCCTCCACTGGAGAGTTCTCCAAGAGTTAAAAGCCCCAGTAAGCAGACCCCTGGTGAGAAGGGCAACATTTTGGCCAGTCGCAAAGATCCTGAGTTGGTAAGAGTGTATTTCTGAGACTTAGGGGAAGGAGAAATGGGGAGAAGGGGTGTGAAAAGCAGATCATTTGAACGAAAACATTTTGTGGGATGGGTGATTGTAACATTTAAAGATATTTTTAATTAGGGCTTAAGTGTATTGATTATGCTTGATTAAATAACTTGTACCCTTAGTGTTGTTTCTTATTGAGGGTTCGTAACATAGTCTTTGGAGTTAGACAGAAGTGAGTTTCAATTCTATTTCTCACTTACTGGCTTTGTGACTTTGGGCAAGAATCTGAACTTCTCCTCGCCTCAGTTTTGTCTTTTATCATATGGGAGTGATTGTACCTGCCTCTAAGGGTATTGTAAAGAATTAAAGAGCCCTTAGCTTAGGTCTGGTACATAAGTTCTTGCTAATGATTTTTCCAGCCAATATTTATTGATGATGTACTCTGTGACAGCCCCTGTTCTGAAGTTGTATCAGCAAACAAGTCAGATATAATCTTTGCTTCCATACAGCTTTGTCTGGTCAAGGATCTGGACATAAAACATTTATACAACAATTCAATTTAATTTGAATAGAGAAATAAAGAGCCAGGAATTCTATAATGGTAATATAGGCTTCAGAATTAAATATATCAATAATGTCCTAGAGCTTTCTGGCTAGGACCTTAGTAGAGAAAGAAATGAGTCAGTCTATTAGAAAATCTCCTGTCTTCATACACTATTTTGTGAAGTCTGTGGTACTAAACTGGCAGATCGTTTTGTGTAACTGGTAGAATTATGGGAAAGACTATCATAAACTTAGTCCCGCTGTAGGTGATTTTAGCTCGGATTTTTAAATTTATTGTGTTTATTGTATGAGACGTATGGCATATTTTACTTCCTATTTATATTCAGGATTTGGAGGGACTCTGGACCTCTGAACCTGATATGAGCTTTTTTTATGTTCTTTTTAGTTCTTAGGTCTGGCTTCCAACATTTTGAACTTCATCACTTCTTCCATGCTGAACTCTCGAAACAATTTTATCCGAAACTATCTGAGTGTATCTCTTTCAGAACACCATATGGCCACCCTGGCCAGTATCATTAAGGAGGTGGACAAAGATGGACTCAAAGGTCAGTAGACAGGATATTTCTTTCTTTTTTTTTAAATTTATTTTTTCCTTTATTGATTTTTTTTTTTTTTTTTTTTTGTGGTTAGAGAGGAAGTGAGAGGGAGAGAGACAGAAATATTGATAAGCGAGAACATCAATTGGTGCCTCCTGCATGCCCCACATGGAGGATTGGGCCCACAACCTGGGCATGTGTCCTGACCAGGAATTGAACCAGAGACCTCTTGATGCATGGGTCGACGCTCAACCACTGAGCCACACCAGCTGGACAGACAGGATATTTTTTTCTAGTGGAGTTTGGCTACGGGCAGGGTGTTGTGATGCATCAAATAGCTGCTTGAATAATTGGTTTTCCCATTTATCTCCAAGGTTCATCAGATGAAGAGTTCGCTGCTGCTCTCTATCACTTCAACCATTCTCTAGTGACTTCTGACCTTCAGTCACCTAACCTGCAGGTTTGTGTGCACTCTGACTGGTTATGCCAAGAGCTCTGGCCCTGAGCTCTCGGCGGGCTGCAGTTGTTGTATTGCTGAGGAATGCAGTTTGTCATGGTATTCCCCACACTGGAAGGAGTGCTGAGACAGTATTCTAATATGGCCCTCTGCCTTAATTAGGATCATTTTAGGGAAAAGAAAATGTCACTCAGTGAACCTAAAGAAAAGGAAAACTATAAAACAAACATCTCCCAATGAGTATCCTGGTAGAAAAGTAGACAAAATAAACAAGAGGGCAATTTATTAAAAAATATATACGTGGCCAACAAATATAGGGAATATTCATCATTAGTAATCTAAGAAATACAAATTTAAAGGTGTGTTTTAAGAGAATCAAATTATAGGAAATGGATGTTCTCATAAACATTCCTGCTTGCAAACCCACCACCAAAATGAAGTCTAGTATCTTGATCGTGGACTTCAAAATCTACAATTTTCTCTCCCCACTAAAGTAGCTGATGTCCTGAATTCTAAATCTGAAAATTTTTTATTTCATTACTTTCATATATATTTTTATTTTTGCATTTATAGTTCTTAAGTTTCAAAATTATTTTATTGTTTTTAGTTTTTATAGTAAATGATATCATACTCTATGTAATCTTTTCAGGCTTTCTTTTTTCACTTACTATTATTCAGTAGTTTATTGCCAAGACCCATCTATATTTTTGCAGTTCTTGTTTTGACTGTTATATGATACTCCACTGTCTTTGTGACTATTCCAGTTTATTCATTTCCCCTGTGCTCCTACTGATGGACCTTTGGGTTGTGTCAGGTTTAATTGCAATTCCAGGAGTTGCTATGATCATTCTTGTACATCTCCCTGTTCTCTTGGAACTATAACTAGGAGTGGAGTTGACAGGTAATGGAGTTTGTGACCTTAAACAGATAATGCCAAACTGTTCTTCTAAGGAGCTGTACCAAGTTTTACTCCCACCAGCAATGTATCAGAGGCACGTGTTTTTACATTCTCTCCCAACATTTGGCAATGTCATATTTTCATAGTAACTTCCTTAATATGGTCAAAATTAGCGGTTCTCAATCTTTAATGTGCGTAAGAAGCCCTGGGGAATTTGTTAGAAATGCTGATTCCAGCTTACTCAGACACCCCCCTCCCCTAGTAGAATTTGGTAGATCTCCAATAACTTGCCTTGCTGTTTTGAAAAAAAATTGTTACTCTTCAGATTCTTTCAGTGGATTCATGAGAATTAAGGCACAATTCAAGGGCTTGCACTTGCCCCCAAAGGGAGAAAATCCAGGAAGCTCTTCAAGGGGTTATAATTGATTCTCATAATCCCAACCTATTTAAGAAATTCTTAAAAATGTTCTATTGTTGAAAAATAATTATAAAAGCTATTTATACTTACCTAGTGTTACATGAAAATATTTGGGGGCAGGGTGGGAGGAGGCAGGAAGGAACTATAAATTGAGTAGAAAACTTGTTGACCTATCTAAGATGAAGAGAAGGAAATGCTTCAGTTAATATATGGGTAGCTCAGATTGTACAGGGTCAGGGCAGCCTGCCAAGTTATCAGTTACTTGCCCAGATCTTAGTTTATTTAGTGAAGTTTCAGAGTTTGTAGACTTGGTCTTTTCCTGCCTAAACTTGTCCAAATAATGGGGAAAAAATATTTTTCTCTAGAGGATAGTTCTTAAGACTCCTCTAATGACGTTGTCCTCTTAGTATTTTAAAAATAATTACAAACCTTGTATCGACATGCAGTCAGGTTGCCCATAGCTACTAAGGAAATCCTCAAGCCTTTTCATCTCCAAATATAGGCCTTGAAATTCTTCCCCTAAATTTCATAGCTATGATGGAAGAAAGTGTAGGATAGTCAGTGTAATCCAATGATCTGCTATTGAGCTCCCTACCTTGGATATGGTGTCTTTGTTTTTTGTTTTGTTTTTCTTTATTGATTTTAGATAGAGGAAGGGAGAAGGAGAGAGAGATAGAAACATCGATGAGAGAGAACATCAATTACCACCTCCTGCTTGCCCCCCACTGGGGGTCAGGCCCACAACTTGGGCATGTGCCCTGACCAGGAATCGAACTGGTGACCTATTGGTGCATGGGTCAACGCTCAACCACTGAGCCACACTGGCCAGGCAGATAATGTGTCTTTGGAGTCATGTACAAAGCCACATTACCCAAGGTGCCTGATTTACATTGTGAGATGCACACAGTGTCCTCTCAGGGAAGTTAATATGCTTCAGTCTGTGAAAGAAAACAAATGTAAGTCATGTCTTAAAAATTGTCTTTAGCTGTCAGGGAAGTAAAGAACTATGGTTCTGAGTAAGACCAGTAGGCCTATTCCCTACTTAGAGAAGAAATTGAAATGTACTTACTGAGGACTTTTGAACATATTGGGAAGAGGACGTTTTGCTAAAAGGCTCTGGGAAAAGATTTGCTTGGTTGGCATGGCCTCTCTGTTACTTCAAATGTCTAATAAAGCAATCTCCTAAGATCATTGGTATCTCCAAATGAGACATCAGGCTTCATCTGGTTTTCCATTGCTGTTCTGCTCCATTGGCCATTGGTGATTAGCTCAACCTCTAGCTCTGCTTTGCAGAGAGGAGGTCAGGGATGGGGCTGAGAGTTCTAGACCTCTAATCACATGTTCTTCTGGCAAATAGCCTCCATCCTGAAGCTACGTAGGGCCCATCTATCGAGGGCCTCACTGCTTTGGCTTAAACTCAGGTATTACTGAAAGGGGCTTATGATTAACAAAAGATGCTTCTTTCACCCCTATCACTAAGGAAATTACAAGAGTTTTAGGATTTTGTGCCAGGAATGGGACTAAGACCAAATATGTATTTCTCGTTATATCTCAGTATCACAAGGAATTAGTGTTTAATGGGTACAGAGTTTCATTTGGGGAAGATAAAGTGATGAATGAAGGTGGATAGTGGTGGTCATGGTTGCACAATGTGTATGAACTTAATGCCACAGAACTGTACACTTAAAATGGTTAAAATGGTAAATTTTATGTTGTATTATTTTATCACAAAAAAAAATTGCCTAGCACTTAAAAAAAAAAAACCTTCATCAGAGGATTGTTTATTGATTTTAGAGACAGGGAAAGATTGGGGAGGGGGGCGAAGAGAGGGAAAGAAACATCGATATGAGAGATAAAAATTGACTGATTGCCTCCCATATGTGCCTTGACAGGGAATTAAAACCTGCAACCTTTTGGTGTACAGGACAACGCTCCAACCTACTGAGCCACACCGGCCAGGGCAAAAAAAATAACCAGGCACTTTTAGTACTAGTTTATTGTTTGTAACTACTAAATGTTAGCTACTGCCCTGGCCGGTTTGGTTCAGCGGTTAGAGCGTCGGCCTGCGGTCCTGAGAGACCCGGGTTCGGTTCCCGCTAAGGGCGCGTACCTTGGTTGCAGTTTGTCCCCGGCCCTGGTCGGTTGTGCGGGTGGCAGCCACTCGATGTGTTCCTTTCACATCGATGTTTCTCTCCCTCTCTCTGTTCCTCTCTCTCCCTCCCACTCTACCTGAACAAAAATAAATAAAATAAATAAATAAATGTTAGCTACTATTTTTGTTACTTTGTTATCATTATTATATTTAACATTACTTCTAGAATATAAAAATTTAATAATATTATTACTATAATGACCTATATTCATTCATTCAATAAGTATTTGTTGAGCATTTTCTATACACCAGGTACTGTTGTAGACACTAAAGAAATAAAGATGCCTTGAATTAGTGTGGGATCATGAGAAAAAGGGGAGATACAGTGTGGACCATGGAACATTATTTGAATGGGGTGAAGGACATGGGGAGGAAGGCATCTGTAAGATATTGCCTGGGTTTAAATCTCAAATGGAGACTAGAAGGGTGCTGTTTTCTTTAATAGAAATAGGGAAGGCAGGAAGGAGGGTTGGCTTGGGGGCAGAAGGAGTCAGTGCTCACTTTGCTCATTCCTAGGTTTAAGTCAGCCCAGAGATTGTATTCACTCAAGGGTTACTTACTTATTTCACATTTACTCAGAATGATCCTTTGAGTTCTACATGAGGCTCAATTTATCATTTTTTCTCTTTTTAAAAACAAATGAGTCATTATCAGCTTACCAACATGTCAGTCACTTATGGTAGGTAGGCCAGTTTTTTGTTTTTTTTTAATATTTAAAAAAATTTTTTTTGTTACAGATGTTTCTCCTTTTTTACCCCATTGACATGCCCCCCCCCCGCCGCCCCGTCCCCGGCTTTGTATGTCCATTGGTCATGCATATAAGTTCTGTGGTTTATCTCTTCCCACTCCAGCCCCACCTCCTCTTCTGAGGGATGTCAGTCTGTGCCTTATTTCCATGTTTCTGGGTCTGCCATATTCCTCAGACTGTTATGTTCATTATATTCCGTATATAAGTGAGATCATGTGGTATTTGTCTTTTTCTGCTTGGCTTATTTCACTTAGGATAATACTGTCCAGGTCCCTCCATGTTGTCTCAAAGGATAAGAGCTCTTTCTTACAGCTGCATAGTACTCCATTGTGTATATGTACCACAGCTTTTTTATCCATTCGTCTACTGATGGACACTTGGGCTGTTTCCAGATCTTAGCTATTGTAAATAGTGCTGCTATGAACATGGGGGTACATATATTCTTCCTGATTGGTGTTTTAGGCTTCTTAGGGTATATTCCTAGAAGCGGGATCACTGGGTCAAATGGAAGATCAATTTTTAATTTTTTGAGGTAACACCATATTGTTTTTCATAGTGGCTGCACCAGTCTGCATTCCCACCAGCAGTGTATTAGAGTTCCCTTTTCTCCACACCCTCGCCATCACTTGTTGTTTGATGATTTGTTGATGGTGGCCATTCTGACAGGTGTGAGGTGATACCTCATTGTTGTTTTAATTTGCATCTCTCTGATGATTAGTGATGATGAGCATTTCTTCATATGTCTCTTGGCCATTTGTATGTACTGTTTGGAGAGGTGTCTATTTTGCTCCTCTGCCCATTTTTTTTTTTTTTTTTTTTATCCTCACCCAAGGACATTTTTCCATTTTTTGTACAGATAGAGTGGGAGGGAGAGAGAGGAAGAGAGAGAGAGAGAAACATCGACGTGAAAGGGACACATCGAGTGGCTGCCACCCGCACGACCAACCAGGGCCGGGGACAAACTGCAACCGAAGTACGTGCCCTTAGCGGGAACCGAACCCGGGTCTCTCCGGACCGCAGGCCGATGCTCTAACCACTGAGCCAAACCGGCCAAGGCTCCTCTGCCCATTTTTTAATTGGGTTAGTTGTCTTCCTTGTGTTGAGTTGTATGAGCACTCTATATATATTGGCAATTAACCCCTTATCTGACATATCATTGGCAATGATGTTCTCCCATACAGTGGGTTGCCTTTCCATTTTAATGATTGTTTCTTTTGCTGTGCAGAAGCTTTTTAGTTTGATGTAGTCCCATGTGTTCATTTTTTCCTTTATTTCTGTTGCCTTAGGTGATGTATCAGTGAAAATTCTGCTGCGTATGATGTCCGAAATTTTGATGGGTAGGCCAGTCTTAAAGCCATTGTGCAGTCTAGAAAATTATATAGCTGAGTGTGAGGCTCACCTTTATTTATTAATCCTTATCTAAGGACATGATTTTGTTGATTTTAGAGAGAGAAAAAGGGAGGGAGGGAGGAGGCTGAGGGAGGAGGGGTGAGAGAGAAAGAGAGAGAGACATAGATGTGAGAATGAAACATAGATCGGTTGCCTCCTGCACGCTCCCAGACTGGGGATTGAACCTGCAACGTGGGTATGTGCCCTCACTAGGAATTGAACCCATGACCTTTTGGTGCATGGGACGATGCTCCAACCAACCTTCTCCAACCAACTGAACCGCACAGACCAGAGCGAGGCTTTCCTTTAACAAAGGAGTAAATGGCAATTAGCAGAGGCATTTCCTATGTGAATATATTACTTCTTTTGTCAGTATGTTGAATTTTTTGTTTGTTTTTGTAAATCCTCACCCAAGGATATTTTTCTATTGATTTTTAGATAGAGTGGAAGGGGGAGTGGGGGAACATCTGTGTGAGAGAGACACATTAATTGGTTGCCTCCCACATGACCTGACTGGGGCTGAGGATCAAACTTGCCACCCTTTGGTCTGCAGGCCAATGCTCTAACCGCTGAGCCAAACCGGTCACGGCGGTATGTTGAATTTTATAGCCCCTTCAATCAAACAAGAAAACAGTTTGTATATTTTTGTGTACCAGAATTGTGTACAAGAATTGTACATTGTAGGTTATCAATGTTTTTAGTTTTAAATAGTTACCATTACTGTTATTGAAAAAAGTCACCTTAAATATGGTGAAATTTTGAGGTGCCAGTGGGATGAAAACATTTAGAAGAGAGTTGGAAATGTGAGTCTGAAATTCAAGAATTAAAAAGTTAAGGTTGATAATATAGCATGGAAGAGGGGTGGAGAAAGAGTACTTGGAAGGTAGGAAGGAATGGTTCAGGCCAGGGGATCGCTGCTGTGGCTCAGGTTTACTCTTAGAAAGTCAGTCCTCTTACTTAGAGATTAGTGGATTGAAGTGGTAGGGAAAAACCAGGTTAATTTCTTACAGTTCTGAGGCCTAAAAACTGACACTAAAACACAAACTGACACAGAACAAAATCTCACTGAAAAAATATTGTATAATTTGCATTGTAATGAATGCATGTATGTTAACTGTAATCTTTTCACCAAATTCATGATTTTAATTTTTACATGCCTTCTAGTCTATCCATATAAATTACAGTTTTAATCAGAACATCAATACTTCTTTTGTTTTCTATCTTTTCAAATTATATATATATAATGTGCTTGTTTTTTTTTTAATGTTTACCTTGGTCTTTATAGTTGTCCACCATATGGCTGCACATCCCTTAAACATTTAGATGTCTTGTCCGGCTGGTGTGGGTCAGTGATTGAGTGTCAACCCATGCAACAAGAGGTCGCTGGTTCGATTCCCGGTTGGGACACATGCCCAGTTTAGTTTGTAGGCCCGATCCCCAGTGGGGAGCATGCAGGAAGCAGCTAGTTGATGTTTTCTCTCATTGATGTTTCTACCTCTCCCTCTCTCTCTCTGAAATCAATAAAAGAAAAAAAAATTTAGATTTCTGATTTTTTTATTACAATAGTGCTACAGTGTTTATTTATTTTTATTTTTTATTTTTTTATCCTCACCGGAGGACATTGTTCCATTTTTTGTTCAGGTAGAGTAGGAGGGAGAGAGAGGAACAGAGAGATAGAGAGAGAAACATCTACCTGAAAGGGACACATCGAGTGGCTGCCACCTGCACAACCGACCAGGGCCGGGGACAAACTGCAACCGAGGTACGCGCCCTTAGCGGGAACCGAACCCGGGTCTCTCAGGACCACAGGCCGACGCTCTAACCGCTGAGCCAATCCGGCCAGGGGTACAGTGTTTATTTTTGATGTAGCTTAAGGAAGTTTATTATTTTGAATAGTTTTCTTGAGTCAGGGACTGAGAAATCGTTTACAGTTGTGTTGAGCATAATGCTTAAGAATGTAAGTTTTAGAGGTAAACCTGGCTTTGTTACTTGGTAATCTTGTGGCTTTGGTCGTGTTCTTAAAACATTCTGAGCTGTTTCCCTCATCAGTAAAGTGGAGCACATGCCCACTGAACCTTACAGCTCTGGGCGTTTGGTGTGACAGCGTACGCACAGCACTTAGCCTCCGGTAACCGTCCAGTACATATGAACTACTTGTGATATCTGTGATGTTTTGAATAATTATTTTCAAGGAATGAGGCGCTCTAGGATGTTTTATAAGAATATAATTTAATTTGACAGACTTAGAAATTTATCCTGTGTCCTGAGGTAACCTTGATTTGTGTATTCTGAAGCCAAGTGAGAAAGCAGGCTTTTGTCTGCTTTTCTATTGGCATTCTGCTCAGTTTGTGTGTGTTTGAGAAGATAAGTTGCAGCTTAGGTACTGAGCTGAAAGTAAAGCTGATTTGGAAGACATGCCACAACTGGAGGCAGACAGCCCTGATTAATTCTAGATGCTTTGACATCTTACAGGCAAATTTCCCTGCTAATACTGTTAATATAAGTCATTGGACCTAAAAGTTGTTGGGTCTCCCCCTTTTGAGTGTTATCTGTAGTATGTAATTGATTATGAAAGAAAAAATGTTAGCTATTACAGTTCTTTAAGGTTTCTTTGGACAGTACAGACTTTTTATATTCTATCCATTTGGAATATTACCTGATTCTGCTGTCTCATGCATTTCTTATTTTTCAGGACCCCAGTTCTGACACTAATTAATGATCATTGTTAATGAAGTTAGAGTAGTAATTTTTTCCTTTATATTTTTGTCATTTGTTGAATGAAATGACCTTTTTCAAAATCACTTCTAAATCGGAGTATTTGTATCTTCCTTCCAGTATTAAAAAGTAATATTGGAGAGTATTAGTAAACTTTTGGCCTAATTCGTTGTCTTTTTCCTAATGGTCTCTTGTATGTCTTTCATGTTAGAACACACTGTTGCAGCAGCTGGGAGTTGCTCCTTTTTCTGAGGGCCTGTGGCCCTTGTACATCCATCCTCAAAGCCTCTCTGTACTTTCACGCCTCCTGCTCATCTGGCAACATAAAGCCGCTGCTCAAGGTGACCCCGATGTCCCTGAATGCCTTAAAGTTTGGGACAGGTAAGAAAATGCCAAGAAGAGCCCTGTGAAGAAGATTTTTTCCTTTTTGTATGTTTAACTTCTTCTTTTTTTAATCCTCAACCAAGGATGTTTTTCCATTGATTTTTAGATTGAGTAGAAGGTAAGGAGGGAGAGATAGGGACAGAAACATGATGTTAGAGAGACACATCGATTGGTTGCCTACCGAAAGACCCCAACTGGGGTTGGGTATCGAACCTGCAACCCAGCTATGTGTCCTTGACTGGGAATCAAACCTGAGACCCTTGAGTCCGAGGACCGAAGCTGTAACCGCTGAGCCAAACTGGTCAGGGCTGTGGACAACATTTAAAGAATTTTTTTACTTGAGGGAAGTTCAGATTAGTCACCTAAATCATCTTTAGATGGCCCTATATTTGCCATTTTTGTTTACATCGTTAGGAGTCTTCAAAGCAGTTTGTTTTCCTGAAAGTCTTTGCTTTTTTCTTCCCCATTCTATAATCAAATAACTCTAGTGCTGGATTTGAGAAATAATAATCTCCCTCGAATGCCAAAGACCCTACATTTTTCTGGTGGAATCTTACAAAAAGGCCAGGAGGTGGTGGTGGTGGTGGTGGGATGTGGTGAGGGACAGCCTTATTAAAACACAAATCTCTGTTCTAATTGCCAAGGCAGCGGAAACAGTTGGCTACACTCATTCCTTTCTTTCTGCATAATAGCTCTTCCAACAAGTTCTCTGAATAGTAGAGATTAGAGTTATTTTTTACTATTATTATGCATTGATTTAACCTGTACTTTAATCTCTCAAAGCAAAAATTAGAGTCAGATTAGGGAAAAGTAATAGTTGTTTCTACCTGACCAGGTTTGTTCATTTCAATTAATATTTTTTTTAATCCTCACCCGAGGACATTTTTCCATTTTTTGTTCAGATAGAGTGAGAGGGAGAGAGAAACATCGACATGAAAGAAACACATCGAGTGGCTGCCAGCCGCACGACCCAACCAGGGCCAGGGACAAACCGTAACCAAGGTACGTTCCCTTAGCGGGAACTGAACCCAGATCTCTCTGGACCACAGGCCGACGCTCTAACCACTGAGCCAAACTGGCAAGGACCAGATTTGTTAATTTTAAAAAAGCACCGCCTTTTGGGAGTTTGCAGCTCTTTCAATTGTCAGAAATGGCTGGGTCAGTGTTAACACTCCTATGGCCACCCTTGACATTGCGGAAGATTTCTTATGGATGAATTTGGCTTTAAAAAAAAATTCTTTTTTTTTTTTCTTCTTTTTTAGTTTTAGAGAGAGAGGAAGGGAGAGGGAGAATGATAGAAACATCCATGAGAGAGAACATCGATTGGCTGTCTCCTGCATGCCCTCCACTGGGGATCGGGCCCACAATTTGGGCATGTGTCCTGACTGGGAATTGAACCAGTGACCTCTTGGTACATGGGTCAACTCTCAACCACTGAGCCACATTGACCGAGGGAATCTGGTGGGTATTTTTTTTTTTTTATCCTCACCCGAGGACATTTTTGCATTTATCTTCAGATACAGTGAGAGAGAGAGAGAGAAACATCGATGTGAGAGGGACACATTGAGTGGTCGCTACACACATGACCCCAACTGGGGCTGGGGACAAACTGCAACTGAAGTACATGCCCTTAGCGAGAACCGAACCTGGAACTTTCTGGTCTGCGGGCTGACGTGCTAACCATTGAGCAAGACTGGCCAGGGCAAATCTGGCGTTTTTGTAGCCAAGATTTAGCTTTTATCTTTTCTTTACATGTAGTTTTTTGTCTTCCTCGATTTGCTATCTTTTTTTAAAAAAAATTTTTTCTCCTTTATTGATTTAAGAGAGAGAGGAAGTGAGAGGGAGAGAGAGAGAAATAGAAACATCAATGAGAGACAACATCAATTGGCCACCTCCTGCATTCCCCCCCCTGGGGATCGGGCCCACAACCTGGGCATGTGTCCTCACTGGCCATCGAACCAATGACCTCTTGGTGCATGGGTCGATGCTTGGCCACTGGGACTCACACCAGTGGGACTCAGTTTGCTCTCTTAATGCCTGGGTTTAAGAAGTTTAACTCTTTCAGCACTTGACATTGTAATACTTTGGGCGATGTTCTAACTTTTCCCCACCAGACATACTCTCCTTTTCTCTGTGGTAGGTTTTTGTTGACAATGAAGCAGAATGCCCTGCAAGGAGTGGTGCCCAGTGAGACAGAAGACTTGAACGTAGAACACCTACAGCTGCTCCTTCTCATTTTTCACAACTTCACTGAGAAAGGCCGGCAGGACATATTGACCCTTTTTGTGCAGATCATCCAGGAGTTGAGTGCCAACATGGATGCCCAGATGCGCTCTGTGCCTCTTATCCTAGCTCGTCTTCTTTTGATCTTTGATTATCTGCTTCACCAGTTCTCCAAAGCCCCTGTGTATCTGTTTGAGCAGGTATGATGGACAAAACTTTTTGTTTTACTAGCTGTTGTTTCAGAGTGTTTTCTTCTCGAGTTACCATGATCCAAACCGTAATGATCTGATCACTTTAGATTTTAGGTGTTCATTGTGGTAGGTGTTTGTGTAAGCCTTAGGAAGACTGCTGGGATGTGTGTATATGCACTCACATTTTATATTGAGCCAGAAGTGATAAACGTAGATTACTTGATTTGACGTGTTTATTAAAATTAAATGATAGGCTCTGTTCATAGGTGTTCTTTGACTTAATCTCGCTTACTTTGTCTAGCAGTGCCCTGTGCATCAGCCCTCAGTGAGTATCTGTGGTTGAGTGGTGGTCTAGCAGTACATTTTATGAATCAGTGAATTCCTTTGTAGGGAATCCAAAATGAGGATGGAAGGGCCAGTTAAGGATTATTATACTCAGCATTTCTTAAAATGTTTCATTGAGCACTATTCCCTTTACACTCCAGCAAAAAGATCCTTTCTAAAAGAAGTAATAGAAAAATCTAAGATTTTATTTTTGTTGTGTGTTCCCCAAGCATTGATGTCAGTCTATGTCATGCCTGGAGTGAGAAGTAGCATGGTGACTGTGTATCTTTCTTACTTTGAGTATTTGTTTTAAAAGGTGCAGCATAACCTGCTCAGTCCTCCTTTTGGGTGGGCAAGTGGATCCCAAGACAGCAGCAGCCGCCGGACAGCCACCCCCCTCTATCATGGTTTCAAAGAAGTAGAAGAAAACTGGTCCAAGCATTTTTCATCAGGTCAGAAAGAAGACTGTCAATAAGAAATTGACTCATTAGTTCTCATGGGTGGGATTGAATTTGGGGCTTGGAGACTCCTTGAGGGTCTTTGTTCATTTATTTAGTCTACTCCCTATGGATGGCAAATACCTACAGTTTCAAAACATTTTTAGAAATAGGTGCTCACATATCCAACATTTACTTGAAAACAAAAAAATATTGAGATAAAAGAATTAGGAATCCTTTTGTGTAGCCACGGACTGCAGTATATCTATTCCTGCCACTCTGGGTGATTAAATTTAATTTCCGTTAAAGTTGTGGTTCTATCTCACAGGCTAAATTTCCTTTGGGTCACTATTCAGAAAGTAACAGGAGCCATGACATTCTCTCTAGTGCACTCACACTTCATATTTAGCCAGAAGTGATAAATGTAGATTACTTGATTTGACGTGTTTGTTAAAATTAGATGATAGGCTCTGTTTGTAGTTGTCCATTCTTTTTTGTTGTTGTTAATACTCACCTGAGGATATTTTTTTCATTAATTTTTAGAGAGAATGGAAGGGAAGGAGGGAGGGAGGGAGGGAGATAGAGAGAGGGAGAAAGAGAGACATCAGTGTGAGAGATCTATCAGTTGGTTGCTTCCTGCATGCGGGGTCGAACCTACAACCCATGTACATGCCCTTGACTGGGAATTGAACCCATGACCCTTTGGTGTGCAGGCCAACACTAACCACTGAGCAGGGCTAGTAGTTGATGAGGTGCCTCTTGTGTTCATTTTTAGTATCATCCTGAGGAATGTTAGATGTTAAGTATATTTTGTGGAAACTTTCATCAAGTGTTCATAAGAATTTACTGTCATTGGGAACTCTTATTAGTCTCTTTGATATTGGGGAAATAGCATTTAAGTTTAAGGCAGTTTGTCTAATGATATAGTTTTGTTGATTAACTTGATCATAGAGCATGTTGGTTAACTCCTAGACTTGTGGTTCTCAATTGGGGGTGATTGTGCTCCCCACCCCCAAAGGAGACATTGGGCAGTGTCTGTGGACATATTTAATTGTCACAGTTGGGAGGCAGGATGGTACCAAACAAACATCTTGTAGTCCACAGGATAGCCTCCCATAGCAGAGATATCTGGTCCAAAGGTCAATAGTGCCAAGGTTGGGAAAGCGTGTTCTACACTCCTTTCTTAGTTTTTACATTTTATACTTATTAAAAAGAGTTGAAAATAAAACACTTCTTTTAATAAGCACATTATTTTTCAGATGCCGTGCCACAACCCAGATTCTACTGTGTCCTGTCCCCAGAAGCCTCAGAGGATGATTTGAACCGACTTGATTCTGTGGTACCAGGAATTTTAAAACCCCATTTTACATGCGGGTCAGATGGTTTCCTCCAAAAGCAGTCTGTCAGGGGGAAAGGGAATAACTTTACGTAATGAAGGAATTTGGTCTATGATAAGATTTGAGCTTGTCCTAAAAGGAAAATGTTATTTTGAGGTTTATTTGCTGGGCTCCATCTTTGTTGTAGGGGATGTCCTCCTGGTGGTTGTCACCGCTGACACATTATTTCTGAAGACTCTTTTAGCATTTTCACATGCCAGTATTTCAATGGAAAAACAGTTTCCTTATTCTAAAGCCTGCACTGTGTACTGACGATGGCCCATAAACTGAGTGAGGGCCCTGAGTGGGATGCTTGCTGCAATAAGAAATTATTAATCAGAATTTAAATATATTCTTGTCAGTCATGAGGTTAAGCGATAGTGTAGGTAGTAGGAAAAATGTATTTCCAAAATAAGAAGAAATGATTGTTTTTCTTTCTTGGTATTAGGCATGTGATGTTCTTTTCTCTAAGCTTGTCAGTTATGATGAGCTTTATACTGCCCTGACGTCCCTGCTTGCAGCTGGGTCCCAGCTGGATACAGTCAGGAGAAAGGAAAACAAGAACGTAACAGCTCTGGTAAGACCGTGGAAACCTGGGCTAGTTATGAAGTTTGGCATTTGTTTGATAATTGGGTAGCAATTCTACCAGAAATTTCCTTCTAGAACCTAATCAATTTACTGAATATCTCTTTGCAAAACTGACGGATACTTCAGTATTTCTATGTAGTTAAGGTGGTTATGTTCATCTTAGAGATGATTTTATTATTTTTTTGTTAGCATTGGGAAAAATGTGACTTTGAGAGTTAATGGCCACCTAAGTATTATATATATCCTGTGAGTACTTGATGGGTGATATGGAAAACTTCACACTTGAGCTTTTTCTGTGGTCGTAGGAATGTGTCTCTCTCTAGAAGCCTTAATGGCAAACTCAGGCCACAGAAAGGGCCAGCCAAGGAGAATGTCCTGCTTTCTTTGGGTTACTTGTTAAATTGTTTGGGGAGCCAAAGTTGGCCTTGAACAGCTTTTATTGGCCTGTGAAGTGTGCACGATATGGAACAAATTATTTGTATGTGTGCTTTACCATTTTCTAGAAAGACCTGAGACCAGACTTCAGAGCCAAATCTTAGTTGAAAATTGGGACTCTCCTGCTTCGAGAGTTGTGTTTTTGAGCATTTCTTACTGTTAGGAGACCTTGAGGCAATGTTGCCACTTCTGTGACTGCTCTCTTTGCTTCTTTCAGGAGGCCTGTGCCCTTCAATATTACTTCTTGATACTGTGGAGGATCCTAGGAATTTTGCCACCTTCTAAGACTTACATGAACCAGCTGGCCATGAACTCACCTGAGATGAGTGAATGTGACATCTTACACACTCTGCGGTGGTCTTCTCGCCTCCGGATTAGCTCCTATGTTAATTGGATAAAGGTACCACAGTGTAATATAGAGCTTGCTTCTACGGGGTGTCTAGAGCCACTGTTCCTGTGCTTCTGGGAACTTTTTAATGCGAGGGTAATGAAAACTTTAGACTCTATCTATCTTGATTTTCTGAACGCTTTTTTCTTGCTGTCCAAACAGGATCACCTTATCAAACAGGGAATGAAGCCTGAACATGCTGGTTCTCTCTTAGAACTGGCTTCCACCAAGTGTAGCTCAGTAAAATACGATGTTGAAATTGTAGAGGAGTACTTTGCTCGACAGGTATGTTAGTTTTGGATCCATAATGACGTAATTTGGCTTTTGCCATAGCGTTTTGCCACACCTAATTAATATCTTGTTTTTTTTTTAAAGATCTCATCATTCTGTAGCATCGACTGTACCACCATCTTGCAGCTCCATGAAATTCCTAGCCTACAGTCCATCTACACCCTTGATGCTGCTATCTCGAAAGTACAGGTCTCTTTGGATGAGCATTTTTCTAAGATGGCTGCTGAAACTGATCCTCATAAGTCATCTGAGATCACCAAGAACCTTCTTCCAGCCACACTACAGCTCATTGACACCTATGCATCTTTCACTAGGTGTGATGGGCTGCCTGCTGCAGATGGCAGAAAGGGGGAATTGAAATTCTTGGGTGGTCTACTTTCTTTAGGAGACTTGAAATGTCAAAAATTGAACTTTGTAGTTCTAAGTACTGTTCACTCCTTAGATCCCCAGTGACTCAGAATTTCGTTCTTTTGTTTTTATCGGATTAGTATTTTTTTTTTCTCTTTATCTTCTCTAATATGAAGGAGTATCCCATGAGGGAATTTTCACATAGTTCAATAAGAGTCAAGAGAAAGTTTAATTTTTATAAATCTTTATTTTCTAGTATTTTCTTTAATTTTTTCAAGCACTTTCATTTCTGTTATTCACTAAGATGAAACTCTTTAAATGCTCTTTAAATTTTATAGTTAGAGAAACAAATTCTTAATGAGTTAGAGTATATTGAAACGCAGCCCTTTCTATAATAAACACAGCCAATTGCATGCCATGTAGATTTCTTTGTTCTTCATGCTATTTTAGAATTCATTTTCAATATATAAAAATTGGGAGTTTATCCACAAATCAAAGTTTCTGGCCTTTCTTGTGTTGGAAGAATTGGCAGAACTGGGCCTGGCTTCCCACATGTCAGTAACAAACTAGAGCTTCCGAGTGGCCACCCCTTTTAGCCATGCTCACTGAGTCCCTTTAAGAATTCTGTGGGCTTTTATGTTAAAAGGGACTTGGATCTTTGCAAACTTAACTAATGTCTTTTAAAAAAATTATCTTTATTGTTGAAAGTATTACATATGTCCATTTTTCCCCCCCAATTATTGAAAGTATTACATATGTCCTCCCTATTTTTCCCCATTGATCCCTTCTCCCCATTAACTAATTTCTTTTAATGTGAGTTCCTTAAAGTAGAGAGAGGACTGTTGCTTAAGGCAACATTTTTAAACAAATAAATATAGCAGTAAACATGAATAATAAATATGAGTGCTTGCCATATGCCAAGTTGTTTTCTAGGTGCTGGGATATAGTAGTAGCAAAGCTAAGGATCTGCCCTCTGAGAGCTTATAGTCTCTAATCTGGTCCATCAGGCCAGTACTTTCTAAACAGAGCTGTTAATAGATATTCCTGGGCAAGTTGGTTTGAGAAGTGCTGGGTAAATAAAATTAAACAGCTTTGAAAACATGTATATACACTCACATACACACATACACTTTTCAGAGCCTTTATACATTGCCAGTCTTCCCAGGCCAGGGGGAGAGGGATTGATACAGTAGTCACTGTTTCCTGAACTCATTTATACTGGAATTGTGCTTTGGGAACGTTTCAGAGGATGGGATATTCTTGGAATTCTTATGAGACTAGGAAGGAGCAAGAGCTATCAACTGTATTTAATATAGTAGGAAAACAGGTTTTTCAATTTGTCCAGCATTAGTTTCTCCTAAGTATAATGCGAATAGATTCCTTCGGCTTTCACATATTTCCCTCTTTTTTTAGAGCGTATTTGCTACAGAACTTTAATGAAGAGGGATCCACTGAAAAACCTTCCCAGGAGAAACTGCATGGCTTTGCTGCTGTTCTGGCTATTGGCTCTAGTAGGTGCAAGGCGAACACTCTGGGTGAGTGGACTTTTGTATAATACTGTTATTACTGGTACGACCAGTACTACCACTTCCCTCCCTCTTGACTTGTGTATTGGCATTAACCATTTATTGAAACCTTTCTGTGCATAAAGCATTGACAAGTTTATCTGTTTAGGTCTTCACAATAACCCCAAGAGATAAGTGTTGGTATTATTTCCTTTTACTCATTAGGAAATTGAGGCTTAGCGAGTTATTTGCCCCTAATCCTGTATCTTGCAAGTGATAGAGCTGGAATCCACACCAAGATCAGTGGTTCTAAAGCATTAGACTTGCTCTGGCCAGTTTGGCTCAGCAGTTAGAGCATCGTCCCTTGGACCGAAGGGTCGAGGGTTTGATTCTGGGTGAAAGGCATGTACCTGGGTTGCAGGTTTGATCCCCACCCATGTCAGGGTTGTGTGAGAGGCAACCAATTGATGTGTTTCTTGCACATCGATGTTTCTCTCTCTCCCTCTCTATCTAAAAATTAATGGAAAAATAGCCTTGGGTGAGGATTAACAACAACAACAAAATAAAACATTGGACTCTTTTGTTGAATCAGTAAAACTGGAGTTAAGTACAATAGTTACCCTTTAAATTTTCTCGCCATTTGTATTTTCCTGAATTTCAAGCTCTAAATAATGTTTTGATGTTCAAATATTCTCTTTTAGAAATTAAATTTCACTACTTCCTTGAATGTTGTTCTTCATGATTCCTGCCCTTAAGAGATCAAAGCAATACTTATTTGTAGAAGGTGTAGCAGATACTTAATAGTGATTTTAGCCTGACTTGTAATGACTTGCACTCACTTTGCATCTTGTTTTCAGTTGTCTGTTTTACTTACAAGATTAGAAAGTGAATATGGTGGGAAATGAAAACCTTACAGTTGAGGTTGTTGGTTATTAAGCAGTTAGCTAGTTCTTGGACATTGTACTGCTATTGAAATAGCCATCTAAGCTATCTTAGTAATTATTTTGACAGACTGGGCGGTGGTACTTCTTTCCTGCATTTGGGCCTGGCTTTTAAAATGCTGTGACCTATTCTTTGTATCTTGTGATTGTTCCTTGTCCTTTTTGTTGCCACCAGGTCCAACACTGGTTCAGAATTTGCCATCGTCGGTGCAGGGTGTGTGTGAGTCCTGGAACAACATCAACACCAATGAGTTTCCCAACATTGGCTCCTGGGTGAGTGTCTGTCTTTCCAGGAGTAGAGATGCGGAGCACTAGCCCTTCTGTGTTCTGTTCTTATTCTTTAGGCCGAAAGAAGAGAAATCTTCGTATGCTCTAAAAGTATTTGCTATGGCTGAGTCAATAATCAAAACCTTGAATTATCCAAATGGTACCCATATGGTCTTTTGCTAAGAAGTCTGTGTTATTGTGTTACAGGACAACCTATCTGTTAACGACAATCCTCAGTTTCTTCATCTGTTAAATACTGGGTGTGAAAATTAAGTATATTAAATGTAAAGTGCCTAACATTCTCTGGCATAAACTCTCAGTAAATGTTAACTCTGTTTCCTTTCCTTTTTAGGTTATGCTAAGAACATGCTCTTCTTGTCATAATTTTATGGGGTTGCTTTTAGGTTCTCTAGGCTTTTAGAAACTGTTTAGTCTTCTGTCAGTTTACTTGAACTTTGTGTATGCTGTACTCAGATAACCTCTATTAAGCTTATTATCCTTGCTTTGTAATTGTGACTTCAGTTTATGTCACTTGGAGCTGTAGTATAACGATAATTAAGATATTTGTAATGGAGACATAGATGCATGGCAAAATCCAGATCCTTCTCAGTTACTAGAGAGAGCAATTTTCATGTTGATATAGTTGATCCTTGAACAACATGGTCTTGAAATGTACGGGTCCAATTATAGGTGGATTTTTTAATTGACTTGTGCAGTTCAGTTTGGTGTTCAAGGATCAGTTCTGGGTTGGGAACCCATGTAAGTAGAGGGCTGACTGTAGTTATGTGCAGATTTTCGACTGCATGGGAGGTTGGTGTCCCTAACTTCCAATTTGGTCAGGGTCAACTGTAGTATATTCTAATTATTTGGAAAGTGATATTGGGTAGCTTAACTTTGTACTAACTAAATTAACTAAAAATTTTAAATTAACTTTGTACTGACTAAAATTTGTTAACTGCTTCCTCCACTCCCTCTTGCTGTCCTTCCTAGGATGAATAGTAGTATATACTGAGTAGAACCATTGTCTGTAATCCGCAACAGGGTCTTGGTTTATGTCAGCTTGGTTTCTTTTTTTCCCATTTGAGAACTTTTATCCTGAGTAGGTAGATGGCCTGTCCATTTGTGTCTGTTTTGTCTTCATTCAGCGAAATGCCTTTGCAAATGACACCATCCCTTCAGAGAGTTACATCAGTGCTGTGCAGGCTGCTCACCTCGGGACTCTTTGTGGCCAGAGTCTGCCACTGGCTGCTTCCTTGAAGCATACCCTGCTCTCACTGGTCAGGTTGACTGGAGATCTTATTGTGTGAGTATCTACTATGGTAGCCCAAAGTGCTCTCTACACCAGTATTCTGTCATAGCTAAAGAAAGGCAAGGGTTTTAAAAAAAAACCATACATAATAATACCTTCGGCCATGCTTCTGTAGCAGAAAGCCTGTTGTGTTAGAGTAGAGCATGAGCCTTCACTTAGAATGATTTTTAATGTAGTTCTGAAGGTCAACAGAGGACCTCCTCCCTTTTCTGCATAGGAAGGGTGTGCCGGGTTTAGATCATGCTGTGATTTGGAGGTGCTTTGGGTTTAAATTTTAAGGTGACAGTGATGTATTTGAAGTCGTGTTTCTTCCAAATCATTGTGGGTGTTTGACACTGCCATTTGGTCATCAGGGCAGGCCATGGAGGGACTATTTTGTCTTCCTATATGTAGGTCACGGATAAAGTCCAATATTACATTGCCTTAAAAGTGATCCAGATTCCTGTCAGTTCTTCTAGAAAAGTTATCTGGGATGGGTTACTAGCTTAGGTTTCAGTTAATTTTCTTTTCTGAATATCATAAATTACTTCTTATTGTTTTTATTAACAAATTTTTCATATGGAAATAAGTTTTGCTTCTGATATAACAGTGAAAAAAATGTATCATTGCATCTATGTGAAAAATAACTATAAAGGGAAAAAAGACTGGAATAAAAGTCCTTCCCCTCAATAATGATTGAATTGCCCTATTCCCCCACACCTCTATCCTCCTGGCAGCCTTTTGGAGGAGTATATTCACTAACTTGTTCCATTTTCTTTGTTGAAGTTGGTCCGATGAGATGAACCCACCACAGGTGATTCGGACCCTGCTTCCTCTTTTGTTGGAGTCGAGCACTGAGAGTGTCGCTGAGATCAGCAGCAACTCCCTGGAGCGCATCCTGGGCCCGGCCGAGTCTGATGAGTTCTTGGCTCGTGTGTACGAAAAGCTGATCACTGGTTGTTACAACATTCTGGCCAATCATGCAGATCCTAATAGGTGAGCCTGAGTGAGGAGATCAGTCAGGGTCCTGTGACCTGCTACTCTAAGTGAAATGTACCAATATAGGCTCCTTTATGTCATTACTTAATAGCTTATTGTGCTTTTTAGCAGAAATTTCTGTAGTTGTGTGCTTTTTGTGTTCTTGTGGACATGCATGAAATGTTATTTGGAATCCTTTTTTGTGATTAATTCTTAAGAATAAACCAAAAAGTGGAAGGCTTAAATGTTCAGATTTAGAAACTTGAAATATTTCAGCAGATTCTTATCAAGCACTATATTAGATATGATGAAATGTATGAAGAAACTGATAAAATTTCTAATAGTTTTGTGACCAGGCTTCTGAGATAGGTGGTCAGTGGAATTAGGTAGTTTCATAGCATTGTTTGACTTCGATAGTTTAGGTCATGTTGATGTGGGTGAGCCCTATAGAACAGGTAAGTTGCAGTTTTACCCCCCTGAGAACTATATAAAGGGTCTAAATATTGAGATTTCCTTACTTTATGTTGTTGAGGAGACCAGGTTTTTAAAAATAGACTCCTTCTTTTTCTTCCTCCCTTTCTTCCCTTCATCCCTTCCTTTTAGATACTTAGCCATTGACTACATCAGTTATCTCAAATTTTAGGAACTTTTTGTTTTATTTAAATTACAGTTAATTTATCAAATATTTATTGAACACTTACTGTGTGTTAGGCTTTATGCTAAATTTTGACATGACAAAATTGAATATTACCCTCAAGGTTTAGTCATAAACACACTTTAGGTTTTTAAAAATCAGTTTTAGGAGGACATTTTTGGTAGTTAATATTTCTTTTTGATCCTCAGTGGACTGGATGAATCTATCTTGGAGGAATGTCTCCAGTATTTGGAAAAGCAACTGGAAAGCAGCCAGGCTCGTAAAGCCATGGAGGAATTTTTCTCTGACAGGTGAGCTGTATGTTATTTTATTCAGCAAACATTTTTTGAGTGCCTCCTGAAAGCAAGGAGTTATCTATGTTAACTTAGGTATTCTTCTTAAGGAATACTTTAATGACTACTTAGGTATACAGATAGTATCTTTGGAAGGACTTAAGAATTAGGTTAATTGCTGATTCTTTGAGGATATTGATGAGGAGTTGATTTCAAGAACACCTTGTGTTGTTCACTCACAAATGACCAGTTCCTCTAGAGGAGACGAGATTGTGAAGCAATAGAAAACGTATGACTTAATGTGGTTCTTTTTTTCCCTTTTCTGCCTTCCAGTGGAGAACTTGTGCAGATCATGATGGCAACAGCCAATGAGAACCTCTCTGCTAAATTCTGTAACCGAGTTTTGAAATTCTTCACCAAACTCTTCCAGCTGAGTGAGTGACAGCTTTTAGTAATCTTCTTATGGGAACTTTGATGTCTGGCTAATACTATGCATATCTTCTGCCTGAGTGTAACTATTCCATGAAAATGCTAACAAGTGGAGAGAATCCCTCAGAGAAAGTTCAGAAGGAAGTTGAAAACTTGCTTGAAGCCTTTCTTCTTTTTTGGCTCTCAGTTTGTGCCTTCCTTCCTTTCCTCCTGTCCTCCTTCACTGACCTTGGCCTCTCGTTCTGTCCTCAGCTGAGAAGAGCCCTAACCCGAGCCTTCTGCATCTCTGTGGCTCTCTGGCACAGCTGGCTTGCGTGGAGCCTGTGCGTCTCCAGGCCTGGCTCACCCGAATGACCACATCACCCCCTAAAGATTCCGATCAGCTGGATATGATTCAGGAGAATCGGCAGCTATTGCAGTTACTGACTACATACATTGTTCGGGAAAACAGGTAGAACAACTGCATTTACGTCACGTGGCCCTAACGACTCCAGGGAAACGTTGAGAGCTTTTGCAACTCTCTCTTCTTCAGGCATTAGTCAGTATTTTCAGTGATTCCATTGGTCCCTTCACTAGAGTCAAGGAATCTAGTAGAGCTCCTTGCTTTTTCCAGTGGAAAAACCTTTGCAATGACTTGACCTGTTGGTTTTAATACAGGTGGTAGTTTTGTGCTCTAGGGGCCCAGATCCAAAGTATATGGTCATGTATTTAGTGTCTAATTGAAGACTTCCTTTAATTACTTATATAAATTTAGAGGTACATGGAGTCAGATTCCTGTTGAGTACTCACTAATTTGCTGTTTCTTTTCTACCAGCCAAGTTGGGGAAGGTGTGTGTGCTGTGCTTCTGGGTACCCTGATCCCCATGGCAACAGAGATGCTGGCCAACGGTGATGGAACTGGTTTCCCTGAACTCATGGTTGTGATGGCCACCCTGGCCAGTGCAGGTCAAGGTGCTGGCCATCTTCAGCTTCATAATGCTGCTGTGGACTGGCTAAGTAGATGGTAAGATGATGAAATTGGAGGAACCCATCCACAGGTTACAACATTGCTCTTAGATAAAAGGAGGATAGCCCTGGCCGGTTTGGCTCAGCGGTTAGAGCGTTGGCCTGCGGTCTGGAGAGACCCGGGTTTGGTTCCCGCTAGGGGCACGTACTTCGGTTGCAGTTTGTCCCCGGCCCTGGTTGGTCGTGCGGTGGCAGCCACTCGATGTGTCCCTTTCACATCGATGTTTCTCTCTCTCTATCTCTTCCTCTCTCTCCCTCCCACTCTATCTGTACAAAAAAATGGAAAAATGTCCTCGGGTGAGGATAAAAAAAAAAAAAAAAAAAAAAAAAAAAGGAGGATAAATAGTTGCAGGTTATTTGTAGCTCAGAGTGAGTATAAAAGAAATTTGAATCCCTGCCCTTTTATTGGGGATTGAGGAAGTAGTCAATTACTCTGTTCACTTTTTAATCCTCACCCGAGGACATTTTTCCATTTTTTGCACAGATAGAGTGGGAGGAACGGAGAGAGAGAGAGAGAGAAACATCGACGTGAAAGGGACACATCGAGTGGCTGCCACCCGCATGACCAACCAGGGCCGGGGACAAACTGCAACTGAGGTACATGCCCTTAGCGGGAACCGAACCCGGGTCTCTCCGGACCGCAGGCCGATGCTCTAACCGCTGAGCCAAACCGGCCAGGGCTTCTTTTTTTTTTTTTTTAATTTTGTTTTTCTTTATTGATTTTAGAGAGAGAGGGAGATGGAAACATTAATGAGAGAGAACGTTGATTGGCTGCCTCCTTCATGTGCCCCCCCCCACCCCTGGGGATTGGGCCCACAACCTGGGTATTTGCCCTGACCAGGAATCGAGTGGGTGACCTCTTAGTGTATGGGTCAACACTCAACCACTGAGCCACACTGGCCGGACACACTTTTTTTAAAAAAAATAATTTTTCTGTATTGATTTTAGAGAGAGAGGAAGGGAGAGGGAGAGAGATAGAGACATCAATAAGAGAGAACATCGATTGACTACTTTTTGGTGCATGGGTCAACGCTCAGTCCACTCAGCCACACCATCTGGGCAATTCTGTTCACTCTGCACTTAATCTTCACTCCTTTCTTAGTAGGGTTTGGCTGTTCATTATTCCTAGAAGTCTTGGGGAAAGTGTACTAAGTGTCATTGATAGGGCCAGAGTTCTCCAAACCTCTGATTACTTGCATAGTTTTGTAAGAATACCTTTGCTTCATAGTGTCCACAAATTGATGCAAGATTTTTGAATATGTTTCCTTTCATCTGATTTTTTATCCCCCTTCCCCTTTTTTTCTTTGGGATAGCAAGAAATACCTGTCGCAGAAGAATGTCGTTGAAAAACTGAATGCCAATGTAATGCATGGAAAGGTAAGAAAAGTGAGGAGTGACAGCAGTCAGAGAGTGATGAATCTGTTTGTGGTCAGAAAGTCTCTCTTTGCTATTGGTTCTGTCCCTGCCAGCCTAGAGAGGAGAGGGCTACAATCTCAAAGACTTAGAACAGATACTTGCTAATTGTGTGCCCTTTGGCACCTTTTGGGTGGCAAGAGGTGGTTGAAGGGAAATATTCTGATAAACAAACATCCACCAGAATCCTTCTTAAAACAGTGAACTCTCGCTATTTTTAGATACTGCTTTGCTATGGAAAACTGTCCCCTGCTCCTGCATTGAATCTGTGTGCTCTGAGGAGGTGTTATGTGGGGTTACAGATGACCTCTTCAGCTCCAGTCTAGATACTAGAATTGTTTACTTTGCCTGAGGGTTCAGGTTACTGTGCTGAGAGGAAGGGTTCAAAACTGACAGAAATCTTGCCCTCCTCCACCCTTCAATTCATGAACCTCACATAGGTGGCTAAGAACAGATAACTGGCCCTTGAGACCCACCGCGGGTCCATTCATTTCTCCCTCTTTTCTTGCTCATTTTTATCCTTTCGCTCTGGACTGTCAGAATGCAGAGTGAGGAACTGAGAGATCTGAGGCTTTGATGCAGACTGTTGGGTTTTTAGGCAAGCATGAACCACCTGCGAAGGGTTGCTGGAGATACTTTTACTTGATCTCTGAAGCTATTCCTCCTCTACTGTATTGATTTAAAACCCAGTAATTTAAATGTCTTTCACTAATGGTTAAAAAATGCTAATAGTAGAAAAGTGCCAATAAGAACTTATTCATGTTTTTAATCTAGTCTTCAATGATTTTTGTCTTCATTTATCTCCCTTTTCCTAATTTCAGTTTTTCTTTGTTTTATAAGATGTTTGTAAAGACTCATCTTTGTGCTTAAGAATAAATGAATACACAGTAATTTAGCACAATTTATTGACCAGCTACCTGTGGTCATAGTGGTAAGAGTTGGGAAAATGGATACTTAAAACTTTTATTTTCTTGTGTACCATTCCTCTGAAATTGAACTTTATTGGGAAAAGCTTGAGAAACCATAGTTTACGTAATAATGAGGTGTGGAGGACCAAGGTGTCTATAGTGTGGTGGTCTTCTCTTGTAGCATGTGGTAGTCCTGGAGTGCACATGCCATATTATGTCTTACTTGGCTGATGTCACCAATGCACTGAGCCAGAGTAACGGTCAAGGTTCAAGTCACCTCTCGGTGGATGGAGAAGAGCGGGCCATTGAGGTGGACTCAGACTGGGTGGAGGAGTTGGCAGTGGAAGAAGACGACTCCCAGGCTGAGGATTCAGTAAGTACCAAGTAACCGCCAAGGTAACCACAGAGTAATTCCTGACTGGCATTCTCTCCCCCAGGCCCTGTGAACTTCAAAACTCTTCAAAGTCCTTATTGTTTTCTCCCAGCTTACATTATTAAATGCCAGAATGTTTCTCCAGGCCTGCAGAACAAGCTGTCAGGACCTAGCCTCTGGGGGGAAAGGACTGTTTAATAAATATATGTCTTCTTCTATTCAGAGTCAAATATCCTGCTATTTTCTTGTTTTTGCATCCAAAACAGAGTTTTAGGGATGAGTTCTTCATGAGAATGGTGTGAGCTCCCTTTTAGAGAAAGCATAAGAATTCTCTTTTTCTTAACCACAAAACTCTAAGGTCTCATCTGAAATTGTAGCACATTAAGAGCCTGCAAGCCATTTCCAATTGGAGCAGTTTTACATGTCATTTTTGTGTCAACTATTTACATAGTTTGTGTTTTTTGTGGGTGTCTGGAGGGATATATTTCTGATTAAAAGACTTACTATCTTTGAAGGATGAAGATTCTCTTTGCAATAAACTCTGCACTTTCACCATCACTCAGAAAGAATTCATGAACCAGCATTGGTAAGAGTAGTTCTTCCTTTTAGGTGAGGGTTTGCCAGACAGTGATTGTTGGGACTTCTGGGCTCATTTGCTGGTTCTTGTTCTCCATAGGTACCACTGCCACACCTGCAAAATGGTTGATGGGGTGGGTGTGTGCACAGTATGTGCCAAGGTGTGCCACAAGGATCACGAGATTTCTTATGCCAAGTATGGATCCTTCTTCTGTGACTGTGGAGCCAAGGAAGATGGCAGCTGTTTGGTGAGAGAATGGAACATGTGCTGGGCTAAGAAGGGTGGCTTATTATTGATGTGAGAACGCTTAAGCCAAACTGAGAAATTCTCATGTCACTGTCATGGTGTCCTGTGTCTAGAGTAAATTCTGATTCTGTCATTAATCATGGCTTAAGCACTTAACTTAGAATGATGTAACTCACAGGGTCATTTGAAATCTTGCAGTTTTTTTCTAAGACCCTCTCCTTAATTTCGGATGTTATAATTAAGACCTGTTGCTGTGTGTACGTTTTAGATATTAGGTGAACGCCATGAATCTTCAGGCCTTTGGATATGTGTTCAATGGCTAGCCAATTTCTTCTTTGGGTTAGATGTTCTTCCAGGATCTTAGGTAGTATGTCATCAGTGCTTGTGCCAAATGCTTAGGGCCTCTGGCATTTTCTGTCTCCAGGCGCTGGTGAAGCGAACACCTAGCAGTGGCATGAGCTCTACCATGAAGGAGTCAGCATTTCAGAGTGAACCCAGGGTTTCAGAGAGCCTGGTGCGCCACACCAGTACGTCCCCAGCTGACAAGGCCAAAGTCACCATCAGTGATGGCAAGGTTGCTGATGAGGAGAAGCCCAAGAAGAGCAGCCTGTGCCGCACAGTTGAGGGCTGCCGGGAGGAACTGCAGAACCAGGTGGGCTCTAATGGTGCCCAGCATCATAGGCAGAAGGGCAGAGCCTGGCAGGTGGTTCATGAGCACACAATACACAACAGTGTTTTTGCTGCTCCACTGGTGGGACTTGGAGCTCTTTCCCCTTTCTCTTAAGTTTACATGTTCCCACAGGGTGAATATGAATGGTATGTGTTGTCAGTCACACCTGACAGGGAAGGATGTAGCACATGGACGTTTGTGGGAGCGTGTTTTAGTTGTGTAATGCACTAGAGCACCCTTTCTCAGCCAGAGCTCCTCATTTGAAGCATACAATACAGAACATAATTTGACTGATTAATTTATCAGTTTTCTAAAGGATGGTACATAACTAGAACCATTCTAGTTTCACAGTTAACTAACTATGCATGATGGACATGATTAAACATTAGGATATCTGTATTAGACTCCTGGTTTAGAAAGATTGCTCTAGCCTGGCTGATGTGGCTGAGTGGGTTGAGCGTCGTTCACGGACCGACATGCTTCAGTTCAATTCCTGGTCAGAGCACATGTCCGGGTTGTGGGCTCAATCCCCAGTGGGGTGTGTGCAGGAGGCAGCCAATCAATATTTCTGTCTCACATCAATGTTTCTATCTCTCTCTCCCTGCCTCTCCCTCTAAAAAAATCAATTAAAAACACATCATAATTTTAAATAAAGATTGCTGTAGAGTTAGTCGCATAGTAACATACTGATTGGAATCAAATTTAGCATTATGGAAAGAATGAAATGATTCTCCATAATGGATTTTGTAAGTAGGTACTGGCAAGTTTATTATGATGAGTATGACCCATTATTTTTCTGTCCTTTTTTTTTTTTTCATTTGTGTATTTGGATTTTTCTCAGGCCAATTTCTCCTTCGCTCCTCTCGTGTTAGACATGCTCAATTTCCTCATGGATGCCATTCAGACCAACTTTCAGCAGGCTTCAGCCGTGGGGAGCAGCAGCAGGGCTCAGCAAGCCCTCCGTGAGTTGCATACAGTGGACAAGGTGGTTGAGATGACAGACCAGCTCATGGTGAGTGTGTCAGTATCAGGAAACTGAGATGCCAAAGTATGCTAGGTACTCTAAGAAATATCCTTAGAACAGTCAATCCTTGGCCGGTTAGAACTTAGAACTTAAGATACATGACATCCTGTGTGAAAATAATCAGCACATGAGGTGTGTCTTCTAAAGAAGTTGTTTGGCCCTGGCTGGTTTGGCTCAGCGGTTAGAGCGTCGGCCTGCGGTCCAGAGAGACCCAGGTTCGGTTCCCGCTAAGGGCATGTACCTCGGTTGCAGTTTGTCCCCGGCCCTGGTTGGTCGTGCGGGTGGCAGCCACTCGATGTGTCCCTTTCATGTCGATGTCTCTCTCTCTCTCTCTCTCTCTCTCTCTCTCTCTCTCTCTCTCTTCCTCTCCCTCCCTCCCACTCTATCTGTACAAAAAAATGGAAAAATGTCCTCGGACGAGGATAAAAAAAAAAAAAAAAGTTGTTTGGAATAAGTCCGCTTTTCAGTTCATATAAATACATGAACCACCAAGATGTAAGGACCTTCATTTGGAAGCAGTTACAATAGAAATTTCTTCCATATGTAAAATAGAAAACCACCTTTTATTGTATTTTCTCCCCTAAGGCTCATCTGGCTTGTAGAAATGTTTGTCATCGTTTGCTTTAGGTAACTTCCCTTTATCTCTTTATACGACATGGGTTATAAGTTGTAAGTCATTATTCACTTTAAAACCTATGTTCAGCACTGACTATAGGACTTCTGATAGGGTCTACCTAGCCTCTTTAGTGGAAAGTAAAGGGAAGTGCAAAAATAAATGAGGTATGTGACTAGGTGTCACAAGGTGATTTACTTTTAAGGGAAAAATATTCAATTGAAAATCCACACACATACATACATATATTTTGGTATTTTATTAAAAATCAGTTACAATTATCATGGCCAGTGTGGCTCAGTCAATTGAGTGTTGTCCCATGGACTGAGAGGTCCCAGTTTGATTCCTGGTCAGGGCACATGCCCGGGTTGTGGGCTTGATCCCCAGTAGAGGTGTGCAGGAGGCAGCGATCAATGTTTCTCTCTCTCTCTCCCCTCCTCTCTCTCTAAAAAATCAATTAAAACAAAAATCAAGTACAGTTTTAGAGAGGTCATACAGTAGCGTAAAAGATGTTTCTGAATCCATGTCTTTAAGTCTAAGATACCTGAATGTAGGAACTATAAGACACCTAGGTGGTCCAGTATGTTTTTTAATTCTCAAAGCAAACAAAACACAGTCCCAGTTTTAGAGCAGTGTGTTTCTGCCTGGCCAGTTTGGCTCAATGGTTGGAGCGTTGGCCTGCAGACCAGAGAGGCCCGGGTTTGATTCTGGTCAAGGGCACGTACCTCGGTTGCGATTCATCCCCGGCCTTGGTTGAGGTCCTGTGGGAGGCAGCCACTCGATGTGTCTCTCTCTCTCTCTCTCTCTCTCCCCATCCCCCTCCCTCTCCCTTCCTCCCGCCCTCCCACTCTATCTGAATAAAAATGGAAAATGTCCTCAGGTGAGGATTAAAAAAAAAAATAGGGTAGTGTGTTTCTTAGATTTCTAGATATTGAAGATGAAGCTAAAAAATATTGGAGTGATGTTGGTATCCCAAAAAGCAGTTGACTTTTAATTTTCCCAGGTTAGATTAATGAAAAAACATTCCATGATTACTATCATTTTATTTTTTAAAAAGGCATAGTAATATTTCTTAAGAACCAATGCTTTTTATTAATTAAATTTAGATTTATGAAACAATTACTACATTGTTCTTATTGGACTGACAGTAACTTGACAAATTTACCTGTGTCCATGGATAGAGATTGGGTTTCATTGCTCTTGAATGACCTAACTGTAGTATCTTGGTTGCTTGACTGGTGTCCAAATCCACTTGATCTTGTTTGCCTTATTATTGCCTATTCTCTCTGCTTCCCTCCCTGCCAGGTTCCCACCTTAGGTTCCCAGGAAGGTGCCTTTGAGAATGTTCGGATGAATTACAGTGGAGACCAGGGCCAGACTATTCGACAGCTAATCAGCGCCCATGTGCTCAGGCGGGTGGCTATGTGTGTGCTCTCCTCCCCCCATGGGCGCCGCCAACATTTGGCGGTCAGCCATGAGAAAGGCAAGGTAGGTCCTCTAGTTCCTTCCCAGTCATTTTAGGTTATATTTGTCTTAAGTGCTAAGTAAAACAGATAGATGACTATGCTCAGATTGGCCCACTAGGAAAACGTCTTTCAGATTCTAAGAATGCTTTAGGGACAGTGCTCAATGAGCATTTCTACTTGAACCCTTAGTTACTTGATTAGACTTAGACCCAGTATCACTAAACAAAGAATCTGTTTCCAATTAGTAAATTCCCACTCAAAAAATATCCTTCAAGCCCCCAGAGAAAGATAATGACCAGCAGTTACCTACAACAGCAGGGCTTCCAGTCTTGCCAGTTTGGTCGCTCTGGAAGGCATAAGCTAAGAGACAAACAGCTATATAGGAAGGTTGAGTATTCCTTATTTAGTTCTTCCCTGACCTCCCAGCCCTGTAAGGACACAAGAAAGTTTATATGTTGTGTTATAGAACCAGTAGTAGAAGGTGAGAGAGTGGTGGATATCTTAACTCATGTTTTTCTGTATTCTGGCTTCTCTAGCTCTGGTAAGTTGTTTTAACATTATCTTAAGTGAAAAACAAACGAGAGATATGAATAATTCTTAAAACAGCTTGAAAAATACTTTCTAGCCCTGGCCAGTTTGGCTCAGCAGTTGGAATGTCGACCTGCGGACCAGAGAGTCCCGGGTTTGGTTCCCGCTGAGGGCACATACCTCGGTTGCAGTTTGTCCCGGCCCTTGTTGGGTCGTGTGAGTGGCAGCCACTCAATGTGTCCCTTTCATGTTGATGTTTCTTCTCTCTCTCCTTCTCCCAGTCTATCTGAACAAAAAATGGAAAAATGTCCTCGGGTGAGGATAAAAAAATAAAAATAAGAAAAAAGAAAAATACTTTCTAAAATATTTTGTACTAAACTAGAAAGGACATAGAAATTTTTTATTTTTATGAACTGTTTTTACAGAGTAAAACTGAGTTTATTACTCATCTGTTTGGTCCTCATTAGAAGAAGGAAATGAAGACATTCCATATCTTTCATCCAGGAGAAATAGAAGCTGATAGTGGTCTAAGATTTTCCTAAGAGGCTTATCCACAATAAAAACCTGCAGACTGGTATCCCCATTGAAGAAGATTTTGTTCTTGCTGTGTTCTCTGAGAAGACAAGGGTTAAGAATAAATTGGTATTTGTTCCTTTACAGATCACTGTTCTGCAGCTCTCTGCACTCTTGAAGCAAGCAGATTCCAGCAAAAGGAAGTTGACTCTGACCCGCCTGGCATCTGCCCCAGTCCCCTTTACTGTGCTGAGCCTCACTGGAAATCCATGCAAGGAAGACTACCTGGCTGTGTGTGGGCTGAAGGTAACTTGATCCAGGGTTGATTACCTAGAGCTGTGGATCCTAGTCACCTTCTCTCTCCTGTTCGCAGCACCACTTTACTTTCTCTTACTGGTTGTTGAGGTTAAGCTTAAAAACCATTGGGATATGAAAGAAATCCTTCTCTGAATTTTCTCCAGATTGTTTTTATGTTGGAATAATCTTTGTATGTTCTTGAACCTAAATATGTTCTAGACAGCCTGAATACTGTCTGAAGGCAGTGAATATTAGGGAAAAAAAGGAAACATTAGAACTTTAAAATGAATTAGCCTATTTCCAAATCATCTGTCAACCATTCTGTTCCTTAAACTGTGTCCAGGACTGCCATGTGCTGACCTTCAGTAGCTCAGGCTCCGTTTCGGATCACTTGGTGTTGCACCCCCAGCTGGCAACAGGAAACTTCATTATCAAAGCCGTATGGTTACCTGGTTCACAGACTGAGTTAGCGATTGTCACTGCAGACTTTGTCAAGGTACAGTAACAGCTCTTAGATGATGTGGTCCTAGAATGGTTTTGTTTTTAAATCCAGAATGTCTCATCTTCATTGTGTGCTGGCTTCTCCCAGAAACTAAAAATAAAGAATCCTCACACTTTGTTGCCATTTGTTATATTGCTGAGCAAGAGCTTTCTGTGAGTAGGCAATAATTCTGGTTCTGCGCCCCCCCCACCCCTCCGTTGTCCGTTGTGCCAAGTGCACAGCTATTACTGAACTTGTTATAGAATTTGTTGTGGATCTCTCCCCTGCTCATTCCTTGAGGGAGAGAAAAGATACTCTACTCATCTTTATTCATCAGTGCCTAACACTTGCTCCCTGATTGCAGCCTATTGGATTTAGCAGGATAATTTGGGGATGGATCTGCAATTGATCTCCCTTATTTCATCTTTCTTCTTTCCATTCTGCAGATTTATGACCTGTCTGTTGATGCCTTGAGTCCAACCTTCTACTTTCTCCTGCCGAGCTCAAAGATACGAGATGTTACATTCCTCTTCAACGAGGAAGGAAAGAACATCATTGTTATAATGTCTTCTGCTGGGTATATCTATACTCAGCTCATGGAAGAGGCCAGCAGTGCCCAGCAGGGACCCTTCTATGTCACTAATGTTCTGGAAATAAACCATGAGGACCTGAAGGTTAGAGCAAATGTTGCCATTTTCTTCTATTCCGGGTTTAATTAGCTTAGCAACTCTTCTGTTGTTGTTGTTCTTTTTTCATTTTGCTTCTCACTTTTTACTTAATAGCAAAAACTCTTGTCCTTTAGGACTTCACTGATTCAACTTAATTTTTTTAATCCCCACCTGAGGACATTTTTCCATTTTTTGTTCAGATAGAGTGGGAGGGTCAGAGAGACAGAGAGAGAGAGAGAGAAGCATTGACATGAAAGGGACACATCGAGTGGCTGCCACCCGCACGACCAACCAGGGCCGGGGACAAACTGCAACCAAGGTACATGCCCTTAGTGGGAACCGAACCTGGGTCTCTCTGGACCTCAGGCCGACTCTCTAACCGCTGAGCCAAACCGGCCAGGGCCAACTTGATGATTTATTAGTCTCATGTATTTCTAAGATTTAGCCACAGAGATCTCATGCTTAGACTCTGAGAGCCCACAATCTTGATTTAAAACTAATAGCCAGGCCCTGGCTGGTTTGGCTCAGCAGTTAGAGCGTCCGCCTGCAGACCAAAGAGTCTCAGGTTTAATTCTGATCAAGGGCACGTACCTCAGTTGCAGTTTGATCCCTGGCCCTGGTCAGGGTCATGCGTGAGGCAGCCAGTTGATGTGTCTCTCTCACATTGATGTTTCTCTCTCTCTCTCTCCTTCCCTCCTACTCTATCTGAAGATAAATGGAAAAATATCGAATGAGGATTAAAAACAAAACTAATATCCAGCAACACAGGAAGCTGGTACTCAAGGCAACCTGAGAAGTTAATGTAGATGCTGTGTCTTTGTCTTGACAGGACAGTAACAGCCAGGTGGCAGGTGGTGGTGTGTCTGTCTACTACTCCCACGTGTTGCAGATGCTGTTCTTCAGCTATTGTCAAGGCAAATCATTTGCAGCCACCATCAGCAGGACAACTCTGGAGGTGCTGCAGCTCTTCTCCATCAACATCAAAAGGTCGGAATGAGCCCTTAGCATTCAGCTTCATAATGCCCACGTTCAGTAGGAGAACTCCACTCCTGTGGTGTCTGTTATGGATCTGGTGAAGCGTACTTTTCCCCAGCAGACTGCTTCCTTCCCTGCTGGGTATCTTTAAAAACAAACAGCATCCAGTGTTGGCAGGTCGGGCTGTCTGCATGGTTTGTCCCCCACCATGGAGACTCCAAGCTGTAAGAGGTAGTTTTGGGGGCCACTGTCACTCAGAAGGAAAAGCTGTAGTCAAGGCAGAAAACTGGATTTTAATGTGATTACTGAGTTTTGAGAAGGGAAAGTAAGTGTCTCTGGACACCATACTGTCCTAATACACTTTAAGTTGCCCTCCTGGGGGACTCTTCAGTCATAGAACATAGTATTGGTAGTGGGGCATAGTTGTGGTTGGGGAGGTAGAAGCTTCCATCAGGTTTTCAGATAATAGAGGTGTGTGGGAAGTAGTGAGTGTTTTATTTTGAGAGGGGGAAGAAGAGGTTTAGGACTTTTTCCCGTCTTTCTTATCTGCTATTGAAGAGCCATTTCTTTCTGGCCTCTATTTTGTAGATTACCTGGTTTGGGATGAAATAAGATAGATACCATTCATACATAACTTAAAGTGGGTCATCAGTCTTAGGCAGCTCCATGGCCCTATGTAGTTGACAACTTCTAGGCACATAGGGTCACATATTCCCTCAAACAGTGGAACCTAGCAATGGAGATCCTAACCAGGACTCTTGTTGGGGGTACACGTTGTGGCATATAAAAGTATACTCATGGCTCAGAATAGATCTGGGTCTCGTGGGTAATTGAGTCCCTGGACAGATAGCTTGCTCTGGGAGTCAAGTGTTCAGTGAGGATGGCCTTTAGGTCAAGGACAGCATGAGTAGATGGTGATTGACACCTGACTGGCCACTTTTCTTGTCTGCAGTTCTAATGGTGGCAGTAAGACATCTCCTGCCCTTTGCCAGTGGTCTGAGGTGATGAACCATCCTGGCTTGGTGTGTTGTGTCCAGCAAACTACAGGTGTGCCACTGGTAGTTATGGTGAAACCAGACACTTTTCTTATTCAAGAGATAAAGACTCTTCCTGCTAAGGCAAAGGTCAGTGCCACATTCTCCCATCACTTGAATAGATTGACCCTGGTCTAGTCTTTTGTTTGTATATTATGCTACTTTCCCAGCTCTTTCAATGGAGGTCTATAAAAGAATTTGGATCCATCTTTTCTTAAACACCTGTGCCACTCTTCTGCAGCCCTGCAACCGACTCTGAAACCAGTTGCTTCTCTGCCTCTTTCTCTGTGTAGGTTTTGATCTATAGGTGCAGGAACTAATACCTTCCTTTGTTTCCTTCTCCTAGATCCAAGACATGGTCGCCATTAGGCACACAGCCTGCAACGAGCAGCAGCGGACAACGATGATCTTGCTGTGTGAGGATGGCAGCCTGCGCATTTACATGGCCAATGTGGAGAACACCTCCTACTGGCTTCAGCCATCCCTGCAGCCCAGCAGTGTCATCAGCATAATGAAGCCTGTTCGGAAGCGCAAAACGGCCACCATCAGTAAGGCCCCTCCTCAAGACCAGTGGGGGATGGGGTAGCAGTCTTCTAGATGGTGGCTCAGAGTAGACTGTTGTAAATACCCGTGAAGAGTTGGTGACTATCCCGCTTGCACATTTTGTAAAGGTAGGGATATGTGCCAGCTAAAAAGTGGAATCAAGCTTCCTGAGGCCACCAGTGTTCTGTGTGTCTTTTAGAGACGCACTGTACAAACGGAAAGCGCCCATTGGCTCTCCATTTTGCGTTTGCCATTCTTAGGTGCCCAGTAAAGAATTATCTCTTGGACCTTGTTTGAGAGATTTTCCCCTGGGTTTGGGGAATATAGCTTGCATGGCATGAAGTGCAGGGTAGGCTATTCAGTTGATTAATTTCCCATTGAGTAGTGAAGAACCCCTCATAGGTCTCTGAGCTGGGAGTCTTGCTCCTGGCTGCTAGAGAACTATTCAGGAGTGAAAGCTTGAATTTAGGAGTGAGCAAATCTGGCTAAGCACAGATCATTGAGGAGGTCCTCCCATTACCTGAACTTTGTTCCAGTCTGTGTTTGAGATAGTAATGCAGCTCATCCTCCTGTAAAGAACCAGTTTCTATTTATTTTAAATAAACCAGCCATGAGAGGACCAATTGCCATTAAACATACCCAACACCAACATCAGATTTCTTTGTCTTGCTAGGTGACATTGGGGTTATAAGGATAATGACTGTTGGACAGCTAGCCACATGTAGGCATCATACTGATGCAAACATTATAATCCAGAGTTTGTCTAGAAAGCTTGGAGCATGTGAGTGTGGGCTCAGCTGGGAGGGGTCTTTACTTGTGGAGTGTGTGCAGAGGTGGTAGAGACTACACTTACCGATGCTCTCTGGCGATCTGATGCTGCTCTCCACAGCAACCCGGACGTCTAGCCAGGTGACCTTCCCCATTGACTTCTTTGAACACAACCAGCAGCTGACAGATGTGGAGTTTGGTGGTAATGACCTCCTGCAGGTCTACAATGCACAGCAGATAAAGCACCGGCTGAATTCCACTGGCATGTATGTGGCCAACACCAAGGTGAGGATTGTGTCAGGCTGGGCTCAGTCCCTCATAAATAGTACTGTTAGAGAACACATCTCTTTTTAGAATACAAGTATAAAGTATATACTCATGGCCACTCACCCTTGATTCTAGTTAAGTGGTCCCTGGAGTGAATGAATTTTCTTATTCCCACGCAGAAGGGCTTCTGTGCAATGTTATCAGCAGGGTTACTGTGCTAAGGGCAAGCAGGTGGTTACTGCTGGGGAGAAGGAAGCCTGAAATTGAAGAGAGCCTACTGCCTGCCTCAACTTGCCCATGTTTGGAAACAGGAAAATCATTACTGGAGAGTTAAAAGGATAAAGGTTCATGCTGGGATCACACATTAAGATATTGTCAGAGGAAGGCTTACAGGTTTGCCCTTAAGAACTTATTCGTTCTCTGATGTGTGCCTTTCCTCCCTGCAGCCCGGTGGCTTCACCATTGAGATTAGTAACAACAACAGCACAATGGTGATGACAGGCATGCGAATCCAGATTGGGACCCAGGCAATTGAACGAGCTCCATCATATATTGAGATCTTCGGCAGAACTATGCAGCTTAACCTGAGTCGCTCGCGCTGGTTTGATTTCCCTTTCACCAGAGAAGAAGCCCTGCAGGCTGATAAGAAACTGAACCTCTTCAGTGAGTCACAAGCCCCTGGCACAAACTATCCTTCCCATTGTGGCTACTGACTTGGGGGCCACTTCTCTGTGGCTCTCCAGTATTTTGGGCATCCTCTGCTCTACTTATATTTCTGTCATCACTGCTGTTATGAAACACTGGGCTTCATTTGAGATATGAAGGAGGCAAGGTGACAGGAAGGGGATCTACTTGAGAGTGGGAGGGGAGGAGACAGAGTCAAGCTGTGCTTGAGTGTCTACTTCTATAGGCTTGGGTCAGCCTTGCCGATGGGCTGCCTGCATGCTTATGCAGAGAGGAGGCAAGATGAGCATGTGAAATCACAAGGCTTTCTTAAAGCACAGATGGGAGCCATAGGTCCCATGTCACTGAGAGGTGTTTGGCAATACCTTGCAATGCTATTGAAAACTTAAAACTCCGAGTACAAATACTGAGCCTTTCCTACTCCTCACATCTTTCTCTAGTATTTACCGGCCACCTGTCTGATCCTGTTAGTATCAATGATAATCTGTGCTTTGAACAAAGGGAGTGCTCAGAGCTCCCTGGGGGTATGGAATGAGACATTTAGTACCCTGTTAGCACCAGAGGGTCTGATCTCTACAGTGATGGTTAGTGACTCTTCTTCCAAGTAGTGGACCTGGTAAGCTGTGGGCAGTGGAACGGTTTCTTCATGTGTTCAACATCTGTACAAGACTAAAGTGCTGCTGAAGTTGCAGGATATAAGGTTCTTTTACGACTGTAAAATGCATGTGATTTGCTACTTTGCTAAAACTTAGTCCAGTCTTTGCTTTGGAGGCAGTGGTTTTAGCCCTTCAGGGAATATGCTTCTTAATGGCTTCTCTTGCTTATTACAGTTGGGGCCTCAGTGGATCCAGCAGGTGTCACTATGATTGATGCTGTAAAAATTTATGGCAAGACTAAGGAGCAATTTGGCTGGCCAGATGAGCCCCCGGAAGAATTCCCTTCTGCCTCTGTCAGCAACATCTGTCCTTCAAACCTGAACCAGAGCAATGGCACTGGGGAAAGTGACTCAGCTGCCCCTACTACGACCAGTGGAACTGTCCTGGAGAGGTACCTGCACTGGCAGGGGTTGGCTTCAGTTCTCACCGTTGTTCACTATCCCTGCAGAACTTGTGCTTGAGAGAGAGTCAGTCTCTATTAACTGCCCCAAGTTGAGCCTGTGATTTTCAAGTTTTCACACAACCCCTGACACTTGCTGTGTCCTTAGTGTGCAGACAAAGCCTGAAAGTGTGCTGAGAGCCATCTGACTCCAGTCTCTGCCAGAGGGCTCTCTGCCTTCTCTTAGTGCTCAGGTACCCTTTGGAGTAGCCAGAGGCTGCTGAATAAGATGCTTAATTTAAGCCATTATTGTAGATTAGGATAGAGTATTGGTGAAATTATAGGGAAAACTCTTCCTTTTCATTCTTTCATCATTTTCTCATCTTTCTCTGCAGCAGCAACTTATGTGGTAATAACACTGCTGCAAGAGGCTGGCTGCTGCATCTAGCAGAGTTCAGAGCCTCCTAGGTTCCCTCCAGTGGCCTTCTTAAGCACTGCGCTCGGCTTCTTTGTGCTAGGTAGCTACTGGTTTGCCATGGCAGGTGAAGTAACTCATGATGTAAGATTTTGAGTTTCTTACATTGTAAGTCAGAAGAATAGCCTGGCTTGAATCACTGCCTCCCACCAGCAGCCTCCCCCCTCCCTTCTTTCTCTCTCTCACTTTTTCTCTTCCCCTACCCTGTTCTTATATTGTTTGCTTAGGATGTGTTTCCAGGTTTCTCTGAGCTTTACATTTTTTTCCTTTTTTTTTCCTTTGCTTCTACCCCCAAGTTCTGAAACTGAGTCCCTAACCAAGCTGGACCGGTTAGTATGCCCTCTTTCTTTCCTCTGCACGAGTGAGTGTGTGTCAGAGAGCAGTGTAACCCAATGGTGTGGCTTTGCATTGACTCTGCTTCTGTGGAAGAGTCCTCCTGCTTCTTTCTGTTCTGGTCATTGCACGGCTGCAGAGCTGTCCGTGTACAGGTGGAGAATGCAGAGGGTTGCACGTGCGCACTTGGTGTTGGCCGCTTCAGACATGTTGGCTTTCTCTTCCTTACCCCATTCCTCTCTGCGCTTCTCTACAGTGGATGAGAAGGGCGGCCAGGGGCAGTGGGACCACGGAGAAGTTCTGCCATCTGAAGAGCCACCGGAGAGCTTATTCTGTCGAACTTCGTTTAATGCCTCTGGTTCCTCTTCCCTGGCTCTTTATTGTCTTCCTTTACCCCTTGACCTTGCTGTCCAGCTGCCTTCTCATTCCTTTCCCTGTCTATCCAGAGCGTCGGCTGTCAGAGTGTTGGTCTTTTTACTATGCCACATTAAACTCACAGGAGGCGGCCCTGGGGAGCATGTTACTTGGTACCCTCCAAAGCTGGGTTTCCTGTTCTTTCCTAAGAGAAAATTGCTCAGGTTTCTAAAAGTGCTTTGTAGTATACTTTAAATGTTGGCAATAAGCATGCTCCTAAAAATCAGTTTGCTCTCTTCCCCATACTTAGGGACTTTTAGGAAGTACCTCTGCATTTTGTAGGAGGTGTAAGTAAAATACAAGCTATTTTCACAGTAGAAGATGGCTGGTCCTTTCCCCTTGTGTATGTATCCCTTTGCCTGTGGTCTGTGGGTACCTGAGCTTCGGGTCCCATTGCATCAAGACTGTTAAGCCCATCTCAGTGATCCCTGCCACAGGCAGCAGAGGGAAGCACATTTATCCTCTTTGAGGAAGAAAAGCCCTCTCTTTGAGTTCCGGATTATGAACATGGCCTTAGGCTGATCTCCAAGCAGGAGCCAGGTTTCTTCTGGCCTGTAACACAAGGAAACGATATGCATGGTGCCTGTGGCAGGTCTTCTTGTGCTTTGATTTTGTATTTGGCATTCATTAGCTGTCCCCAAGGTCCTCACAACTATAGTTTGCACAGGCTCAAGTGCAAGGCAGAAGGGTTGTTGTACTCAAGCCAGCTTTTTTGTCTCCCTAGGCTGGTTGTGAATTCTTTAGAAGCCCTGGAAAGCTGCTTTGCTGTTGGCCCAATCATCGAAAAGGCAAGTTACTTTTTCAAGTACATGGGCGCTTTCTGGAGAGGCAGGAAGTAAGTGGAGTCAGGAGGCCCCAGGGCCTCGCAGTTAAAGAACATTTACAGCTTAATCTTTATTTGCAGAGAAGCACCAGAGAAGTCTTCAGTTTAAGGCCTCCTGTCCTACTTTTGGGGGACCCTTAGAGTGTTTCCTAGAATAGGATGAGTACTGGTAAAAGAACACTGTTCTTGGAATCATGAGCTCAGACTCAATTTTTTTATTTTTTAAAAAATTTTTTTTTTTATCCTCACCCGAGGACATTTTTCCATTTTTGTACAGATAGAGTGGGAGGGAGAGAGAGGAAGGGAGAGAGAGAGAAACATCGACGTGAAGGGACACATCGAGTGGCTGCCACCCGCACGACCAACCAGGGCCGGGAACAAACTGCAACCGAAGTACGTGCCCTTAGCGGGAACCGAACCCGGGTCTCTCCGGACCGTAGGCCGACGCTCTAACCGCTGAGCCAAACTGGCCAGGGCCAGACTCAATTTTTATGCCTGTATTATGGAAGGATTATAATTTCTGAAATTCTTTGTTTGGCTTTTAGCAGTCCATGGAGCATCACCTTGCCCTGGGGGCCTAGCAGGGATGAAGGGGGAGGGCAGGGTGTAGACAGTGCATACGGCCTGGTGCATGTGGCAGGGTAATGGTAACCCTGCTGTGTTTCACATCAGGAGAGAAATAAGAATGCAGCTCAGGAGCTGGCCACTTTGCTGCTGTCCCTGCCAGCACCTGCCAGTGTCCAGCAGCAGTCTAAGAGCCTGCTGGCCAGCCTGCACACAAGCCGTTCTGCCTACCACAGCCACAAGGTAATTGCTGCTTCTTTGGGATGCCTTCTGTAGAAGTGGAGGTTGGGGCTGCCGACAGGGAGTCCAGCGTGTTGGCTTTCCGTCTGTCATGCAAGGGCATAGTGAAGTAAGGTGGGAAAGGATAGCTTTTGAGATTAGATCCACACAGTCTAAAATGTCTCCTGAGAAATTAATAGATATCCCTGCAAACTGAAGGTTTGCATTTATTTATTTATTTTTCCATCACTCTAATAGGACCAGTAAGATTTAAGAAAGAGAAGGGAGGGACATTCGAGTAGATGTATCTTCTTACTAGAAGAGAGTAAACAGAGGGGACTCATTCGGGAGATCAGGACTGCTGGTGTTTTCCCTTCACCAGCTGTGGTACCGCCATAATTAGGCGTACTTGCTTGTGAGGAAATTGTTGAATGTTTGTTGGGGAGCTACTGAGGGAGAAATCTGGGGAGAGAGGGTCTCACCTATAAAAGTAAGTAGGGCTGCAGGTGGTAAGTTAGGCCAGTTTCCACACATGGAAAGGATGACAGTTCCAGTCCATGAGGAAGAAGCTTTGGTTAGCTTTTATGCCTCCAATCCGAGGAACTGAGAACTGCAGTTTAACCTGCTGAACCTTTCAAGGAAAGGTAGCGTTGGAAGCACAATCTTTGGATGACACAAACTGGCAAAAGAATGACTCTTTTCTTTTTTAAACCCTTACCTGAGAATGTGTTCACTGATTTTAGAGAGAGAGGAAAGAGGAGAGAGAAAGGGAGAGAGGGAAACATCCATTACTTCCCATGTGTGCCCTGATCAGGGATCGAATCCACAACCTGGGTATGTGCCCTGATCAGGAATTGAACCTGCAACCTTTGATGTGTGGCATGATGCTACAACCAACTGAGCCACTCAGCCAGGGTGCAAAGGAATGACTTTTATTGTAAGAAAGAGATCTGGGATGTTGCAGTTTTGGAGAATTGGATGGTTTCTACTTTTTCCCATCATACTTTGATACTGATTTTATGGCTTTTGATTTTTTTTTTTTTAGTGCCTTTAATATTTTATGTATTAGAAGTTTAACTTTGAAGATTTGTTCCAGTTCACTGGTAGTAATTTACGTGTTCTCCTGAGAGGAGGTAGCCATCCTGATGATCTGCCAGCTCTCCTTTCTGCTTTGCTTTAGTACCCAGCCCTTGCTTGTGGTTATCCTCTGTGATCCTTTCGTTATAGGATCAGGCCCTGCTGAGCAAAGCTGTGCAGTGTCTCAACACATCCAGCAAAGAAGGCAAGGACTTGGACCCTGAGGTCTTCCAGAGACTGGTGATCACAGCTCGCTCCATTGCCATCATGCGCCCTAACAACCTTGTCCACTTTACGGAGTCAAAGCTGCCCCAGATGGAAACAGGTGAACTTGGCCTTATATGGCTGTGGTCCTGATCTGCTTAATATACCTTCTACACACTTTCATCCTCTTGCTGTTGTCACTGGCCTTTGACTGACTTCACATTCTGAGCCAGGAATTGTACTTTCTTATCTTTATACCTTTGGAGTGTTTGTGACGTTAAGATTGTACCATTTTAAGTAAATGTTACTCTTTTCAGTGCTTACTCCTTGAATTATCCTTGGGTTTATTTAGTGCTCTGAACATTGATATATAATCTGTCACTACCTCTTAATGATCTTCAGGGTAAAGTTAAGCTTAGGCCCTGATATCTTCAAAATAAAAGGTTCATGTCTTTTATTTTCATGCTGTTCTTTTGCCAGTATTTTGTTAATACACGTGGTAGCCTTTTTTAGTGCTCAATTCTGTTTCCTCCTGTCTCCTCATTTTATCTGGGTACTAAACTTGTTTCACCTTTATCAAATATGGTTTTTTGATGCCTTTATAATTCTCTGTTATTTACATGCACCCATATGTCAGCATCTTGTTCCCCTTTCTAACACTATGATCCAGGAATCATTCTAGGAAATCTCAAATGTTCTTCCAGTCATTAGAAGTTGAACAGTTGGACCTGAGGTCTCCAAATCTGCTGTAAAGATCCTGATTGCTCCCACTTCTGCTTAATTCTAACATACAATGTTTTCTGTGATATTCCTTTCCCAGACTGTTTTTTTCCTAGATGTGCCTGCTGGAATCTAGGGATAGTTGGCATATTGATTGGGGCCCCACTTGAAACTCCCTCCCCAGGCAAGCTTCCTTGACCTGAGTTAACCTTAAAACAAATTAAATTCCATCTCTAATTTACTGTCATTAATTATTTTCTTTCTCCTGCTTAGAAGGAGTGGAAGAGGGGAGAGAGCCTCAGAAGCAGTTGGAAGGAGATTGCTGTAGTTTCATCACCCAGCTGGTGAATCACTTCTGGAAACTCCATGCATCCAAACCGAAGAATGCCTTCTTGGCACCTGCCTGCCTGCCAGGTATCATGCTGAAAGGAACACTTGAGTCTTGATAGATAGTGAAGTCTGACACGTGTTCTGTCTTTGAACAGATCAAACCCCTAGCCTTTAGTCTTCATCATCTATTTCTTCCAGAATTAACAGGTAGGAGGTAGAAGTCTGTGCTATCAGTGCATTGTCCCTGATACAGGAATGCAGTGGAGGGGCAGAGAAGTGGGGTTTTCTTGTGTCTCTTCATGTCGGGGTGAATATTTGTGTGTGTGTGTGTGTGTGTGTGTGTGTGTGTGTATCCTAGTTGTGTTTTGTTTTTTAAAAAATCTTTGAGAGTTTGATTAAAAGCCATTTCAAAAGGTAAAAATTAAGTATCAGCCTTGAGAATTACATTGTTTCTAAGCTACCACTGCCTTTGGTATCTAATTTCTCACACTGTCCTGAGAATAGGTGGGAGAGTCAGGATCTGAAATGCAATCTAGAAAAGTAAAACAACCCGTAGTACATGTGTTTGTAGGTTGCTTGGGTAGTTAACCTAAAAGGCATGTCAAGGTCATGTTTATCATCACCTAAGGTTTGGGGTTAGTGATGGCTCATCTTTTCACACTTTGATATCCTGTTTTGATATCCAAGAGAGTAGACAACTACTCATTTCTGTATGCAGGATATCTGGAAAGGCTTTTGAGGACAGTTTGGGAGATTAGGATACTATTAACAAAACAAATCAAATAATGCTGACAGCCTGTATTCTGTGTGTGTTTTGTTTTGCTGTATGTGTACTAGTTATTATTTTTCTGGCTTGATCTTTATGTGGGGATAAGAATTTGTTCTTTTGTCTTGGACTCTCAGGTAGTTAGAAGTTTTGCCATTATGTCTCCCCCACCCCCTTTAGGCCTAACGCATATTGAAGCTACTGTCAATGCTCTGGTAGACATTATCCATGGCTACTGTACGTGTGAGCTGGACTGTATTAACACAGCATCCAAGATCTACATGCAGATGCTACTGTGTCCTGTACGTATCATTACAACCCCACATAGCCTGGGGATGTCCAGAAAATTTTTTTTATAAGTTTGCTCTCTAATGAAATAAAACAGGTTTAAAGGAGAAAATGGGAATTAAGAGTTCTGAATATCAATAAAAGCTTTAAGATTTTACGCATTCCTTGGGAAAAAAATGGTTTGAAGAGGTTATGGACTTTGTATTGTTTAGTGTTGAATCCCCAGGAATTTCCTGGTCATTGCTACTTACTGCTAAGCTAGGTATTAATTAAAATGAGTATGTGAAGGACCATCACCATCTATTTCCAGTGATTCTGTCACAGAAGCTAAGTGTTTGAGGTACTGATTTTAGATAGAGCTAAGATGAGCCTGATCATTTGATGAAAAGCCAAAACCACAGCTACAGTGACTTTAGGGGCAAATGACCTGCCAGTTTGTCACCAGGACTGAGTTACAAGAATGTCATATAAGGGTCTTACACATGCCAGGTCAGGAAATGGGTTAAGTGCTGAACTTGGTCAGAAGGGTTACCAGCGAGAGTAGGTAGGTCTTCCACATGCATGTACATGATTGCCCAGAGACGAAAGTGTTTTGTAGACAGTTTCATGTATAATATAAAACCTAAGCATGACAGTTTTCTTTCAACCTCAGGATCCTGCCGTGAGCTTCTCTTGTAAACAAGCTCTAATTCGAGTCCTAAGGCCCAGGAACAAGCGGAGACATGTGACATTGCCCTCCTCCCCTCGAAGCAACACTCCAATGGGTAATGTGAGGTCTGGGTTTAGGCTCATATGGGTGTGGTGGGAAGGGGGAGAAGGGAGGATGTGCTGCCTATGTTGACCCAGGTCCTGGAGACTTGTTTGTATATCCTTTGTTTTTACCCTAACCTTATTCCATAAAGAATTTAAGGTGTTGCCCTGGCCAGTCTGGCTCAGCGGTTAGAGCGTCGGCCTATGATCCAGAGAGACCCGGGTTCAGTTCCCGCTAAGGGCACATACCTCGGTTGCAGTTCGTTCCCAGTCCTGGTTGGGTCGTGCGGGAGGCAGCCACTCGATGTGTCCCTTTCGATGTTTCTCTCTCTCTCCCCCCCTTTCTCTCTCCCATTCTATCTGAACAAAAAATGTCCTCAGGTGAGGAAAAAAAAAAAAATTAAAAAAAAAAAAAAGAATTTAAGATGTCATGTAAAAATGCATATAGTAATAAAGAAAAAGCCATGGGAAAATAAAGGTGTAATAGTGTAAAATCAAGCCAAGGATGCAAAAAAAAAAAAAGTCTACATCATGAGGTCCTCCATGGTTAAGTGAAGATCCTATATTTGATTGAAAGAGCCATAGCAAAAATAACACAAGGCAAATTTTCAGGAAAAATAGACTTACTGGCATAAAAGCTCTACTTTAAGGGTCCATTTTGTTGCCTAGCGTGTAGGCAACAAATCCTCAGCGGTCTTGCCTGCAGCGTTTGACAGATTTCACCAGAGATTTTCCTCATGGTACACTTGAACACAAATTCAGTGCATAACATTTAACACTAGAAAAGCAGTTCTCCAAGTATCTACATAGTAGCATTATATTACGGAACTCTGGTTACTTGATTTGCCTCAGAAGTAAATTTCCAATGAAAGTTAAATACATAATTTTATATTTTCTATTAGCCACATTATAAAGAGTAAAAAGTATTTTGAAATTAACTTACTAATTAATCTAGTATATAAAATATTTTAACACATCAATATAAGTTATTAGTGAAATATTTTGCAACCTTAAAAATATTTTTTTGTATAGTCTTTACCTAGAATGTAGTATACACTGATGTCACATCTCCATTTATACTAGTCACATTCTAAATTCTCAGTAGACACATGAGGCTGGTGGCTACTGTATGGTACAGCGTGGGTGTAGAGAAATGCTCTTAACTGACCTTCAACCTTACTTGAATGTCATAGATCTTATCTGAGCTTTTGATGAGTTAGGCAACAGTTTGTGCATCTTTGGTGAGGAGCTAGAGTGCAGATAGTGTATGTTTCCAATTAAGGCCACATTCACATGTTTTCCCAGCCCACTGAGTGGGAGGCAAGGTCTCTGTCTTCTTCTGACAGTTAGGAGTCTAACTTCTCCCTTATGAGAAGGCCTCTCCCCTTTACACAGGAGCTGCCTGGGCAGGACCTGTAGTGGTGTCCTCAGCCTCCATTTGATTTTACATTTCAATTCTGGTTCTTCTTATAATGATTATGTAGTGTGAAAATCTAAATGACCCAGTTTTGGAAAAAAATAGTAAAATAACACTCCAAGCTGCTATGACAGATAACAGATAATATTATTTATTTATTTTCTTTGTGTTGTCCAAGGTCTCCTAAGAGTTGTTGGGAACTTGTGGGCTTGCTGGTCTTAGATTTCTCTGCTTTATGGAAATCCTTTTGGAATCTAAGGTTTTCCCCCACTCCCTTCATCAGCTGGAAAAAGTCTTTTCCTGGGTGGGGGCAAGCTGTCACTATCAACCCCATCTTCCCAGACCCTGCCAGGTCCAGGAAGCATGAGAACAGGCTGGACATAGCACTCTGGAGTTTACCTCTAAGGCATAGGAGCCAGCTAGTAACTTGCCTGGGTTTTTGTTTGCTCCATGACTCCTCACACCACATGCTGAGGGAAGAAAGACCTTGAAGTATCTTCAGGTGACTGGGGTTTCTTTGACCCAGGAGACAAGGATGATGATGATGATGATGATGCAGATGAGAAAATGCAGTCATCGGGAATCCCGAATGGTGGTCACATCCGTCAGGAAAGCCAGGAACAGAGTGAGGTCGATCATGGAGATTTTGAGATGGTGGTGAGTCTGGATCCAGAGAGGGGAAGAGGGGCCTCTAACTCTCCTCTAGCTCTTATTCAGTGGACTTCCAAGATCTTCCCTTTACCATGGGACACTGACAGAGCTTTCTTTGCAGTCTGAGTCGATGGTCCTGGAGACAGCCGAAAATGTCAACAATGGCAACCCCTCTCCCCTGGAGGCCCTGCTTGCAGGTGCAGAGGGCTTTCCCCCCATGCTGGACATCCCACCTGATGCAGATGATGAGACCATGGTTGAACTAGCCATTGCCCTGAGCCTGCAGCAGGACCAACAAGGTAGAAGGCCATGTCAGGAACACGGTGGCTCATTGGCTTTGCACAGGAAAGAGGGTTTGATAGTTACTGATGGGCAGTTAACTTAGCTTGTCCCCAGATTTGGGGAGAGGTTGATCTGGGTGAGAGCTGTTCAGAGATACAGGTGGAGAGTGAGAGGAATTGTGGTAACATTTTTGGTCTGGGAACCAATCTCATAGTTTGTTAGTTTGGTCCTTTGGATTGTTCCCTCCAAAATCTGTTAGATTCCTCCAGCCTGTGCCCTACCTGAATTGAAGGAAGCCTTCCACCATCTCTGTAACCAAATGTGGTGGTTGGACAGCAGTAACTGTTGATCAACTTCCTCTAGGCCAGAGGGGTTCTAATACTGGTGAGTTTAGACTCCTGAGGACAGCAGGTGGCCAAAGCAGCATCGTGGATGGGGTCTGGAGGGGATGTTGTGCTCACTCTCCACTTGTTTCCCAGGCAGCAGCAGCAGTGCCCTGGGCCTGCAGAGCCTGGGGCTGTCCGGCCAAGCACCCAGCTCTTCCTCTCTGGACGCAGGAACCCTCTCTGACACCACAGCATCAGGTAACTGTCCACAGCAAGGAGCACGGCTCAGGGCCCCAGGGCCCTCAGGCCTTGATTCCAATGCTGTGAGAGTGTAATGGGCAGCTGCTTTGACAGGCCATTCTGGACTTTTCGCTTCTGCCTTTGTTTTGGAAATACGGGTGTGGAAGGCATACTGATGCAGCTTGGCAAGGATGCTCATGGCTTCGCTTCCTACACTGCATGCTCCCTGGCTTCACTAATTCCCTGAGGCAAGGCCAAGAGAACAGCTTGCAGGTTGTTTAACTTTATGGCTTAAATTACAGCTTTCAGATGAAGTTCTTCATCGGAGTTCTAACATTTTAGACAACATTAAAATAAAGACAAGAAGTAGACATTATACATTTTAACTGTTTTCTCTTCATTTTCAAATAAAAGAAGCTGCAAGAAGCCAAGTTAGCTGCAGGTCATTGTGGCTAACCCTCAGGGATCTGTGAGTTTGGGAGGTAGGGATTTTGTACACAATTCAAATGAATAGGAAATGTTCAGACCTCATTTTGTCTTCACTTTCCATCTCTTTCCTAACTTGATTAAAACATTTCTTGAGTAAAGAGTTGGACCAAAATAGAAGATGTTGGAGCATTTGAACAAGCCGCTGGAAAAGCAACCCGAGTAATTTAAGGGTTGACTTGGAATTTTTCAGACTGATGCTTCCCTATATTTGTTTTTTTTTCTTTTTTCTTTTCCTTTTGGGGGTTTTACCCTGAATAGGTAAGAAATAGAGAAATTGGCTGTCCCTTTTCACCTGTTGCCATGGCTTGTTGCTTTCCTTGGTCCCTCCAATTGCTGTCATTTCAGGCTCGGAGGTCACTGTTGTGCTGTGCCAGTCATGTTCCTACTGTACCCTGTGGCTGTCTTGGCTTTTGTTCCCCATGCACCTCATCCAGCATTTTCCTCCTGTCTCAGCTCAGCCCTGATCCTGGATGCTGTGGCTGTCTCTGGGGAATTTCCTTGCTTCATTATTAGCATCTGATGAGGATGATTAGGCGGTGTGAAATTTCCCAGTGAGCTCCCCTCTGGACCACCTGTTTAAAAAGAAAAACAAATAGGGTTGATTCAAGAGTTCACATAAATGATTTCCTAACATAAGCACAAGTAGCTTGTTACTAAAAATATCTCATTAAAATGAAGAGTTCTATGTTAATGGCTACTTTCCAATCTCAGCAGGTGTCAGTAACACCTACACAATGATGACTATGAAGCATTTTAGCTAGAAAACTGTGTGTCCATGTCACAGATTCTTAATGAAATCTCTGCCATGTCACAGATTCTTAACGAAATCTCTGCACTGTTCTACTCACACTGATAACAGCGAAGGAAGTGCCCAGTGAACTGGGTTTTCACTTCTGTCTCAGTACTGTTCACAATCCACTGTGTATAGTGTTTGTTCCTGTTACTTATTAACCAGCAAAGCAAGTCTTTCCCTTTTTCCTTTGACGACAGGACAGATAAACTGCATTGTGTCCTCTGCACTATATGGTTTGATGCTTTCGCTCCAAGGGGGGGTTTTTACCTGTAACAGCTCTCGTTACTCTCTCAGCTCCAGCCTCAGACGATGAGGGCAGCACAGCAGCGACTGATGGTTCCACCCTTCGGACCTCTCCTGCTGAACATGGTGGTAGTGTGGGCTCGGAGAGCGGGGGAAGTGCAGTGGACTCCGTGGCTGGCGAACACAGTGGTAATGTGGCTTGGGGTCCTGATCTCCTTGGGCAGAGGGTGGGGACAAAATGGAATCAATCCCCTGCCTGACTCCTGGAATTGGTGTCAGCAGAGGGAAGCTTTGGGGACTCATTGAAAAATTCATGGAATTCATTTGACCTCACCCCTGGAGTTTCAAGTGTTTAGTGATAATAGCTTAAGCTCAGTGAGGTTAATATTGGAATATTTTATAGGCAGCTTTTAGTTATCTGTTAGTGGAAGAAAGCAGTGACATACCTAATCCCAATTTATGGTTAATCTAAAACAATTATGGCATGGCCTTGAAATTCATTGTACTGGTTTTTGCTCCTGTTAGGGAAATCAGTCTGGATGTGAAAATTTTTTATGGGAGAGGTTAAGAGTAGCTGATATCTAGATTCTCAAATCGGTGTATATCCTCTGGAATGTGAAACGGAAATTTATTAGTAGCTGTGATTAAGATAGTTCTTGTAGGTAGATACTATGTTTTGTAGAAGGCTGAATGGCTGTCTTGAGAATCATTTAGCATAGTGCTATGAGTCAAAATTGTGAATTTCATCCTTATATAGCTTCACACAGAAGACAACATTTCTAAAACTACCAGCCATCTTCTAACTATGGCTGACTTCTGAATGCATCGGATTCCATCATGCTTTGGGAGTTGATTTGTGCTTTTTAACCATTTCCCTCCAGTATCCGGCCGGAGCAGTGCTTATGGTGATACCACAGCGGAGGGACATCCAGCTGGACCAGGAAGTGTCAGCTCAAGCACTGGTGCCATCAGCACCACAACTGGACACCAGGAAGGAGATGGCTCCGAGGGAGAAGGGGAAGGGGAAGGAGAAGGAGATGTCCACACCAGCAACAGGTCAGGACCTGGTCATTCTGTCAAGAGGCTTTCCTGTGGGGAAATATTTTAGGAATAGGATGAAGGATCCATTGCAGGATCCAGGTGATAACAGTATATCTCTTTTGAAATATGAAGATAATAAATTCATGATGCAGTTTTAAATTTTAGCAAGTGTTCTAGATCTTTGTCCTAGTTAGAATTATGTCAAATCAATTTCAGAGAGAATAAAAAGTAGTATTTCCCTTAAAGCTTCCCTATATTCCTAGTAACTGAGAAATGGTTGTCATAAAAACATGTTTTCTCCTCATTCAAATCTTTCTTTTTTTTTTTTTTATCCTCACCTGAGGACATTTTTCCATTTTTTGTTCACATAGAGTGGGGGAGAGAGAGAGAGAGAGAGAGAGAGAGAGAGAGAGAAAGAGAGAGAGAAAGAGAGAGAGAAACATCGACGTAAAAGGGACACATTGAGTGGCTGCCTCTCGCACGACCCATCCAGGGCCTGGGACAAACTGTAACCGAGGCACATGCCCTTAGCAGGACCCGAACCTGGGACTCTCTGGACCGCAGGCCAGCACTCTAAACCGCTGAGCCAAACCGGCCAGGGCTCAACTCTTTCTTTTTTCATCATTACCCATAAACTCATTTTGTAGCATTCTCTTTGTTAATGGCATTGTTATATGCTCAATAGTGATAGCTGTTAAATATACACTAGCAATAGTTGCTTGCTCAGCATGTTTATAAGGAAGCTACTGAAGAAGTAAGACAGAGACAATTTTTATGTTTAAAAATTACAGTGATGGAGCACTTGGCAAATTGAAACTAATTTATAAATTCTAATCCAATGCCCTCAAGGTATTCTGGTGGTTTTTATACTGGATTGGCGGAGTGAATATATTCTTAACCAAGAGGTGACTAGAGAAATAGGAAGAAAATCTTAAGAATTCACTGTGATGTAGTGTTTGTTAAATTTGTTGAGGCCCACAGTTATCACATTAGTGTAGAAATAATGATTCAATATTTTGAACTGAATGATTTTTAGCAGAAAAACTCATTTTGTTGACTTTTTTCTTTGCGTGTGTGTATTCATTTACATGCATGTTCTTCAAACATGAAGATTTTAATCCATCTCAAAGATTACATTTCATCTCTTCCTCTCTCTCTCTCTTCCACTCTATCTGAACAAAAATGGAAAAATGTCCTTGGGTGAGGATAAAAAAAAGAGAGAGAAAGATTTGAGTGAAGAGGACACATGTTTTTATGACAACCACTTCTCAGTACTAGGAATATAGGGAAGCTTTAAGGGAAAAACTACTTCCTGTTCTCTCTGAAATGGAGGTGACATAATTCTAACTAGGACAAAGAAGACAAATCTAGAACACTTGCTAAGATTTAAAGCTGCACTGCTGCTGTCCTCTCAGCTTCCCTCACTTGCACCTCGCCCGTCCTGGCCAGTTCTTGCTTGTTTGTAGCCCCCACAGCTTGCCTGATTACTCACGAACGCACGGGTGGGCTTCTGTGTGACAGCATTCTAAAGGGCATTTGGCGCATTTCTTCAAGTTCTGTTTAGAATGGTAATTATTCAAATAAGACACTGTTCTTTCACTCAGAGTTTAAAATTTATTATTATTATTATTTTTGGTTAATCTTTACCCTAGGATTGATTTCTAGAGAGGGTGGAAGGGAGGGAGGGAGGGAGGGAGGGAGAGAGGAACATCAATGTGAGAGAGACATATCAGTTGGTTTCCTCTCGCACGACCCCAACTGGGGCCAGGAATCAAACCTGCAACCCAGGTTTGGGCCCCCGACCGGGAATTGAACCGGCAACCCCTCGGTCTGAGGGCTGCTGACGCTCTAACTCAGTGGTTCTCAACCTTCCTAATGCTGCGACCTTTTAATACAGTTCCTCAGGTTGTAGTGACCCCCAACCATAAAATTATTTTTATTGCTACTTCATAGCTGTAATTTTTCTACTGTTCTGTCTTAGGCAACCCCTGTGAAAGGTTGTTTGACCCCCAAAGGGGTCGTGACCCACAGGTTGAGAACTGCTGCCAAATGCTGAGCCAAACCAGTCAGGGCAGATTTTTACTATTTTGTAAATATTCTGAATAACTGCCTGCTGAGATATATAATACATGAAAATCACACTTTAAAAAATAGATCAGCGTTTCATTTCTTACGAACAGTCCATAAAGTAAAATGAAGAATGATTTACTATGGGAGTGAATCCATTAATTCATTCAGCAAATGAACTCTTAAATTCATGTAAGACCATCTGTTAGGTGAAACTGCCAACCATCTTGTCCACAAGACCTAATTAATTTATTTTCATGTTGGTCCTTTTGAATCAGTGTATTCACTAGAGATCCAAGGGCATACCCTACTTAGTATGAAAGCCCAGCTGTGTATCTGCAGATGAAGAAGGCTAGGTAGTGGCCAACAGAGTGTATGGTAGAACTCATGGGTTCGGTATGGGAAGGGTGGTGTTGAAATAGAATTTTGTACTAGGAAAAATGATGGGCAAGGTGTGAGAGGACAGGGTAAAGCAGTGACAGGCCTTCCTGAGGACTTGGGAAGCATGAGAGTGAGAAGGTTGGGTCACTATGCAACTGGATGATGCAGTTTTTTTTTTTTTTTTTGCATTTATCTTCAGATAGAGCGGGAGGGAGAGAGAGAAACATCGATGTGAGAGAGACACATCAAGTGGTTGCCACCCAAATGATCCCAACCAGGGCCAGGGACAAACTGCAACTGAGGTACATACCCTTAACAGGAACCGAACCCGGGTCTCTCTGGTCTGTGGGCCGACGCTCTAACCACTGAGCCAAGCCGGCTAGGGCTGCAGACTTTATAGATAGAAGAATGCCAGAAAATAATGCCTGGAGGCAGAATAGAGCCATGTGCTAGAAAGAAGCCATCGTGTGTAATATTGAAATTTTGATTTTGATACTGAGAACAGCTAGGACCTGATTGCTCGAGCAGTATTTTAACTTTTCTCTGGTAGGTTTTCAGTATACCATTAATTGTATTTTGCAATAGTTTTGCTCCCTTTTTAACAGGGTGAGATTTCTTCCATGTTGCTGGTATACCAGATAGGCATTTATTAACATTTTTTGACGCTAGGATTGTTCTTAAGCAGTAGTTGCCTTGTTTACCTTGGGAGCAAGAGGAAAGAGCTATATTCAACTGGTAAGTGGTTGTATATTACCTCATATTTCATATATTTTCTTTGGCCTTGTAGGCTGCACATGGTCCGTCTGATGCTGTTGGAAAGACTACTGCAAACCTTGCCCCAGTTACGAAATGTTGGAGGTGTCCGGGCCATCCCATACATGCAGGTATCCCTCAGTTCACTGTCACATTATAGTTGGGCATCCTAAAGCATGATGACATTCCTCTTCCAGAGGCTCTGTAAGGCTTTGGTATTAGGTCATAAAACAATGGAATTCAATTTTGAACTGCAAGTCATAGCCCTTTATAGATGAGAAGCCCAAGGGTCAGAGAATTTTTTTAAAATGTCCACAGTCATCCAGCTAGTTATTGACAGAGTGAGGAGTAAAAGTGTGCTCCAGAGATTCTTAGTCTGTAGTGATTTTTCATTAATATTAGTGTATTAGAGTATGGTCTTGTGGTAGCTATTTTTTCACTAGCTGCACAGTGCCCTGTTTCAACCCTCCTTGGCTGGCTGTAATGTAGCTTAGTCATTTAGTTTGCAAACTTTTTGCAAAATGACTGCTGTGATGCCAAATGTGGTACATACCAAAATTTCACTTTTCTGACCCTGGACACTTAAACTTTGCATACCTTGGGAGTTAGAACCTTCTCATGGATACTGTTATGATTGTCAGGGAAGTCAGGTAGATGGGGATTTTTTCTGAAACAGCTTGTGTTTCGAGTTGTTTTCTAGGGAATTGGTTTTCACGTTTTCTCTATTAACTTCTAGGTCATTCTGATGCTCACTGCAGATCTGGATGGAGAAGACGAGAAAGACAAGGGTGCCCTGGATAACCTACTTTCCCAGCTTATTGCTGAACTGGGCATGGATAAAAAGGTAAAATTTGAGAGTTATACTGTAAAAAAGAGGGATTGGCTAAGATGAGTTCTCAGTTTTTTATTCTTCTCTTAGAGAATTTCCCCTAGTTTCAGGGGGTGACCATCCATTGAGGGCTCTAGTTCTGTTGATTCAACAAAAATGTTTTCAGTGCCTACTTTGACCCAGGCATACTTTTGGATCTGGGAATAAATGAGGAGCACGAGGAAGTCCCTACACTTATGGACATTCTCTAGTTCTACAAGGTGAAAAGAGTAAATTAATTGTTTCTATCTTAATATGTGTGGCTCCCTAAGTGTATAAGGCTTTCGGTAATCCAGGTGCAGTCCATGGATACATGAGCTTGTTTTGTCTCTGATTTCGCCTGAGGAGCATTTAGTGTTGATAGGCTTGAGTGAATGTTACTAAGAGGATGCCTCAAGCTTATGAGTAAGTGTGAGCATCTGGGTTGTGCTTCCGTCTGCAGGACGTCTCCAAGAAGAATGAGCGCAGTGCCCTAAATGAAGTCCATCTGGTAGTAATGAGACTCCTGAGTGTCTTCATGTCCCGGACCAAATCCGGATCCAAGTCTTCCATTTGTGAGGTATTTTTGCTTTGAGTTTATGGGTGTGGAGAAAGGTAAGAGGATTGTCTGGTTGGTGCTAGGACTGAGGGTAGAGGTGATAGTCCTGCATTAGAATAAGGCCATTGTTGCTCCAGAGGAGTTAGATTCTAAGCTGTCACCTCTTCAAGAACAGAGCCTCCACCTTTTCCGGAATCCCTTCCAAGTCCTGATCTTTGCAACAATCCCTCCATTGGAAGGATTAAAAGGTTTGGAAGTTCCATTATGGAAAAGCAGGGGACTGTTCTGCAAGGCGTCAAGTAGCTAAGAGGATTCCCCACTGTATGTTGCTATAAGGTATGGTAATAAAGCAGAGAGAAAGAAGTGTGTGCTTGGTAGGAAGGAGATTAACACAAAGCAGAGAAGGTAGAAATGGAGGCTGAACTGCATCCAGTCTTAATGAGCTTATGAGCTGTGGGGTTTGCTGGGATTTGCAAGGCTCTCCTAATGGTTTTATTTACAGTAGCTTTTCTCCTACTTTTTTATTCATGTGATCGCTCACTCCATCTCGTTTGGAAGCTGGTTCTATGAGAAGAGCCCCTACCAGGAGGGTGGGGTTGCTAAAAAGTGCCTATAATGGAAAGTTTTCTCTCCTTCCTGGAATGGTTTTCTTTTTTAGTTGCCCAAGGAAAAAGAGAAAACCCATCCCCTCCAGGTGGAAGGTTATGTAGTCCTGGCCTGTTGGCCCCTGGCATGTGAGTGGAGGGAGATTAGAGTTGAGAACTGATGGTTTTTTGTTTCTTTTTTCTCACCATACCGCTATGCAAAAGAGTTGGGGAAATGTTTGAGCTAGTTGGGAAACTTTTAAATGGAGACTGACTAACTCACTTCCATGACAGCTAATTGTGTGAGTGTGTTTCCTTTCCCCAACACCGACCTGCATTTACAAACCACTCTTACCTTCTTTCTCCCAGTCGTCCTCCCTCATCTCCAGTGCCACTGCAGCAGCCCTGCTGAGCTCTGGAGCTGTGGACTACTGCCTGCACGTGCTCAGATCCCTGCTGGAGTATTGGAAGAGCCAACAGAATGATGAGGAGCCTGTGGCCACCAGCCAGTTGCTGAAGCCACACACTACTTCCTCCCCACCTGACATGAGCCCGTTCTTTCTCCGCCAGTATGTGAAGGTAAGGGCCTTTCCTGGACAAAGAACTGCCCCTGTCCCTCACCCAGAGCACACTCAGTGAGGACAGCTGAAGGAGCTGAGGGCAAGGAGCTGCAGGAGGGAGCCTGTATCCCTTAGAGGGGTTTACTCTCAGCTTGATTCAATAAATGACCTTCTGTTGGGATCTGAGTCCTGCCATTTTGTAAACCTGAGAAATTGGATAAAATCAGATGGTCATGGTCCTTTCACATTAAGCTCCTTGGAAAAAAATGAGATGATACAAGGTCACGTTGTCAGTAATGGATCACATCCTCCCCCTGCTGTTATTGGAGGCTTTAACATGCTAATTTAGAAGATGGGCTTTCTGATCAGGTGAGTCTGGGAACAAACCCTTAGGAACAGTTGTTCTCACTAGCCATGAGGCTTAGAGAAGTTATAACTAACCTTAGTAAACCTCAGCTTGTATACCTGGAAAATGAGGATACACAGAGTATCTGCTTTATAGGGTTGTTGTGAGCATTGAATGAGGTGATGTTTGTAAAACACAGTGCCTAGCACGTACCATTGCTCAATAAATGTTCACTATTACCATTTATATCTCATTGAATCCATGTGATGGAGCTAAATGGGTTGGACTAATTGTACTTCTTACTACATACTCAGAACTGCTTAGACTAGTATAGGAGTATAACAGGCATAAAATAGGAATCTGGTCATGTTCTTCTCTTTTTAATAACCCTTTGGTGTTTTTAATTACTTTTCATCCAAAAGTTCTTTGAGGATCCAGCTATCTACCTTACTCTCTAGCTTTCGCACCTACAACACCCCTGCATGCAGCCCTACTAAATTGTGCATTTCCCCACATATGACGTGTTGCCTTTGTACATGCTGTTCCTTCTGAAATTCTTTCCTCTCCCTCTGCATTCCTGTGTTCCCCCATTTAGCTAATTCCTGCTTCTTCAAGACCCAGCTCAAACATTGGATCCTAGGGCAAACCTTCCCCAATACACACTTCCCTGCTGTCAAGTCTGATCGAGAGAATGTTCCCTTAGGTTCCCTGTGCACAGATGTGGAGCCTTCCCTTTAAACTATCAATAAAGACCATATTTTATTCCTGTTTATACTCCCAATGCTTGGCACAGAACTGAATAACTGGGGATTAAATATGAGATAGGTTGTACAGACTCTTCCTGGAGACCACACAGCTTGCAAGATAGCTGTTGTTTCCACTGTCCTTAGATCTCTATGCCCCCCTGCCTGTCTGTGTGATGTAAACCGAGGATCTTGACTGAGTTTAGTGATCCTGGCTGCCTTGGCATATTTAAATATTTCTTGTTGTTATGGGAGTTTTAGTTCTAGGGAATGGAATATGTTTCTCATAGAAAGTCAGAAATCTTTTTCTCCTACTGTTTTTTCAAAAATTTTTTTCATTCTAATTCTAAATTTTGTGTAAGCTGAATACAATCAACCAATGTGTCAAAAACTATAGAGTGACATGTTAGAACTGTTAAGAGCAGTGAGATCAGTCTCCACTGTAACCTTTGCATGTAATGAAATTGCCCAGGAGCCTGGAACCTTGCTTGGTTTGTAAACTAAACTGTCAGCCAGTGATGACTCAGCTTCAAAAGGCTTCTTGACCAACTTTAGTGTAAGGTATGCCTTGTTAGCAATAAACCAGCCTTTTTCTTAAGTGTTGTCATGGAAATTGTCAATCACAGGTTCTTACACAAATGTTCTTCTCCCAGGGTCATGCTGCTGATGTGTTTGAGGCCTACACTCAGCTTCTAACAGAGATGGTACTGAGGCTTCCATACCAAATCAAAAAGATCGCTGACACCAGTTCTCGAATCCCACCTCCTGTCTTTGATCATTCCTGGTTTTACTTTCTCTCAGAGGTAAGTGAAGGGAGCAGTGCCAGTTTTAGAGAAGACACATTGGCTGTCACTACCTTTGTGGCCCCCTTCATCCTAACCCTCACACAGCATTTCCCCTGGGTCTCACCCCTGTGCAGTATACTATAGGATGGGGCAAAAGTAGGTTTACAGTATTTTTACTGTAAAGTAGTATATGGAATAGTTTTTCTTGTATTATGATTTATTCATTGTTGTATTATTTTCCATATGAACACCTGTAACCCTACTTATACACCTCCCCCCCCCCCAATATGGTGACACCATGGAAGATATGCATCAAACAAGCCATCCACTGGAGTTTCTGATTCTGTCTATCTAGGTTTCTCCACACAGGGATAATGGGAAAGTTTAACACCAGACTCTGTCCAGAAAAAAAGAATGTACACTAATTAAATTAACAGAGGTTTTCATATAGGCAGTTGGTTAAATAGCCATTGAAATAGCAAAAAAGATTAAAAGGTAACACTGAGGTACGCAGAGATAGTAACTGCCAGCAGCAGCTACCAGCAGCCTTGTGTATGAAGAGGGAGGCCCAGTGGATCTGAGGAGGGGTGCAGCAGCTGGCACCTCAGGAGCTCTGAGGAGAGGGGATATGATGTGGTTGATTCTGGAAGTACTGAAAGAAGCTGATGATTAGCAGTCGGTTTGTCCTTGAAGACTAAAGAAATGATGGAGGCTGCCAGAGTGAAGGGCTGTTGGTAGGATAGCAGGCAGACTGGAAGAAACAGTGCCGCCTTTTCCTCCTGCTCTCCAGTGTTACTCTAGTGCTCCCTATTGTCAGAACTTAAGAGGGAGCCCGTTGCAAAGAAGCAGTGCAGTTAACGCAGTTCTGGACTGGACATCACAGAGCAGCAGGGTACTATGGGGTGCGTTTGGAGCCGGCCTAGAGACCATAGCTTAGTAACCACAGCAAGCATGAGATTAACTCTAGGATGAATAACCTGTTAGCAAACTCCAAATGACCATTTCAAGATAAATAAATGTAGTGTTACCTCTTTCCCTACCTCTTCTACCTGAAAGAGAGATGCTGAATGTTTTTTTCCCTTACATTTTCACTCTGGGTGGGCGGATGTGGAGGCCAGCTTCCCTGCAGATTCCTAAGTATTCTAGGAAGGGGAGCAGGAATATTACTGTTTTTCCTTCTTTGACTTCTTTCTGTCTGGGCCTTTCTGCTGGCCCCTGTAAGGAATACTAAAGTTCACCAAAGGCTGGCTTGGCCACACGAAAAGGGGTTGGTTTGTGTTTCTCACCAGTTTTTATTAACAGTTCACAAAAAGCCAGGGAGCCGAGTCTGGCTTTTCCAGACAAAGTTCCAGAGTCACTGACTGTGTTTTTTCTCTCCTCAAGTATCTGATGATCCAGCAGACTCCATTTGTGCGCCGGCAAGTCCGCAAACTTCTGCTCTTCATCTGTGGATCAAAGGACAAGTACCGACAGCTCCGGGATTTGCACACCTTGGACTCCCATGTGCGTGGGATCAAGAAGCTGCTGGAGGAACAGGGGATATTCCTCCGGGCAAGTGTGGTGACAGCCAGCTCAGGCTCCGCCTTGCAGTACGACACACTCATCAGCCTGGTACGAGGGGGTGGAAATGGCAGGGTGGGGAAAGGACATTTGATGAGGCTCAGCTCAGTAGGTAATCTGGATGGAGTTATATAGGGCTTTTAGATATTTAGAGAACATCATGGCCAGGGTTGGGATCAGGGTAAATTCTTAATACCTAACTGGGTGCTGTACTACTGTGTGAGGCTGAGAGTCCTCCCTCATGTTCCCGCCCTCACCTGGCCGTGGTACTTCTATTATGAAGAGGGGTGACTTAGGTTTTTCACCAGTGTCAATTTGTTCGTAGTGTTGGCAGGATCAACCTGAAATTTGTGCACCTGTGATATTTTTCCTTGAATGCTAAAGAAATGATGTCTTAATGCCTAAAGATAAATTGTTTGGACTTTGGGGAGTAAATTGAGTATATTGCATAGGAGTGTCTAGAAGGAACATCTTCAGTATTAAAGACTCCTAATGTTCTTACTCTTTATGCTTTTAATAAGAAAAAAGTAAACTGGAATGTGGTTTTCCAAGTCATGGCCTATCCTGCTGCATTATTGAGTGGTCTGAAGAATCCTGAAAACAAAAGGCCTTTGTGTGGTGGGGAGTTGAACGTAGGAGGCTTGGTAAAAGCCTTGTGTGTGGGCCTTGGTCCCACGTTCACCAGGGCACTGGATCAACCTTACACAGAGAGCCGTGTTAGGTTTCCATGGAAAGCAAGGATGATGACCCCTCAAGGCAGCAGGTGTGGTACCGGGTGGGCTGCTTGGTGGGGTTACTTATTTGTAGTGATTGATTTCCATTTTAGATGGAGCACTTGAAAGCCTGTGCAGAGATTGCTGCCCAACGAACTATCAACTGGCAGAAATTCTGCATCAAAGATGACTGTAAGTAGTGCTGCTCCTTTTGGTTGCTATTATTCATTCATCCCTTCAGGAACTATTTTTGAGGCTACTGTATGCCAAGCACTAAACTGGATGCTAGAGAGATATAGGCATGAGCAAGATATACGATCATATGCCACTTAACAATGGGAATATGTTCTGAGAAGTATGTCATTAGGCCATTTCATTGTGCGAACATCATAGAATGTACTTATATAAATCCCGATGTTGTAGGCTATACACACACCTAGGCTATATGGTATTCCACTGTCATATATGCAGTTCGTTGTTGACTAAATCATCGTGTGTGACACGTGACTATAGACAAACCCTGCCTAGCAAAGAAGACAAGTAAAAATTTAAAGGGTGATAGGGTCAATAGACAAAATTTGGGGTGCTACAGGGACACATAGTAGGAGGAGTATCTGACCTCCAGGCTGTGATAGTAAAGCTAAAGAGGGGTTTATGGAGTCTGGAGAATCATCATAGTCACAGAAGTGGGGACTGGGAGCCAGTCTCTACATAGTAGTTACGATAGTTGTCAGGTATTTCCACAGAGGGTATCAATTCTTCCCGGCAGCATTCAGCAGAGAGAACTTAAGAGAAGAAGCTGGTGGGAAGAAAGTGGTCTGATCATATGGAAAAGTTGCTCCTATTCTTGCATGAAGTTGAGTTGTTGTTGTCTTTGAGCTGAGCCACTGTCTCCTCTGCCTGCAGCTGTCCTGTACTTCCTCCTCCAAGTCAGCTTCCTGGTGGACGAGGGGGTGTCCCCAGTGCTGCTGCAGCTGCTCTCCTGTGCTCTGTGTGGCAGCAAAGTGCTCGCTGCTCTGGCGGCCTCATCAGGGTCCTCCAGTACTTCCTCCTCCTCAGCACCTGTGGCCACCAGCTCTGGGCAAGCCACGACACAGTCAAAGTCGTCCACTAAGAAGAGCAAGAAAGAAGAAAAGGAAAAGGAGAAAGAGGGTAAGAGTCACTCTCTTGGTGACCAGGGTGATGTGTTCTAATCTCTCTTGGAGCACAAGGTTTATTCTCTTCTGAAATGGCTTTCATCCTGACTTATAGGGGACCTAAAACCCAAATGTTCTCTAGTGTCTACTTTTAGACTCATTTTCAATTACATTAAAGTTGACACCTTAAACAGTGTGACTTCCCATTCCAAGTGACAGTGACAAGAAAAGTCAAAGTAGACTAAACATTTTTACTAGGTCAAGTTTCCTTTTCTATGAAATAATAACACTTGCTCTGTGGCAAGTTTGTCAGTGTGAAATGAAATGATGCTTATAAATGTGCCTTGTGAACTTTTTTTTTTAATCCTCACCTGAGGACATTTTTCCATTTTTTGTTCAGATAGACTGGGAGGGAGGGAGGGAGGGAGGGAGGGAGAAACATTGACGTGAAAGGGACACATCGAGTGGCTGTCTCCTACACTAATCGGCCAGGGTGCCTTGTGAACTCTTAAATGCTCTATAAATGTAAACTGCTTTACCTGACTTCTTAGATTGGTCTTCACTGCTTTTTATGGTCCTTGGAGGCCTAAGACAGGTGATTAGGGGTGGAAAGCAAGGAAGGTGGTTCACATTCTCCCAATTAATTATTAAGATCTCTCTGTGCAGGTAGAGATCTGTTTTTGAAAGACAATTCTTCTCCAGTGTAAATGTGTTTGTTTAGTGCCAGGCTAATTATAGGCACTTTATTCTATGCTTTTTGGGGGGACATTATTATATGTCTCATTTGGGGTTGATCTTTTGTCCCCCAGGAAGCAACTGAAAGTTGTTTACAAATTTTAACCATTTAGTTCAAACTTTTAGACACAAACAGCCTCCCCTCCCTCTCTACGTGGTAGCACTGGCAAGAAGACTTCTCCCTGTTCTTGCCCTGATCTTGCAGGTGAGAGCTCCGGCAGCCAGGAGGACCAGCTGTGCACAGCTCTGGTGAACCAACTGAACAAATTTGCAGATAAGGAAACCCTGGTCCAATTTCTGCGTTGCTTCCTGTTAGAGTCCAATTCTTCCTCGGTGCGCTGGCAGGCCCACTGCCTGACACTGCATATCTACAGGTAGGGTCCAGGATGGTTTTGACTGTTTGAAAGGGTCTGGGAACAGAGTGGATGGTGTAGTTCTGCCTTGGTTTTATATTACATATTCACAGCTACAGTGTCTATTTTATACCAGCCTGAGAATCCTATTACAGATTTCTTCATTGAGTTATCTGCTTTTTAGCTATTAAACTAGTGTCACAAGCAAGAGATGATCTGTTTTCTAAGAGAAGGGTATGTTTAGAAGTTTGGGAAATAATCAAGCTTAACGCTTTAGGCTAACGAAGCTTGGTTACTGCCATTGAGTAATGTTGGATGATGGGAATAGACCACCCCCGAAGACAGGAAAAAACAGCGCTACATCTATTAGGATCTGTTGTCAAAAAGACAGCAAAACCACTCAAACTTAGCTCATAGTTGTGGGGAAATGGATACATACAAAAACAGTACCTGGGCCTTATTGATAAAGAACCTCAGGGTTTTCTGCTGCTTGGTAATATGAGCTGTCTCCCCGTTTATCTACAGAAACTCTAGCAAATCTCAACAGGAGCTCCTGCTAGATCTGATGTGGTCCATATGGCCAGAACTCCCAGCCTATGGTCGTAAGGCTGCCCAGTTTGTGGACTTACTAGGATATTTCTCCTTGAAAACTCCACAAACGGAGAAGAAGGTAACAGTTGATTTATGGTCAAAGGGGCTAACTTACCGTTTTAACCTTTTTTCTCTTACGACAACCCCTAAAGGTGGTGCATATATGAAACCTCTTGTAAATATAGGTATGCACTTCCTGTGTGTATACTACATAGACAATATACACGAGCACCTAAATACAATCTGAAATTGGCTTGGCCAGTAGAAGTAGATCAAGCAGGGTGAAAATGCAACTCATTAAAGTTGCTTGGAAAGTACAGTGCTCCTCTGGGTTTCTAGCAGCCCCGATTACATTCCCCAGAGTGTTTCTGCGGTTATATAACCTTTCCATGGCTTCTCCTAAGAATCCAACTTATCTTTCTCTACAGGGTCTAAAAAGATTCACTGTCATAAGATTGTGGAAGATAGAATTCTTTATTAAAAACATTTTTTTCTTTATTGATTTTAGAGAGAGAGAGAGAAACATCAAGAGAGAACATCGATTGGCTGCCTCCTGCATCCCCCCCACTAGGGATTTGGCCCACAACCTGGGCATGTGCCCTGACTGGGAATCGAACCGGTGACCTCTTTGTACATGGGTCGACGCTCAACCACTGAGCCACACTGGCCAGGCAGAAGATAAAATCCTTTAAAAAATTAGGAATTAGGCCCAGCTTTGTATGATTCTGATGGGGGCTGAAAAGTCTGGTACTTCTGGGGCCGTATCATCTAAAAAGCAGAAGACAAAGGTCTTTTCCAATGAGACTTTCCCTTGGGCTTTAACTGTGGTTCTTTATTGACTTGTTTCAGTTGAAGGAATACTCACAGAAGGCTGTGGAGATTCTGCGGACTCAAAACCATATTCTCACCAACCATCCCAACTCCAACATTTACAAGTGAGCTTTGTTCTACTTTCTCCCTATTTTTTTTTTTTTTTGGTATGTGCCCCTAGTGGGAACCGAACCCAGAACTCTCTGGTTCACAGGCCGATGCTCCAGCCACTGAGCCAAACCAGCCAGGGCTACTTTCTCCCTATTGAAGCTTAGTCAACAGTCCAAGTTGCTCTCTCCACGTTGACTGACTCTTCCATATGAATCAATTACCCCTGTGTAGTTGGTGTTTGAATGCCTCTCTCGTAGCTGGGTCTCGTAGCTGGGTATAGCAGTTACTCAAAATATAATTGCTGAATTTGGGTTTGGTAAGCAGTAATTTAAGAAGGTCTCCAGTTTCAAGTCTAAGTCTAAATCAAATAAGACAAGTTTACAGAAAATGGTTGCATTAAAAAAAGCTTTTGAAAGAGAACATTGGTTAAACTGACAATTTATTATTTCCAAGGTTTAATAGTGACTAGTCTTTTTTTTTTTCTTCAAACTGTATTGAGGTACAGTTTCCATCTCACAGAATTCACCTATGTTAAGTATACAATTCAATGATTTCTAATATATTTAATTGTGACTCTTTGAGTCAGACTTTAACATAACTTTTTAGCATCCCCCTGACCTCAGAAAACTTCTAAGTTCAATTAGTTGAAATTTCCTTCTTGTGACTTCTAAACTTTGTTGGCATTTCTCAGAAGTCCTTGTGCTGTTACTAGGGTGGGGATCGCCTTGGGGAGTATTGCGCCATGGCCTTCTCATGGCTTCCTTATGAAGCTCAGTGCTTTCTAAGATGAAAATTGTTTTATGCTGAGACTGGTTTCTTCTTTAGCACCTTGTCTGGCTTAGTGGAGTTTGATGGCTATTACCTGGAGAGTGATCCCTGCCTGGTGTGTAATAATCCAGAAGTGCCGTTTTGTGTAAGTGACATTTTCAACATGGATAGTCCTGGCTTACAGGGCCGGTGGGTTTCTTATTTCCAGAGACTGATTGTTACCACATAGGTGTTCCTCTCCTAATATGGTCAGCAGGGGTATGAATCTTTAACCTGCGACATTTGTTACCGTAAATAGAAATTTCACCCATGGATGAAGAGTGGGTTACAGTGATGAGTTTTGAAGAAGACAGGGTGAGCTGTTAGCCTTGAACTAATACAGTGTTTTGTGTGTACTCTCACATTTAGTATATCAAGCTGTCTTCCATTAAAGTGGACACACGGTACACCACCACCCAGCAGGTTGTGAAGCTCATTGGCAGCCACACCATCAGCAAAGTGACGGTGAAAATTGGAGACCTGAAGCGGACCAAGATGGTGCGAACTATCAACCTCTATTACAACAACCGAACTGTACAGGCCATCGTGGAGTTGAAAAACAAGTACGGGTTCTTCAGACTTGGGGAAGGAGGGACAGGAGGCTTGTATGGCCTAAACCTCGTTGTTTGCTTTGATTGCTGGAATCTGGTAAAGTAGCACATCCCTAGAGGCCTAGTATGTCCTCTTACGGACTTCAGTCATGACTGGGGAACAAAAATGAAATACCAGTTCCTAATGATGTTAAAGGTTATTAATTTTACTTTTAAATATATTTTTATTGATTTTTTTAGAGAGAAAGGAAGGGAGAGAGAGATAGAAACATCACTGTAAGAGAGATACATTGATTGGCTGCCTCCTGCACGCCCCCCACTGGGGATTGAGCCCACAAGCCAGGCATGTGCCCTGACTGGGAATTGAACTGAGACCTCTCAGTCCACAGGATGGCGCTCAAGCCACTGAACCACACCAGCTGGGTGACAATAGTTAATTTTAAAACCATGTCCCTCGAGGTCTGTGGAAGCCCTTCAACAGCTTGCTTAGGGAGAGGAAGCTGAGTGAGGGGGACTCCAGGCTTCTCAAACCCATGTTAACTAGAGCAGTTCCATTTTTATATAAAACCATCTTTATGGGGAAGTAGTTGTCATTTTTTGTATTTAGATGCTATTCTCTGGTTCACAGAGCAGGTAGTATTTCCCCAGGAGTCTCTAGGACATAGTCCTTCCATTCTGCATGGTGCCTTCCCTTTATGCTGATGTTGGATCTTTCTGTCGTGGATCTCAATGTTTGAATTGGGGCTGAAGAAGATGCTAGCAAGTTATACTGCGGGCTTTTACTGATACAGAGCTCTTGTTGAAGTCTCAGGCATTGCTGTTGGGCAGAGAACATGGGTAGATATTACCTGAATATTATGACTTATAGTGCTGTTCTGCATATAGAATAGAAGTATTGGCATTACTCCAAGAGGCAGAGTAAAGCTGGAGTGTATCATATCAACAGATGACCACCAGGAGCTCTACCTAAAGGAAGCTTTCTTGTCTCCCTTTGAAAAGCAGAGTTAACACTGATGATCTGCAAGTAGAAGCTGCTCTCTGGGATAACCCCAACCTTCCACAGGAGGGGATTTGATTTTCTTAGTGCAGGGTCAGTGCAGCTGCTGGTAAAGCCCTTAGGCTCTGGAATAGGGCCGTGGATGCACACCAGATCTCCTGCCTATCTCTCTGGCCTTGCAGGGGTTATGTAGCCCCAGTTTCCTTAACTTTAAAATAGAGATAAGTTTACTTTCAGGGTGTTATTTTAAGGGTTCAATGAGTATGTATACATAAAGTGTTGAGAACAGGGCCAACCTAGCACATGGTAAGGGTTCAGTAAATGTTGGCTCTAATTGTATTAATATAATTACCCCTAGATTATTACATTGCCTTTTCTCTCTCTGGCTCCACCTGACACTTGGTCCAGGTTCTGGTATGTCCCTGTGCCTCTCTAAAGCAATCTGAGCTTTATCCTTGCAAGGTAGTTGTCATGATGGGAACATATGGCAATCATCATCATGGTCCTCTAGGGGTTATAGGCTTCAGTGTGGCATTCTTTTGGAGTAAGGTCTTCCCTTGCAAAGAACTTCTGTTTTTCTGGGATCTTAAAAATTATCATATGGAACATCTTAAAGCACTTGTATGTTCTGTGGAAGGACAGTGGAAAAATATTTTTTAAATTAGGATGCTGTTATTTGCCAGATTTCCTGCCCTTCGAGTAACCACGTCATTGCCTTAGAAAAATACATAGGGACAGTTTTTGTCTCATCAGACCATCATCACTGAGTCTTAAATGAGAGACTGGCAGGCTCCCTGCCCTCTGGTGACACTATCTCTCCTAGGCCGGCTCGCTGGCACAAAGCCAAGAAGGTTCAACTGACCCCTGGGCAGACAGAGGTGAAGATTGACCTACCCTTGCCCATTGTGGCCTCCAACCTGATGATTGAGTTTGCAGACTTCTATGAAAACTACCAGGCCTCCACAGAGACCCTGCAGTGCCCACGCTGTAGTGCCTCCGTCCCTGCCAACCCAGGGGTCTGTGGTAATTGCGGAGAGAATGTCTACCAGTGTCATAAATGCAGGTAAGCGAGTTGTCCCCTGGGCCAGGGCCATGTACCTTCCTTGTATTTTCTGTAAGAGTCTCAGTGTGGACAGTTTCAGTGCCTGGTGCCCTCACAATAGTTGGAGGATTATGGGTATGTAGAGTGTGGAGTCCAAAGGTAGAGAGAAGGAGGGAGGGAGGGGGAAGAGTGGTGTGTGTGTGTGCGCGCGCACGCCCGTGCCCATCCTGTGGTGGGTGGGGGAGAGTCCTTAAGTTTAGTTTTTGGTCTTCCTTTCTTGTTATCTTATTGCTGAAGTCATCCTCACCTATTTGTTACTGTGTCCCTGCAATAGTGTCCAGAGTATAAATGTGACACAATCCATTTCCTCAGCCGGTCACCCCCTATACCACCAAACTTCCGCTACTCCTCTCACCCAAACACTTTGGTTCTTCAGGTCCATCAATTATGATGAAAAAGATCCTTTCCTCTGTAATGCCTGTGGCTTCTGTAAATATGCTCGCTTCGACTTCATGCTCTATGCCAAGCCTTGCTGTGCAGTGGATCCCATTGAGAATGAAGAAGACCGGAAGAAGGTGAGGCCACGTCTGTCCTAGACTCAGGGTCATGGCTTTGATCTGAGCTTTGGTCACAGCTGGTGCAGGGCAGTATGCTTTTCCTTCTAGCCCTCGTCTTTCTCAACTCAGCACCATTTTCAGGGCCTAGCTTTTGGGGGGGTCGCAAATAATGGAGTAAGATATATTGGAACACATGGTTTGCATAGAATTTTGGAGAAGTCTTGGGAATAAACTAGAATATTTAAAGCGGCAAATAACTTTAGATTGTGAAAGGTAGAAAGAAGCTGGGTGGCTCACCTTGCATTTTTCCATAAACTGCTTCATATGGCAGCTGTTGGTCTTCCCTCGGCATTGGCCAGCATGACGTGATGGGACTTAGATGAGCGGAAAGGAGCAGACCCTTGGGGTAGCTACTGGAAGCAGCAGGGGAAATAAGATCTTCTAGCTTTGGAGTCAGAAGGAGAAAAGTTCCAGTTCCAGCTATGCATTTTAGTACTGTGACCTGCCATAAATTACTCCTCAGCATTGCGTATTTATATGTATGTTGTATTATATATGTACATCAAATGTTATTAGAAATAATTAGAAATGATGTGCCTGCCCCACAAGATTACTGTGAAGAATATAAATAATGTATGAAGCATAGTACCTGACCTATAGGAAATGTTTCAGTAAATGGTTAACCATTCAGTTTACTCAGGGAGAGCCATCATGCTGAAAAGCGTCACATGCACGTTTGGGTCTTTTCCTCTTTAGGCTGTTTCCAACATCAATACACTTTTGGACAAAGCTGATCGAGTGTACCATCAGCTGATGGGACATCGGCCACAGCTGGAGAACCTGCTCTGCAAAGTGAATGAGGCAGCTCCTGAGAAGCCGCAGGTAATTCCAAATTGGAAGGGGCATTTGAAGAAGGTTCTGGATCATGATCAGAAGACTGCCCCCAGGTGAGACCATCTCTCGGTGAAAGGCTAACAGCTTCCCTCCTGGGTTGCAGGATGACTCGGGCTCTGCTGGGGGCATCAGTTCCACTTCAGCCAGTGTGAATCGTTACATCCTGCAGTTGGCTCAGGAGTACTGTGGAGATTGCAAGAACTCTTTTGATGAACTCTCCAAAATCATTCAGGTAGAGCAATGGGAACGCATTAGAGTGCTTAAGAGTGTGTTATCGATAATTATTTTCAAAGCAGCCCTGTTGTTCTCATCCATCAGTTCAGCTCCTGCAGTGGCCCTTGCTCAGTCCAGCTGAGAAAGCAGAGTCTGAGTGGCTGGCCCAAACAGCCTCTCTCCCACTGCGGTTTCTGGTGCTTGGTAGAGAGCCACGTTTATTCCAGCAGACTGAAAATAAAGGAGATCATGATAGATTTACCTTTCTTGACCATTCATAACCCACCTTTTAGTAGAGGGATTACTGGTTTTAAAATACCAGGTGCGAAAATTCTGTTCCCTTTTTCTGATAGATGTAATTTTGGCAGGCTAGATGGATAGGGCATACTAACTCCCTTCAACCAGGGTGGGCCATATAGCAGGGTTGGAGTATTGACCTCCGTGGGATGGGAGGCTGCCTGTAGACCAGGAGAGCAGTCAGTATCCTTGCCACCCCAAATCCCTGGTGTGTTGTCTTTGCCACATGTACCTATGGTTCTGACCTTTGTCTTTGTTCTTTTTTTTTTTTATCCTCACCCGAGGACTTTTTTCCATTTTTTGTTCAGATAGAGCGAGAGGGAGAGAGAGGGAGAGAGAGAGAGAGAGAAACATCGATGTGAAGGGACACATCGAGTGGCTGCCACCCACACGACCAACCAGGGCCGGGGACAAACTGCAACCGAGGTACGTGCCCTGAGCGGGAACCGAACCCGGGTCTCTCTGTACCGCAGGCCGACGCTCCAACCGCTGAGCCAAACCGGCCAGGGCTTTTCTTTGTTCTTTATGAGAATATTACATGGGAGTTAAGGGCCTGTGCCTGTTGTGATCAGACACTGTTCTGACTCTGCCACTTACCTTTGTCCTACCAACCCCTCTAAGCCTATTTCCTTTTCCTTAAAATGGGGATAAAGTATCTAAATGGTAGAGTTATCAAGAAGATTAAATTAGAAGTACATATAAAATGTATTTTCAAACCAAAGGTAGTTAACTTCCTCTTCTTCCTTATTTTAATTGCTTATTTCTTTCTCCTTTGCCTTGTTTTCCTTAGAAAGTCTTTGCTTCACGCAAAGAGTTGTTAGAATATGACCTGCAGCAGAGGGAAGCGGCCACCAAATCATCCCGGACATCTGTGCAGCCCACCTTCACTGCCAGCCAGTATCGCGCCTTATCAGTCCTGGGCTGTGGCCACACGTCCTCCACCAAGTGCTATGGCTGTGCCTCAGCTGTCACCGAACATTGTATCACCCTACTCCGGGCCCTGGCCTCCAATCCAGCCCTGAGGCACATCCTCGTCTCCCAGGGCCTCATCCGGGAGCTCTTTGATTACAACCTCCGCCGAGGCTCTGCAGCCATGCGGGAGGAGGTCCGCCAGCTCATGTGCCTTCTTACTCGGTCAGAGCCTGCGACATGGCGGGACTAGTAATTCTGTTAACACCGGGGTTGGTGGCAGCAGCGATGCTGGGACTAGCGGGTGCAAAGAATTACCCTTCATATTGCCAGACAGCTTGGCTTGCTTATCACAGAAGAGAAAATGGGAAGATGTCCAGGGTGTAGACAAATGAACTTAGGGAGCATTTAAAACACTGTGCAGATAGTATAACTGGCTTACACTGGGCTTTGTTGGGTCCAGTGTGGTTTCCTGAGGAAATGGTCTCAGTTTTGGTGAGGGGCCAGAAGGGAGTGACTGGGCACTTGGACTCAAAACTCACTCCAAAGAAGACAGTGGAGAAGTGGAGCCCAGGGGTTAAGGGTGTGGCCTGTGGGTCAGAAAGACCCAGGCTTGATATTGTACTTTGTACTGTTGACCTTGGACAAATGAGTTAACTTCTTGAGCCCAAGTTATCCTCATCTGAAAAATACTGATAATAGTGAAGACCTTAGTAGCTCACGGTGAGGATGAAATGAAGTAATTCATGTACATAACAACTTGTGTTTGTTGAGGATTTAATATATGCCAGTACAGTGCCCAGAACTGGATGTGGATGCTTACTGAGCATGTGGCATCAACTCTGGAACATGTTGGGTGGTTGATAAATATTACTTGTATTATTTATTTACTCATTCATCAAATACTTACTGAGCATTTGCTGAATGCCAGGCACTGTGCTAGACTCTGAAGATACAGTGGTAAATGCCCTCATGTAGCCTACGTTCTAAGTGGGAGAACAGCAGTGGACAGATAATTCCACAATACAGTGTCAGCAGGTTAGAGTGTGAAGAGACGTAAAGTTGGGGTGGTGACTGATTGTGGGAGGGATTGCTGTGTAGGATAGGGTGGTGCAGGAAGACCCCTGAGGGTCTGATACTTGAGCAAAGAGCTGTGTGAAGTAGGAACAAGCTGTACAAATATGGAAGGCATGAGCTGCACACATAGATATGCATGAGGAAGGCTGAGAGGCAGAGCTGGCCCAGGACTGGTGGGGGAGCAACATGGAGGCCCAGTAACTGGAGTGAAGGACGCCATGGGTGGAGCAGTGGAGCTGGATTCAGTGAGGGGTCTGTGAGGGCCAGACCCTGAAGGGTCTCTAGACCCTTGTAAGGACTTTAGACTTTGTTCGGAAAGTATTAGAAAGCAAGAAAATGATACGATACAATTTACATTTTTCTATTGTTAATGTAGACATTATTACAAAGGGCTATGGGTGAAAAATGTGAATACTTTGTGGGAAATAGAGGCAGTTGGGGAATATAAGTAAAGAGTTGTGGCCAAGACTGAATGCCTAGATCTGGGACTGCGATACACCACGCCCCTGAGGGCTCTACAGCCTGGGACGTGGGCGGGGTGACAGTCGCATTCTCTATGTTGGTGCTGCTCCTCCTCAGTCAGGGTCCCCTCCCGGGAAAGGTGGCTGTGACGCCTGCTTTTTACTACACACCAGAGTCTTGTGGGCTAACGCTGTAGTCTTGCCCTGGGGAAGGCCAGGTTGCCTGAGCCATTGATTTCCTCTTCTCTGGGCTTATTCAGGTGGGAAGAAGGGACAGTCAGTGGTAACAGAATCCTGTTATTTTGCTTTTGCAGAGACAATCCAGAAGCTACCCAGCAAATGAACGATCTGATTATTGGCAAAGTTTCCACAGCCCTGAAGGGCCACTGGGCCAATCCTGATTTGGTGAGCAGGACAGGTGTCCCGTCTGACTCCTCCCTCACTTTCCTTCTTCGTTTCCTCTCCTCCTCCCTGCCAATCCCATTGTCATGAGTGAGCAGCATGTTTGCTTGCAGAGCTTACATCCCAGAGTGACCTTCCCACGTCAGACCCGACTCCACAGGGAAAAGAGAAGTGGGTGGTCAGCCATATGGAGTACAGAGGCCTCCCTCTCTCCTTTCACTCTCTGATGATGCCACTTGTGACCACAAATTTTAGTTCTTAGTCCCTGGGTCAGAGCTTGGACATCAGCCAGTCTTGGGATTGACCCTTCAGACCCACCTCTATTCATGTCTCTTCCGGTTGACCTAGGCAAGTGGCCTTCAGTATGAAATGCTGCTGCTGACAGATTCCATCTCGAAGGAGGACAGCTGCTGGGAGCTCCGCTTGCGCTGTGGTGAGTTTGGGGGACATCTGATGAGGAGATTTTCAGAGAAAGGAAAGGAGGCCTCAAGGTGCAGTCCCAGCCACAGAGGGGAAAGGGGGTGGCTACACTTGGGCAGCCTTGCTGGAGCAGGTGCAAGGTGTTTTATGACCATGACTCTGCCTTCCCTCCCAACCCTAGCTCTCAGCCTTTTCCTCATGGCTGTGAACATTAAGACCCCCGTGGTTGTTGAGAACATTACCCTCATGTGCTTGCGGATCTTACAGAAGCTGATCAAACCACCTGCTCCAACCAGCAAGAAGAACAAGGTACTGGGCAGGGAGTCTCAGAGGGCAAGTTAGGGCGGCAGTCCCTGCCATGACCCTGCCAGCACTGTGCTGAACTCTTACCCTGAACTCCCCTGACCTGGGGGAGGGGGCACCATAGCTTTCTTTGCCAAAGTTCAGCAGAGATGGGTTGGGATTTTGAGAAGGAAGGTTTCTCAGTGGAAAGTCAAGGGTAAATTAAACACGAAAATACAAAGTGGTTGACCTTGTAGGTCTACCTCTTTCTGCCGTTACGTCAAGTCTTCCAGCTCCCCGACAGCATGGTGCTCTTTCCTGCCCCTGTGCCTCTGCCATGCAGTGATGTCTTTCATTTACTAGCATCATGAACTTGGGCAAGTTATTTAACTTAGGTTCCTCACTTTTTCCATCTATAAAATGGGAATGGAATCTCCACCTTGAAAGGTTGTGAAGAATAAGTGACTTGATGAAGATCAAGTACTCAGAGCAGAGTCTGGCCCAAGTTAGTCCTTAACAAATGTTAGCTGTGGCTGTATGCGGTCTACTCTGCCTGGAATGCTCTTCGTCACTCTGGTAGCTGCTCCTCAGGAGCTCCACTTCTCTGCTAGGCTCGCTGCGAGCTCCTTGAATCCAGAGACACTCGTACTAAAGCGTTTTCATTGCCAGTGCATAGCGTGGTAGCTGGCATATGATAGCCACTTGTAAATTATTGTTAAGTGAATGAATAAAGCCAAGTTCTCATCCTAAAATAATTAGTTGAGCCACAGATTGACTTGCTTGTACCAGCTTGTAGAATACACACACCAAAATTTTTTTCTCTCAGCCGTGCCTGAGGCTAGCTACCTCCAACCCCCCTTTGTGGTTCTGAGGCCTTTCCGATTCCTGCTCCTTCATGATGGAATCCTTTGATGGGCAACAAAGCTTTTGTTGCAGGAAGATTGCTTTCATAGCGGTAAACAGTAGGCAGAAAACTGGTATTGAACAGTTTCCTACATTTCCCTCGTCCTGGACTTAGGTACCTTCTACCCTTCCCTTTGATGGTTTATTTTCCCTCAGAGCTGATTCCCAGCAAATGAAATTGGTCCCTGATTGAAAAGAAGAACCTCATTCCCCACATAACTCATTTTATCTGCAGTGTGAGGTAAAAGGAGATTTCCACAAAGTTCTTACCCTCTCAGCCCTGATGCCCAGTGTCTCTGTTCACATTTGCTTAATTTTAGCTCAGAGAGAGCAGCCCACCGATCCCGAGTGTTCCCCAGACTGTCCGGGAATCTGAGGCTAATATCGTTTTTATGATTATGCTAAGTCACAGTTTATCCTCTGCGCTCCATTGATGTTTGTGCTGACGGTGCAAAGTCAGCGCTGGTGAGACTGCTGGTGTGCTAGCAGGAGAGGCAGCGGCACTGGTTTCCTGGGCTCTGCACTACCACGCAGTGTCATCCAAGAGCTTCCTGATGAAGCAGTGCGAATTGTTGCAGGGAACCTCGACTCTTGAGCACTGGTCTTCTCAGTACTCGGGGACAGTGTGGGAGTACACACAGCGCTTCTGCTTCACTCAGAGTGCAATGTTATCTTGAGAAAAGGCACTTGTCGGAGATGTCAGCTGAACTAGCTGCTTTTTCCACAACCCATCTGTGTGTACAAGGACAACTGACAGGCAGATTGTCACAAGTTGCTCAGAATTGGGTACTGGGCAGATATTTTCTTGACAGATGAATAAAGTGAGCCTGTCATTTAAAGAGGAATTGATGTAACTCAGTGAACCAGTATTTTCCAGATTGCCAGTGCATATTACAGAATCATGCATGGATAAAAGATGTATTTAGTGTAATGGATTAGGAAGAGTTTATGGATTGGTTTCAAAGTCTACATAACAGTCATTCTTTGAGAACCCAGAATTTGTTGAATTTTGGTGTAGTATCAAAGAAAAGAACCCCAAAAATTAATTGGAAAAGCTATAAAAATATAATTCTCTTTTCCAACTGCCTTTCTGTATAGGGCTAGATGTTTTTCATATACTTAACCAGAACAGGTATCACTGCTGTTTGGAAGCTGAAGCGGATTTGAGAATCCAGCTGCCTCATTAAGGCTGTCATTAGATTATTTTCAAAAATATAAAACTGTGCCACTCCTTTCTCTAGATTACTTTTGTTTTGGAAAATATAAAAAATGTCATTTAGGTTGTTAGATAATGGATTTATTCTTATTTTTAAATGAATTAATAAATATTTTCAGAATTTCTCAGTTTTAATTACGAATATGGTAAATACCCATAGACAGAACTTCACATATAAAACTCTTTAGAGTTCTCAATAATTTTTTAAGAGTGTGATAGGTCCTGAGGTCAAAAAGTTTGAGAACTGCTGACTTAGAGTTCTGGTTAGTAATGGCTCTTTAAATCCTGGAGGCTGCTTGGTGACCCCTTAAAGATTTATGTTTAGAAAACTGCCAGTCAACCTGGGATAGGAATTAGTGTATGTGGCTATAGGATTGTCTGTAGCTATAGGATTGTCTGTAGGAATCCAACTACGTCTTATTCTATAGAGTCAAAATCAGTGACCTTAAGCTCATTGTGGAGATGCTGCTGCAAAATTGGATCAGAACACGATAAAGATAAGATTGTTGATCCTTCTGATCTTCTCACCTTTGCATATGTCCCCTAGGGGTATCAGTGCCACCGGCTTGGAGCCGTGGTTCAGGTGTGGCCTCATGTGCTTTCCTGTTGCTCTGCTTTCCTCCTGTAGGATGTTCCCGTGGAGGCCCTCACCACAGTCAAGCCATACTGCAATGAGATCCACGCCCAGGCTCAGCTGTGGCTCAAGAGAGACCCCAAAGCATCCTATGAAGCCTGGAAGAAGTGTCTTCCAATCAGAGGTGTGTTTGTCTCTTCAAGACCTGGGAAATTAGTCCTCCTACCCCTGTCCTGATAGCCCTAAAGTCCTCCCTTTTCTTCACGTTCTTTTCCTTACCTCCCCCTGTACCCCTTTGCTTGCCAGGGATAGATGGCAATGGGAAGTCCCCAAGCAAATCAGAGCTCCGCCATCTCTATTTGACTGAGAAGTATGTGTGGAGGTGGAAGCAGTTCCTGAGTCGTCGGGGCAAGAGGACCTCCCCCTTGGATCTCAAACTGGGCCATAACAACTGGCTGCGGCAAGTGAGTGACGGCCTCCCCGGGGCCCTGCCCTGCTGCCCGGCCCCAGATACTGAGCACCTTCCCACATCTGCTTTGCTTCTCTTCTTTCTCTTTGCTTTCTTTCAAAATAGGGAGTAGGTCGCGGTTCTTGGTTGCAGCCACCAGCATGGTGGACTGGCCAGAGTAGAACTCTGCCCTGCTCATCCAGCTTGTCTTGCTGTCTGCTCTCCTCCCTAACCCCTTAATGGAACTGAGCTGCAGTGCCCACAGTCCCCTTTTCTCCTTCCGCCTTTCACATCTTCTGCTGTTCTCGCCCTCTTTTCTCTAGCTAATGTCTTAAAGAATTAATTACATTTTTTAGAAACCATTTGTCCATTAATATATAAAATAAGAAATACTTGGCATAGAGGTAATCCCAAAGTAGAATTATAGAAGTCTTTGCTGAGAGAATACCTGCTTGTCTCTTTCCTAGTTCAGTCATCTTCGGTATGTTCTCCAAATTACCTGATGCAGAAAATCTCCATGGAAAAGAAAGCTCCTTAGCAGCTTCTTTCCCAGTCTGGCAGCCAGATCTTGGTTTAGTGGGTGATTTTTGTCTTTAACCTTTTCCTGGAGAGGTGCCCAGAGGACTTCTGGGTGGGTGGTAGTTGACTGCCTTGCAGGGGGCCTGGTGAGAGCTGCCATCTGAACCAGGCTTCCCTCCGGTGCCCTGTAGGTGCTCTTTACTCCGGCGACGCAGGCGGCACGGCAGGCAGCCTGTACCATTGTGGAAGCCCTAGCCACCATTCCCAGCCGCAAGCAGCAGGTCCTCGACCTCCTCACCAGGTACATTTGAGGGTGGGATGGCAGCGTGGTCAGACTTCACATGAAGCCTTTTCTGCTTTCCCAGGGGAATCCATAGATAAGAGTGATGGGAGGCATACCTGTGCTCTAAACCATCTCTTTCCCTGTGGAAGACTACAGAAACAAAAACGTATTAAAAAGTTGAGTTAGAGCACCAGCACCAGCTTATGAGCATATAAAAAAAGCTTGGCGTGCAGTATCTCATTTAATCTTCAGAGCAACCTGGACTTACAGGGGTTAATTAACTTCTCCATGGGAAGGCAGCCTTTGAGTTCAGACAGTGTAATTCCAAAGCCTACATTATTGGCCACTCTGTGGTACCCTGGCCTTCTAAGTGACCCAGTCAAAAATAGTTTCGCTGCCCAAATAACCACTATTCATATTTTGGTTCTTGTTCCAGATTAGTATAGTTTCTTGAATCCTGTTTCCTGTTGTGTGCTCTGGGTTCTTCCCAAGTGGGGGAAGTTCCCAAGTGGGAAGTTTGGTCCTTCTTCACGTCTAGAAGGAAGGGGGAGCAAAGGACAGCAGAAGGCTTGAAAGATGGGAGGAGCATAAGGACTGCTGGAGCTCTTTGGGTTCTCTCACAGTGCTCTGTCTGTCTTGCTGGCAGTTACCTGGACGAACTGAGCGTAGCTGGCGAGTGTGCTGCTGAGTACTTGGCTCTCTACCAAAAGCTCATCACTTCGGCTCACTGGAAAGTGTACCTGGCCGCTCGGGGAGTGCTGCCCTATGTGGGCAACCTCATCACCAAGGTATCCAACTCTGCAACCAGGAGAGGCCTTTCCCTAGTTCTTTCAGTGAACTCTTTCTCCAATGTACTCTTTGCAATATTCTTTTATGCTGAGAAGAAATATTTGTTGAAGATACTATTTTTATGACTTTTTAGGACATTTGTCATAAGGATATAGCCATCTGCTGGAGGCACTTAGGGTTTTCCCAGTTTTTAAGCAGTCCCTTAACATCAGTGAGGCAGTGCTTGGCTTCTTGGATAGGAGTTTTGCAAAGATTCGACTTGAGGGGTCATTAGAATAAAACAATGGAGAGTACAGAGTTCTCCAGTTGATGCTGCAAGCTCTTGGCCGGTGGTGGAGGTGACCAGTGTCGTTGGCAGTGCTGTCACACTAACTGTATTTATTGTCCTATTTAGGAAATAGCCCGCTTGCTGGCCCTGGAGGAAGCCACCCTGAGCACTGATCTGCAGCAGGGCTATGCCCTCAAGAGTCTCACAGGTAGAGAGAGCCACCTTGCCCTTCCTTTAGGGCATCCGGGGTATAGTTTGGGGACTGACCTTTAATTCCTTGGGTGCTGAGGTTGACTCTCTTCTCTCTTGTTGACCATTTAAGCTCTGCATTTTCTTCTTCATCTATGGATTACATTTTTGAGCTCCTGTTCTCTATGACTAATACACTTCATTGAGCACCTGCTCTGTGCCAAGCACAAAGATAGCTTTTTCCTGCTTCTGTTTTTGTTTTTATCCTCACCCAAGGACATGTTTGCATTTATCTTAAGATAGAGCAGGAGGGAGAGAGAGGGGAAGAGAGAGAGAGAGAAACATCAATGTGAGAGAGAGATAACAACTGTCTGCCACCCACATGACCCCAACCTGGACCGGGGACAAACTGCAACCGAGGTACGTGCTGTTAGCATAAAACAAACCCGGGACTCTCTGGTCCGCAGGCCAACGCTCTAACCGCTGGGCCAAACCAGCCAGGGTACTTTTTCCTGCTTTTGAGTTGCTTGTCATATTTTGAAGACACAGACCTTCCTTGCTTATATTCTCATTCAGAGCTCATGCAGCAACTTTTTCCTGTACCCACAGGCCTTCTTTCCTCCTTTGTCGAGGTGGAATCCATCAAAAGGCACTTTAAAAGTCGCTTGGTGGGTACTGTGTTGAATGGATACCTGTGCCTACGAAAGCTGGTGGTTCAGAGAACCAAGCTGATTGATGAGACCCAGGATATGCTGCTGGAGATGCTGGAGGACATGACTACAGGTAGCACTGCCAGTGGCTTGGAGCCCAAGACCCCCATGTCTCTTTTGGGTTTGCTTAGGCACATTAGTCTGATTTCCTTGAGTTCTGCAGAGCCAAAAGATGGGCGGCAACATACCCACCCATTTAAGTGAAGAAGGAGGAGAAACTTCTCTAAAGAGAAGACTGGTTCTTGGAGTTGTAAAATTCCAGAGCTAGGCTCAGTCAATTTAGACTTTTTATTTTGTGCTTAGAGCAGGAGGAGGTCAAGTGTTCTCAGATTAACATCTTTCATTGGTTCTGGAACATCCTTAGCCATTATCCCTTCAGTTGTCTCTACCCCATTCTCCCATGTCCCTGGGAACTCCACTCACTCTGTCATCCATGTGTCTTCATCTCTCTTTCATAGTGTTCACCTCTCTGTGTCTTTATGCTGATTTTTGGATGATTTCCTCTCTTCTTTCATTCAATTTATTGGTTTTTTCTGTACTCTGTGCTACCTGTTTAATCTACCCATTGTGTTCTTGTAGTTCTATGTAGATTTTATAGTCTCTGGCTTTTTTTTTTTTTTTTGACATTTTCCATCCCTTTTATAATCTTTCAACACATCAAACATACTTCTGTTCCTGATATTCTAAAATTTGAAATAGTTATTGATCTGATTCTGCTGTTTGTTTTATCAGTTCTTGTTTGTTTATGGTGCCTTAAATTTTTTGGTATTTTGTGATTTTTTAATTCTGTTTTGGGGATTTATCTGTGGAAATTCTTCAGGACTGAAGAGGATTTGCCATTGCTTCTGTGAGGCATCTCGGGGCACTGCCATTTCAGGGCTTCCTTCTGCAAAGCTCTAAACTCCGGGTGTTCAGACCTCTGAGGCAGTGTGAGTCCACACTTCTGGCCAGCACAGTTCTCGGAGGTTTCCCCTCTACTCGGGGCCACATTTTAAGGGAAGACAATCTCCTGTCAGTTATTTGCTTGGGAGAAAGGGAGAGTAATTTCTACTTGACCCTTAAACCAAGGTATAGCTCTTTTAGGGTACCAGGTTTGTGTGTGCAGGGCGTTCCTGCCAGACTTTCCACTGTGGCAGGTTTGGGGCTCTGCATCCAGCTCTTAGATTTTGGCAGGTTATGGAAACCAAAGTTGAGGACGAAAGTAGCCTCAATGTTTTGCTGACTTTCCTGGCTTCCTGATTACTCTTAAATATTAACTTTTAGTTCTTTGCTAGTGTGGCAGTTCACTGATACCCTTTTATTCAATATTTTAAGTTACTTTTAAGTGGAGAGAAGTGGGGGAGTAGGTCAGGGAACATAGACTGCTCTACTGGCAGACATGGAGGTCCCGTTGCCATTTTCATTATGCCATGCTTGTCTGGTTTGTGTCCTTGTCAGATGGGCCCTGAATTTTCAAGGGGATATTTCTTCTTTGTGTGACTTGAAGTTATATCTTTGGCTTATAGAAGGGCAAACAATCTTTTAGAATGAAGCTTATAATTTCCCTTTGATTTGACTGAAATACAGTTAGGGTCATGTCAAAATGTTAAATATTTGACATTTTTGAGTACCTATATTGGTCAAGAGAATGCGAGGTTATGATTCTGAGAGGAAGACACGATGCATGGTGTTGACTTGGGCGTTAAGGCTTTCAAACGGAATGCGATTTGAGTATAAAAACCAGTCAGGTTCAGGTTTCCAATTGAGTTATTGATATTGCCATGTAAGGCATTTAAAGACTTACCAGGCAGAAAAAAAAAACTGTCACTGATAGTACTTCATTTAAAGCATCATCTTGGCTTCTGTGTGTGAATTGCTTTCCTAACTGACTTGGCCGCTTTGATTTCTGGCAGGTACAGAATCAGAAACCAAGGCCTTCATGGCTGTGTGCATCGAGACAGCCAAGCGCTACAATCTGGATGACTACCGGACTCCTGTCTTCATCTTTGAGAGGCTTTGCAGCATCATTTATCCTGTAAGCAGTGGTGCTTCCCATGGCGCTTGGGGTGTCAGCACGAGCCTTTCTGCCGTGAAACCTCTTGGTGATCCATTGTAGTCATGGGCAGTCTTACCAGCTGTGGGCCATTTAGCTAACATTTGAGAAAGCACCACTGACATAAAACTGGAAGCAACCTCATAATTTTCCTGTTCCTGATGGAAAATTGAAAGACTTCCTTGGTCTTATTTCCTAGATATAAAGTCAAAATCAGCCCCTGCTTTTTTTTTTTTTTAAAACTAGGTCTAACCTCCTATTGTCAAAATCCCATTGCTTATCAATCCAATATGCTAAGAAAGAACAATATTGAGCTGGAGTATTAGAAGTTTCACGACCCCCTTCCCCCTTTTGTACATACATGCGTGCATGTTTGTTTCCCTGGCCTGAGCAGTAGAGAAGCATAGTGTGATCCAAAGACCCTTTCCTAACTAGCTTAGCCCCAGCCAGTTTGGCTCAGGGGTTGAGTGTCGGCCTGTGGACCAGAGAGTCCCGAGTTCGGTTCCCGCTAGGGGCACGTACCACAAAAAAGAAATAAATAAAAAATAACCAGCTTAAAATAATATCTTTACCCTGGCCAGTTTGGCTTAGCGGTTGGCGCAATGACCTGCGGACCAGAGTGTCCTGGGTTCAGTTCCCGCTAGGGCACGTACCAAAAAAAAAAAATTGCTGTTATACAAAGACCCTTTCCTGTTATCGAGAAAGGATGAAAAACACCCGTGTCCTCAGTTATTGATGAGAGATCATTGGGGTTGGGCATGCCTGATATTAGTACTATAGAGAAGACCCTCTTCTTGACTTGAAGGCAGTCAGTAACAGAGTCAACTGGCCCCAAATTGGTTAGCATCACATGAGATGAGCAGGTGAAGGAAAGCCTCCTCTCCCCTCATTTCAGTAATACAACTTCCATATGTTTGAATTATATTTGGATTTTTAAAATCACCCTGAGCTTTCGGTTGTTTTATATATATTTAAATGTGTAAGGGGTTGGATGAGTCTGGTGTGTTTCCCTCAGAGTGTTCATGAAATAAGGTAGCATGGTATAAACCTAAAAGGTTTCTGTTATCCCTCTACACATATCTTCATGCCATCCCTTCTGATGCACCCTTCTCTCTGTCCTTCAGGAGGAGAATGAAGTCACTGAGTTCTTTGTGACCCTGGAGAAGGACCCCCAACAAGAAGACTTCTTACAGGGCAGGATGCCTGGCAACCCATACAGTAGCAACGAACCAGGCATCGGGCCACTTATGAGGGATATAAAGAACAAAATTTGCCAGGACTGTGACTTGGTGGCTCTCCTGGAAGATGACAGTGGGATGGAGGTAACAAGCATGCAACAAAGCTGCCATGGTTGAGAGCGTGGGCTGGGATCACATCCGGGTTTCTCTCTTCAGTAGCTGGTTAACCTTGGGCAGCTAGCTTGCTTCAGCTTTCTCATCTATAATGGGGGTAGTGATGCCCACCTACCTGATGTAAAGGTTAATTGCTTATAAAGGCTCTGCCCCATGCCGGGCATGAGGTAAGCAAAGGGTTAGTGGCTATTGCTTGTCATGCATAGACTTTTATTATTCATGTTGCTCTGGCAGAGGCTTCCCTATGTTCCCATTAATCTCCCTAAATACTGGCACTTTAGCTTTTGTGCAGATTTCTGGCTCTGTATCTTGTACCTTCTGGTAGACAGCCTGTAGGGTCTGGCATATTACATACATAGTGAAAAGCAGGTTGGGTGAAATAGAGAAAATCACTTTTTCTGGGGCTGAGCCTGAAAATAGACTCAGGCTAAGAGAAGGTCTTCAGCAGGGTTTTTTAGCCCGGAGTCCATGATTTGGGTTAAGGGTATTTGTAACCCAGGAAATTGTGCACAAAATTTTGTGTGTTGTGCATACACGTGCATATTTTAGGGAGAGTTGATTGATCCTCGTCACATAAAAATTATTATGAACTGTTGCTATAAAGTGCACTTTGATCTTGAAATTTACTTGCCTTATAATTACCTGGAATAACAACCTCATCTGCTTTTCTGTTCAGCTTCTAGTGAACAATAAAATCATTAGTTTGGACCTTCCTGTGGCCGAGGTTTACAAGAAGGTCTGGTGTACCACGAATGAGGTATGTGTTTGCTTTCTTGCTCAGAGGTGTGGTTTTACTTTTCTGATGTGTGCAGACTTGTATTAGGAGGAGCCGCTTCAGTCATCACTTACCCAGCTTGTAGAGCTGTCCTTCCCCTGATTGTGGTTGTGTGGAGGATACCAGTCATCTTGTCCTCCTTTTCAGGCATCTGGCTAGTGAAGGGTGAGGAGCTTCAGGAGAGGACGGGTGTTTTCTGGCTGTGATGGGGAACACCTGCTGTCTTGTACTGTGTGTACACAGGCCCCTCAGGACTGAGATTAATCCTCAGTGTTTGGGGGCCTGCTCACTTACCAGAATGTTTTCCCAGTGGCTTTGTCAGGGAAGCATAATTTCTGTTTCAGTCGTTGGGGAGTTGGGGGAAAGGGAAACGAAGGAAGCATAGCACTCGGGTTCTTTTGGCCACCTCGGTGCTATCTGCTCATGGAAGTCTGTCTGCTCACTTCTACTCTCCCCCTCGTCTCTTCATCGCTGTTCCTCCCACCTCTTCTTTCTTGCCTTCCCACTCCTCTTCATCTCTTGTCTATTAAGGGGTTTTTAGTCAGTGAATCAGATTAACAGTGAATTCCAGCAAACTTGTGTCCCAGTGAAGCACCACACACTTTTCTAGACTTAGTCCCAGATATTTCTGTAGAGTTTAACCAGATTGGTATTGTACTTTTGTGCATTTTGGCCTTGAATCTGTTACATATCCACCTGGTTAGACATAGTGCTGTTGGCAGAGGGACAGCGGAGGACTGCCCCATCCAGTGCATCTTATCACTGATATTTTAGCATCAAAACAGAACGGTGCAGCTCTGGCCGGTTTGGCTCAGCAGTTGGAGCGTTGGCCTGCGGTCCGTAGAGACCCGAGTTTGGTTCCCACTGAGGGCACGTACCTCGGTTGCAGTTTGTCCCTGGCCCTGGTTGGATCGTGTGGGTGGCAGCCACTCAATGTGACCCTTTCACGTCGATGTTTCTCTCTCTCCCTCCCACTCTAGCGCTATTTACACTGATCTCAAATAAATGCTTTTTGCCTCTCAAAAAAAAAAAAAACCAGAACAGTGCAGATTTAATCCCTGGTGCCCATAAAAATTTAAGATCATGCTTTTGTGGGCACCTTTGTAAGTGGTGGTATGGAACCCAAAGAATGCACACAGGTATCTCCCCCTTAGAACCATGAGGCAAGATAGAAGTTGAAGATCATTCGACCCTCACATTAGTGTACTTAATCCACTGAGGGGTTTGTTCTGACAAAGTCCACAGTTTGTGGCAGGTTTTTATCTGTGGCATCATCAACTTCCCCTTTCTTCCCTCGTCAACAGCTCATCTCTTCTACTGCCTTTTGTGTTTTCTAAGCCTCTTTCTGCCATGACCTATGGCTCTTCTCTCTCTCGGTTCCCATTGAGCATCCATACCTGAGAAGTGGCCTTCCTGACAGCTTCTATCCTCCAGGATTTTCTCTCCTGATGCTGAGCTAGAGCTTAGAGGCAGGCATCCTTTCATATAGTGTGACCTCAAGCCCCATTTCTCATCTCCAAAATGAGGATAATGTAACTGCTAGGGTGCCTAACTCATTTAACCTGGCACAGTGAATGCTCATGATCTTCCAATATTCAGAATGCTACAGTCTTCTAGTTTACCAGACTTCTTCTTTATTCCATCAGGTTAGAGGTTTTAGATTGAGGAAATCTGGATGAATCCTTTCCTTACTGTATGGTTATATGAAGACTTTAGGATCTCCATAGGCAAAGATTGATGTATTTTCTTGCTTTTGGTTCCTGAGACTTGAATCAAAACTTTTTGATCCTGTTGACCTCCCCTGTCCTGATTCTTTGAATAGTGGTCCTTATTAATTGGAGTTTCAGCTCCTGAGGGAGGCACAGGCTTGGCATTAGACTTGAGCTTATAGGGATGACTTTGAACAAGCAGTTTAATCTTGTACAAAAGGGTAATATCAAGTGCTTGATTAGCATATGACTTAGCACAGAGTAAAACAATAAATAATAGTTGTTAGAGTTATTACACAGAGTTCAATAAAACTAAATGGGATAGTGTCTATAAAATGCTTTGTACAATTCCTGGCCTAAATAGGCACTAGATGAGAGCTTTCTCTTAAGTGAAACACGGTACATTTGAATTCCAGCTGCTGTGGTTCAGATCGTGTAGGGAAGTGGAAGTTGTCCACACTGCTGAGGCATTAAGCGAGACCAGGTGTTCAGTTCTTTGTATTTTCAAGGCCTATTTACAAGTACCTTTCTCCAACTTTCTCGTTCAGGGAGAGCCCATGAGGATTGTTTATAGAATGCGGGGGCTGCTGGGTGATGCTACTGAGGAGTTCATCGAATCCCTGGACTCCACCACAGGTGTGGCCCTTCTCACAGACACTGCTGCATGTTGCATTGAGGTTTGGGATAATCAGTAGTTCATGTCATGGGACTTAGGGATATTCTGGGCAAATACTCTTTTGTACCTCTGATCAGAATTGAGGGGAGAGTACTTCTCCAACTGCGGAAAAATACAGGTATCTATGGCCTAATTCAGATACCTCTGGGGTTGGAGAGAAAAACAAACAAAAACAAAACAACCTTGGGGAAAATAATGCATTTGCAACAAATTTAAGTTCAGATTTATTTTTAGCTTAGCCCCCCCCCACCCTCTTTGGTGGTTGTGGTGCTTATATTTTCACATATTTGAGTAAATCATTTTAATTTACTTGAATCTCTTTTAAAAAATGTTTTTATTGACTTTTTTTAGAGAGAAAGGAAGGGAGAGAGAGATAGAAACATCCATTAGCTGCTTCCCGCACACCCCCTATTGGGGATCGAGCCTGCAACCCGGGCATGTGCCCTGACCAGGAGTCGAACTGGGATCTCTCAGTCCATGGGATAATGCTCAACTACTGAGCTACACCAGCTGGGCCGACTTGACTCTTTTAAAAAGCTACTGAGCGTGAGATAGTGTACTTTAATATCCAATATCGATCCTGTTTATTGGCTGTTTTACTGGAGATATGAAAAAGGGAAATAGCTATCAGCCTGGAAGAGGGCTGTCAGTTTTATTTCCATCTTCACCTTTTCCTCTGCTTCTGCTTGGCTTTCCTTCTTCCCCAGATGAAGAGGAAGATGAAGAAGAAGTGTATAAGATGGCTGGCGTGATGGCCCAGTGTGGGGGCCTGGAATGCATGCTTAACCGATTGGCGGGGATCAAAGATTTTAAGCAGGGACGCCACCTTCTAACAGTGAGTTGGAAGCAGTAAGGTGGGACCAGCCTTCTGCTTTGGGAGAGACCCCTATGGAAAGAAGGTTATGGTCATTGTGCTGTTTAACTCTCGAGGGCAGCATGGTGCCATGGACCAGTGCAAGCCAAGGAAGGACCTGGCAGCTTCCCTGAGTCCTCTACATCTAGGCTTCTTTCCCCCACTACACTCTTCCTGGCCCACTACCCCAAAACACCAGTGTGATGGCAGCCTTCTGCTATGTCCCTTTAGTCACCCATGGAACCAATGTTTAATTGTCTTTCCTAAAAACTATACGTGTGTCTATATTATTATTATTATTATTAATATTATTTTTATTCTCACCCAAGCACATTTTTTTTTCATACTTTGTTCAGATAGAGTGGGAGGGAGAGAGAGAGAAACATTGACGTAAAAGGAACACATCGAGTGGCTGCCTCCCGCATGACCAACCAGGGCCGGGGACAAACTGCAACCGAGGTACGTGCCCTTAGTGGGAACTGAACCCCAGTCTGTCCTTACTGCAGGCCGACGCTCTAACCGCTGAGCCAAACCGGTCAGGACTTATTATTTTTAAATGGATTTTTAGCCCTGGCTGGTTTGGCTCAGCAGTTAGAGCGTCGGCCTGCGGTCCAGAGAGACCCGGGTTCGGTTCCCGCTAACGGCACGTGCCTCAGTTGCAGTTTGTCCCCGGCCCTGGTTGGTCGAGTGGGTGGCAGCCACTCAATGTGTTCCTTTCGTGTCGATGCCCCCCCCCCCCCCATCTGAACAAAAAATGAAAAAATGTCCTCGGGTGAGGATTAAAAAAAGAAAGGATTTTTAAGTAACCGTTTCATTTCTTGTAGGATTTTGATCCATCTCCTTAGTAGGGAATAGAGGATTCCAAACACAGCACAAATATTACACTATGATTTTTATCTCCAGTGGATGTGAGAACATTTATTACTGTGCCTGTGTTTTAAATGACCTTCGTGGTTCTGAGCTCCCACCAGCCGTGAGCTCTGGAATCTTCCTGTTGACTGTCAGCTCAGAGTCTGAGTTAGTACTAGGGTTTCCTTCAAGACAGAGTATCACCTGTCCCATAAGGCATTGGTGTCTCTGCCATAGTTTTGGAGATGGTGATTACCTCACCCCAGCCCATGAGGGCTGCTGCTGGAGAACATTGCTGTGTGAAATGCCCACCTGGCATGGGGTCCCAGCCCTCTTACCATGTCCGCTTAAGTATCACTTCTCAGGAGGAGTACCTGCTGATTGTACATGACCTCTCTTAAACATTCCCTCCCTGCTTGTCCCCATATCTTCACTCTCAGATGGTCTGATGGGTTTTGACTGGCTTTTCTTCTCAGGTGCTGCTAAAGTTGTTCAGTTACTGCGTGAAGGTTAAAGTCAATCGGCAGCAGCTGGTCAAGCTGGAAATGAACACTTTGAATGTCATGCTGGGGACTCTAAACTTGGTAAAGAGTGTGGACTGCAAAAGATAAAGATTGGGTCTTGGAAGTCCTGGGAAGCTCAATTCTGGACTCTGATGAAATGGACTTGTGGCCCTTTATCTGTTTGTCTGTCTGGCACAGAGGCTTGGATCATCCAGGCTGCCCCTTCTCCTCCTGCTTGCTCACCCCCATGCTGCTGCCATGACCCTCAAGAGCTTCCTTGTCACTTTCCTGAATTCAGATATGAGATAAGAGGAAGTTAGTCCTTAAAACAGTCCAGACCATGTGCCAATGGAGAAGTAGAGCCACTCGCGTCAGGGCAACCATAAAGAAACCTGGAACGTCACATTTCACCACCCGCAGAGGCCCATGTGCTTGACTCTCTCTGAGAACACAAACGCATGCATGCATGTACACACAGTCCCTGGGAAATATGGCCTTGAAGGACATCTTTGAGGAACAGATCCCCCCCAGCAATGAGTAGTTGTGTTGTTATCCCTAGAGTGACTGCGTCTCCTTCTACAGGCCCTGGTAGCTGAGCAGGAAAGCAAGGAGAGTGGTGGTGCAGCTGTGGCCGAGCAGGTGCTTAGCATCATGGAGATCATTCTGGATGAGTCTAATGCTGAGCCCCTGAGTGAGGACAAGGTGAGTGAGCCCAGCCTGACCATCTGAAGACTCTGGGAACCTGCACTGTCTCATTGCCAGCGACAGGCTTGTTTGTGTCTTAACTGTGTCAGCCACGAGTGATGGAACCTGCTCAGCGCATAGGAGTGGTAACGTTCAACTAATTAATGGTGACATTACTGCATCGAAGCCTGAAAGCTGTGGATTCAGAGGAAGCAAAGCTGCTAAGGATATTCTTTCACTCAGAAGCTGCTCATTAATGGAATCCTGGCATGTTCCAGCTGATAGACAGGGGCCTTAGTCCAGCCCCTATTTCACAGTTGAGGAAACTAAGCCCAGAGAAACGAAGTGAGCTGTTCAGTGTGACACATTTGGTTACTATATAGCCGGAAGCCCAGAACCCAGATCTCCCAACTCCCAGTTCAGTTCTTTCCACTTACTGCACCATTGTCTTCCTCCATTCTTATTGGTGCTAAATTTTTGGCTAGAGATATGAACAAATGAGTATCAGGGAGCCTACATCCTCTTGGAGGAGGGGGAGATTGTTTTGGTGTATTTTGATCACCTGAGACTATTAACAGTCATCACAGAAATTTAGAAACTAATTTATCAAGTGGAACTCACACTGTGTATTCCTCGAGAAGTGCCAAGATGCCGTTCTTTTAGGGCTCCTTCTGATGACTGATGGACGTGCTGTAGCCTGGTCCTGACCCCTTCCATCCTCTTTATTATTGTAGGGCAACCTCCTCCTGACGGGGGACAAAGATCAGCTCGTGATGCTCTTGGACCAGATCAACAGCACCTTTGTTCGCTCCAACCCGAGTGTGCTCCAGGGCCTGCTGCGCATCATCCCATACCTTTCCTTTGGAGAGGTGGAGAAAATGCAGATCTTGGTGGAGCGGTTCAAACCATACTGCAGCTTTGAGAAGTATGTCACTTGGGCTTCATAAGGCAAAGGGAGACTCCCCACAAAAGCCTGAAATAGTTCTCGGAGACTGAGGAAGAATCACCTGAATTTCAATCACATTTTTGTGTGCCAGTGTGGCAAACCTTTAAGGGACTTGATCTAATTGGAGAATCCATTGTTAAAATATATTGTGTTAAATTGGCTTGACAAAGAGGTGAAGTGAATATAAGATGGGAAGGGGGTATGACAAACTGGGGGGGCGTCATGTGTGCAAAAGCATGAAAACGCAAGAGAATGCTGGGAGTTTAGGGGACAGCAGGTAAGAGGGAGAGTGGTAGGAAACAGATCAGCTAAGGAGTTTAGACTTGATCCCATAGACTGTTGAAGATTGTTCGGCTTATGTTATTCCTTTCACACCTTTAGACTCTTCGCTCTTTCTGCCTAGGTATGATGAAGATCACAGTGGCGATGATAAAGTCTTCCTGGACTGCTTCTGTAAAATAGCGGCCGGCATCAAGAACAACAGCAATGGGCACCAGCTAAAAGATCTGATTCTCCAGAAGGGGATCACCCAGAATGCACTTGACTACATGAAAAAGCACATTCCCAGTGCCAAAAAGTAAGAAGTGGCTCCGGCTCAGTAGCTGCTTTCCTTCCCCTCATCCTGGTTCCTTTTCTCCTCTATCATCTTGGCATAATTGTTCCCCTTTGTCCTCCTTGCGGGGGTCTCTTTCCTCTTCTGGAAACTACCAAGATGACCCCTTAGCTGCTGCAGAGTCCTTTGGGGACTCTGGGAAAAGGATGGCAGCCTTTTGGTTTTTGTTTAGAGTACTCATCTCTCTCTAGCTTCTCAGCTGAGCTGGGTAGTCCTTTGTGATTCTTTTTTTTTTATCCTCACCGGAGGACATTTTTGCATTTATCTTCAAATAGAGAGAAGGAGGAAGAGAGAGAGAGAAACATCAATGTGAGAAAGACATCGAGTGGTTGCCACCCATACGACCCCAACCGGGGCCAGGAACAAACTGCAACCGTGGTACGTGTCCTTAGTGGGAACCGAACGTGGGACTCTGTAGTCTGCGGGCCGACACTCTAACCACTGAGCCAAACTGGCCAGGGCCTTTGTGATTCTCTCTCTCTTTTTTTTAATCCTTACCTGAGGACATTTTCCCATTTTTTGTTCAGATAGAGTGGGGAGGGAGAGAGAGAGAGAGAAACATCGAGTGGTTGCCACCCGCACGACTCAACCAGGGCTGGGGACAAACTGCAACCAAGGTGCATGCCCTTAGCGGGAACTGAACCCAGGTCTCTCTGGACCGCAGGCCGACGCTCTACCGCTGAGCCAAACCAGCCAGGGCACCTTTGTGATTCTTTGTGGCACTCTCTTGGAGGGTCATATTTAAACAAGCTAGAATTAATAACTGGTTTCAAGGTAACCTTTGCTTGTCTGGCCTGCTAATAAGCCTTTTTTTGCTTTGCAGTTTGGATGCTGACATCTGGAAAAAGTTTCTGTCTCGCCCAGCCCTGCCATTTATCTTGAGGCTCCTTCGGGGGTTGGCCATCCAGCACCCTGCCACCCAGGTGAGTAGCCAGCCTGCATGTAGACTTTATACTGTGGACAGGTAGAATGTGGGAACCATACGCTGTCGTCTCATCTCCCAGGACTGAAGGAAGGTAACTGCCTTGATTAGCCTTGAGTTATGGCTTGCCCTAATACATAAGACTCCTAGAGTGGAAGAGACTCTCAGGTCATCTGGCTCAGCTCTCTGTGGAGAGGGTTAAGTTCTGTTTGTGATTTTCTCATTCAATGCATTCTTACATGGGGCTTCATTATTTCACAGGCTAGCTGAGCAGCAGTTGAACTGTGAGGGTATGGCTGGCCCAAGTGTAAAACAGTTTTGATTTCTGGCCACAACCACTGGGACATCTGTAGTATCATCGCCACTGTCTCCTGCTGTGAATCTGGGCAGCCGGAAACTGTGCTCAGAGAGGCCCACCTGCTCCCTCTGCTGCTCATTCCTGATAGCTCCCCACTGGGCTGGGGCATCTGTTACTACTCACAAGTCCTAACTGGCCTGAGCCGGTGGCTAGGCTGGATTTTTTAAAAATTGAACTTTTTGAGAGAATTATAGATTCACATGCAGTTAAGAAATAATACAGAGAAATCATATCTATACCCATTACCCAGTTCTGTCAATGGTAACATCTTGGAAAACTAGTAAATATCACAGCCAGGATGTTGACATTGGTACAGTCACAAGTCAGGGCAGTTTCAGCACCACAGGGGTCCCTCCTATTGCACTATTATAGCTCTACCCACCTTCCCCCACCCTCACGCCACTGACCCCTTGCAGCCACTGATCTGTTCTCCATACCTATAGTTTTGTCTTTTCTTTATTTTTAATTTTTTTATCTTTATTGTTCAATGTATTACAGATGTTCTTCATTTTTCCACCATTGACCCCCTCCTCCCCACTCCAGCCACCCTCCTGCTTTTTCCCACATTGTTGTCTGTGTCCATTGGTTATGCATATAAGTTCTTTGGTTTATTTCTTCCCACCCCTCAACCCCCTTCCTTTGAGGATTGTCAGTCTAGCAACCAATTTGTACTTCTTAATCCCTTCACCTCTTTCACCCATTCTCCCAACCCCCCCCCCCCCCAATCTGGCAACCAACAAAATGTTCTCTGTATCTGTGAGAATGTTTCTGTTCTGCCTGTTCATTTTGTTTGTAGATTCCATTGTCGATAGATATGTATTCATTGCCATTTTGTTTGTTCATATATTTTATCTTTTTTTTCAAAAAGACCCTGCAACATTTCATATAATAATGGTTTGGTGGTGATGAACTCCTTTAACTTTTTCTTGTCTGGGAAAGTCTTTATATGGCCATTGATTCTAAATGACAGCTTTGCAGGATAGAGTAACCTTGGTTGTAGGTTCTTGCTTTTCATCACTCGGAATATTTCTTGCCTGCAAAATTTCTTTTGAGAAATCAGCTGACAGTCTTATGGGAACTCCCTTGTAGGTAATTAACTGCTTTTCTCTTGCTGCTTTTAAGATTCTCTCTTTGTCTTGAACATTTTGCATTTTGATGATGATGATATGTCTTGGTATGGGCCTCTTGGGGTTCATCTTGTTTAGGACTCTCTGTGCTTCCTGGACTTATATGTCTGTTTCCTTCACCAAGTTAGGGAAGTTTTCTGCCATTATTGTTTCAAATAGGTTTTCATTTTCTTGTTCTCTCTCTTCTCCTTCTGGCACCCCCAAGATGTAAATGTTGGCATGCTTGAAGTCCCAGAGGCTCCTTACACTATCCTCATTTTTTTGGATTCTTTTTTCTCTTTGCTGTTCTGATTGGGTGTTTTTTGCTTCCTTATATTCCAAATTGATGGTTTGCTTCTTGGCTTTACCTGCTCTACTACTGAATCTGTGTAAATTATTCTTTATTTCAGTTAGTGCCTCCTTCATTTCTGACTCTGCATCCTTCATTTCTGACTGGTCCTTTTTTATGCTCTTGAGGTCCTCACTAAGTTTGCTGAGGTTCTCACTAAGTTCATTGAGCATAGTTATAAGCAGTGTTTTGAACTCTGCATCTGTTAGGTTGCTTATCTCCATTTTGCTTAGTTCTTTTTCTGGGGTTTTGTTTTGTTCTTTCATTTGGGACCTGTTTCTTTGTCTCCTCATTTTGGCTGCCTCCCTGTGTTTGTTTCTATGTATTCCTTAACTAGAGGTATGGGACTAGCTGAGACCAGATGCTTCTTGTTTGAAAGAATTTAGGAAAACCTGAAGCAGGATCCAAGACAGGCCAATCCTATGGTTAAACAACTGGCAACAGCTTGGGTGGGCCTGAAAGTTGGGGGGCGCGGGGGGGCCTCAGGGAATCACCAGGGCGGGACAACCAGTGAGAGCCAGGTTGCTGGAGTCCCAGATATGGCAACTGTCTGCCACCCCAGGGAAGGGCTCACCAAAGGAACAAAGACCTCTGATAGCACGTTTGTCCTGGAGAAAGCCTCCTCTCCAGCCCTCGCTCCAATGCCAAATAGCTCAGTTCTTCCCTGTATGTCTCTGGCGCCCTTCGAGCTGCCTCCCCTCCAAGCTTAGAGGGAGCGAGTCCGATAAGTCCGTGCGCCGGCCCTTTAGGGAGCTGCCTGGGCTCCAGCCGCCTCAGCCTTCCTGATCCTCAGTTCCCACTGGTTTTTCCAGCCAGAAGTTATGGGGATTCTCTTCCTGGCACTGGAACCCTGAGCGGGGCACCTGGTGTGGGACGGGGACCCCTCAGTCCTCAGGGAGGGCCTTCCCAGCCCAGGTGTCCTCCTGATTTTTATCCGCCACACGTGGGTGTGGGGCCAGCCTGTCGAGCTGCCGCAGCCACCGCCCCTCGTGCCTCCGCCCCTCCTACCAGCCTAGATGTGGCTGCTGCTTTAATTCCGTAGTTGTAGGACTTCCATTCAACTCGATTTCAGGTGGTTTTTTTTTTTTTTTTTATCCTCATCCAAGGACATTTTTCCATTTTTTGTACAGACAGTGTGGGAGGGAGAGAGAGGAAGAGAGAGAGAGAGAGGGAAACATCGATGTGAAAGGGACACATCGAGTGGCTGCCACCTGCACGACCAACCAGGGCCGGGGACAAACTGCAACCGAGGTACATGCCCTTAGCGGGAACCGAACCCGGGTCTCTCCGGACCGCAGGTGGACGCTCTAACCGCTGAGCCAAACTGGCCAGGGCGATTTCAGGTGGTTTTGAATGATGGTTCTATAGTTTAGTTGTAACTTTGTGGTTGTGGGAGGACACGATACCGCGGTTACCTACCCACCATCTTGACTGGAAGTCTAGTTTTGTCTTTTCAAGAATGTTATGTAAATGAAATCACACAGCATGTAACCTTTTGGGGCCTGGATTTTTTTCACTCAGTATAATTGCGGAGATTCATCCAGATTGTTGTAGGTATCAATAGTTTGTTCTTTTTCATTGCTAAGTGGTGTCCGTGGTGTGAGTGTGCTGCAGCCTGCTTGACCATTCACTCATTCAGGGACATCTGGGTTGTTTCCAGTGCAGGGCTATCACAAATAAAGCTGCTGTGAACGTTCACGTGCAGATTTTTATGTGAATACAGGTTTCCATTTCTCTGGGATAAATGCCCAAGAGTACAGTTGCCAGTTGCAGGTTTAGTTTTACAAGAAACTGCCCAACTGTTTTCTAGAGTGATTGTAACATTTTACATTCTCCTCAGCAGAGCACAAATGGTCCACTTTCTCTACGTCCTCCCCAGCACTGGGGGTGTCCCTGCTTTCTATTTAGCCATTCTGATCGACGTAGACTGAGCGCTCAGTGTGTTTCCTGATGGCTAATGATGCTGCACACCTCCCTCTTCATGTGCTTCATCTGGGAACCTGCAGTGACACGTCTGTGCACGTCTTTACTTGTTGAATTCTTAGAGTCCTCAGGGCTGGATATATATGTATATATATATTTCTGTTTGTAATGTTCTACCTTGAATATAGTTCCACATTCTCATTTGGTAGTCTGTTCTAAAAACTTATTTCAAAAATGTGGTAATTTTATTATGGAAGAGTCTTCCATCTGTCTTACCTAAATCTCTTTTGTTCTCTTTTGTTAGTTCAGTGGACATGGTCATAATTAGTACATCTTTGTGGAGATAATTTTTCCTACATCAGAGTTTTACATTATTTTCCCTATCCTTGCAATATTTCTATTTGGAATGTGAATAAATCAAGGAACTAAGCTATGATAGCCAATGGCAACAGTAAGTTTAGAAAGGGTCTGCTGATAGCCAGGCTTATTCTTAGTTACTAAGTTGAATTACGTTCTTTAACAGGGTTGGGGAACATCCGGCCCACGGGCTGTATAGGGCCCTCAAAATCAATACCAGCTAACATCACACGCCTCACCAAATTAGCCTGACCAAATACAGCAGGCTAATTTTTAAGTTGATAATTTTGTATGGCCCTCGAATGATGTTATAAATAACCAAATCGCTCTTGGCGGAAAAAAGGTTCCCCACCCCTGCTTAGAATAAGGCCTTCTAGTTAGATACTTGGCCTTCATACTTCTGACCATTCACTTTTATTTCAACACATTTATTTAGCTCCTGTCATATACCTGTACTGTGCTAGGCTGAGGACACTGGTGAGGTGGACAGTGAATAGAGTGAACAGAGATCTGGCTTAATAAATGGATTTGGAGGCTGATTGCACATGGGGAGTGAAGAAGCTGGACGGATCAGAACTCTGCTCAGTTTCTGGATTGGTGACAGGGTGGTGCCACGAAGGAGGTGGAGAACCTAGGAGATTAGAAGTAAGGTGGGGCACAGTCCATTAGATCAGACTCTTAAGGTATAGTCTGTCCTGACTGGAATGTAAGCTTCAGGAGGATATGGTTTTTGTTTCTCCAGCACCTAAAACTCTGCTTCACACACAGTAAACCACCAGAGTGTTGACTATAGGCTATCAAGAAATGGTTCAATAGGTAGTTGAACTATAGGTTTGGCGTTTAGGAGCTTGAGACATGAGGTGCCCTGTAATTTTGCTGAGGAGCACATTTGAAGCCATGAGCATACGTTTATGAGCTAATGAGTGATCAGAGTCTAGTGCTGAGCTTTCACATTGCAAGTTGGCTTTGTTGTTTTAAACTTATTGTCAAATATGTAGTAGTTGTCATCAATTCACTTGTGATGTGGGTGGTGTGGATTTCAGTGAAATGGCCCTGTTTCCAGTGAGCTCACCTGGAGGGCATTTTAAAACTACAACTGTCTTCCAGGTTTTGATGTTCTCTGACCCCAGTTCAGGGCATGGTGCTATAGTGTATTGATAGCCAACCTTGTCAAGCACAGCGGTTTCTTGTTAATATAGATTTTTAAGTGTTTTCTTATCTCCAGTTCTACTTGTAATTGTATGTCTGGTATCCTAAGGCTGAGAAAACTCCTCTGCTCCTGAGTTTGGTGGACTCAGAAAGCCCCAGGAGAAGACCTAGCACCCTGTGAACATCAAGGGCCCGCTCTGCTCGGTGCTGTCACCGAGTTCCCCACTCAGGCCTCGCCAGGTGCTGCTTCTCCAGGGAATCTCACCTGAGCCCCTTTCACTGTGCCTGGTTGCTTTACATGTCATCTAATTTTAATCATCATAGGAACCCTCCCATTACCCCCCACTTTATAGATAGAGATGTTGAAGCTAAAGAGCTTAGTGACGAGTCAAAGATCCGTGGCAGAGGCGAACCCTCTTCTATTTGTTCAAATCTTTCAAAGTGTAGAATCAAAGGATCTGATTGAAACTTGACCACATAACATGAAATTATGTACATTTCATTGATTTTTCTGAACCTTTAAGCTTTTAGGAAGAATGCTTGTCTACATAATTGGAGGTCTGGTCCTTTCTTGGCAGGTTCTGATTGGAACTGACTCCATCACAAACCTGCATAAACTGGAGCAGGTGTCCAGTGACGAGGGCATTGGGACCCTGGCAGAGAACTTGCTGGAGGCACTGCGGGAGCACCCTGATGTAAACAAGAAGATTGACGCCGCACGCAGGGAGACCCGGGCTGAGAAGAAGCGCATGGCCATGGCTATGAGACAGAAGGCTCTGGGCACCCTAGGCATGACGGTAAAGCCGCTCCCTGAGTCCCCACGTTTTTGCCACACTGTTGAGGAGATGGCCGTGGCGCAATCATTTGTGCTTCGGGACAGAGCTGGGGTTGGGAATGGTAAAGGTGAAGGCTAGACAGAGGAAGAGGAGGAAATTGGTGTGCTCGGCCCTTCACCTTCCTCGGTCTTTCCAGCAACCCTCAGAGCTGTGACTGTTACTGTTCTGCTATCCAAATGAGACTCAGAGGTTTTACAGTTCACAAAAACAGAAAAATGGTGATGATAACCATTGTTTATCGAGGATTTACTATATGCCAAGCACTGTACTTAGGCATCTTACTTGTAAGATTTTATTTAAGCCTTCATGTGGATCTATGAGGGATTATTATACCCATTTCCATGATGAACTAATTGAGGCTGAGAGGTGAAGTAAATAGACCAAGGCATATAACTAATAAGTGGTTGACAGGATTTTGAACCCGGGTCTGTGCACGCGAAAGACTGTGCTGTTTTCACTGTCCTGAAGCCTTGGAGGAAGTAGCCCTGTGAGAGCCTCCTCCAAGCCAGCAAACCTGAGTGTCAGCAGTTTTAAAACTCCCATGGGAACAGTAAATGAATCATAACGCATCAGCCCTTGGCAGCTGAGAGTTGGTATTGCTGGCACAATGAAGGGGCTGTTTTGGTGGCAAGTGGCGACTTGCCAGGGTTCCAGCTGGATGGTTTCCTCTGCTTCAGTGGTCCTCAGAAGGGACTAGCAGGGAAATCTGAGTCTTTACCCTCACTAGAAGCCAACCTACGAGATTTCCTTTTGATGCAGCTGTCCTTTTAGTGTATGTGAGGGTCAGCCCTGTCCTTGAGCAGCCCTGAGCCAGGGTGGGAAGGAATCCCTTTCTGACATGCCATTTGTGGTTCCCCAACAGACCAATGAAAAAGGCCAGGTCGTGACCAAGACGGCGCTCCTGAAGCAGATGGAAGAGCTGATTGAGGAGCCAGGCCTCACGTGCTGCATCTGCAGGGAGGGTTACAAGTTCCAGGTACAGCTCTGGGCCTGGGCCTGGCGGCACAACCTGCTCCAGTGCAGCCCTCGCCTGCAGTCCTTTTTGTTCTTAGATTGGCCATGGCTTGCCTCTTGGCCACTCTTCTTTTTTTATTTTTAAATCCTCACCTAAGGATGTTTTCCTATTTATCTTCAGATAGTGTGGGAGGGAGAGAGACAGACAGACAGAGACACTGATGTGAGAGACACATCAATTGGTTGCCTCCCGCATGACCCCAGCCAGAATCAAACCTGTAGCTCTTTGGTCCACGGGCCGATGCTCTAACTGCTGAGCCAAATCGGCCAGAGCCTGGCCACTCTTCTTTAAAGACTGGAAGATACACCGATCCAAACATTAGACTTCATCATCACCGTGGTCGTAGACAACAAGCACTCCTCCCTGCCCAGAGCCTTATGTCAGCTGCATAATTTTATCTTTTTTTTTTTTTTTAATTTCTTTCTTTATTGATTTTAGAGAGAGAGGAAGGGAAAGGGAGACAGAGATAGAAATATCAACGAGAGAGAACATCGATTGGCCACCTCCTGCATGCCCCCCACTGGGGATTTGGCCCACAACCTGGGCATGTGCCCTGACCAGGAATCGAACCAGTGACCTCTAGGTGCATGGGTCAATGTTCCACCGCTGAGTCACACTGGCTGGGCCAGTGTAACTTTATCTTTAAACTTGCAAAAAGTCCAGTTTATAGGTGAGAACAAAGGTCACAGGACAGAATTCTGGACTTTTAAAAACCTGCCATGCTACTTCCATTCAGGACACCTGGGAAGATCAGGCTCCCCCCAGCTGGACTTATACCTGAAAGGAGCGAGCAGCAAGTGACCTTTTGTTCCCCTGAAGGCATAATAAGGGTCCCCTTTCTCTCTAGCTTGTATTTACTGCTTAGCACCCAAGCTGTTGAAGGGTGGGTACCCTGGGCCACAGGCCTTATAAGTTCTGCTATAACATAGGCTCTTTGGAGCTGCTCGATAATTTTTGAAAAGCAACTGACTTATCAAGAAGACACTTTATTCTTCATTTTTCAATAAATGAAGCAAAAAGGAAAGAAGGGCAGTTTAAACTTACATTTCTGCCTTTCCATCTGCATAGCGTCTGCGTTGGTTTGTTGCTCCCCACACTCCTCATCTCACTGTGCCCAGCTGAGTGCTAACCGGGAGCCTGGGTGCTGGCTGTCACCCTGCTCCTGGATTCTCCCCTCCTAGGAGGGTAGACGTTCAGGTCCTTCTGCTCTGCTTCACCTGCTTCCAAAGCTGGCCTTGGAATTTCTTCTCACTTCTTTCTTTTACTGTTATCTTTGTAGCCTGCAAAGGTCCTGGGTATTTATACCTTCACCAAGCGGGTAGCCTTGGAGGAGATGGAGAATAAGCCCCGGAAACAGCAGGGCTACAGCACTGTGTCCCACTTCAACATCGTGCACTACGATTGCCACCTGGCAGCCGTCAGGTAGGCCCCTCCTCCCGTGCGCTTCAGCCCCAGACCTCCGTCACTTCACAGGAGTGGGCAGCTTGCCCCGCCCTGGACTTGGAGGGTGGGACTGCCGACCCTGAAGGTTTTGGGGTTTTTTTTTTTAGTTTTTTTTCTTTATTGATTTTAGAGAGGAAGGAAGAGGGAGAGAGACAGAAACATCGATGAGAGAGAACATTGGTTGGTCGCCTCCTGCATGCCCCACACTGGGGATTGGGCCCACAACCTGGGCATGTCCTCTGACCAGGAATTGAACCGGCGCCCTCTTGGTGCATGGGTCGACGCTCAGCCACTGAGCCACACCGGCCAGCCAACCCTGAAGTTTTAATGTTGTTCCTTAGTCTCTGGGGAATAAGGTGTTCCACCTTAAACCATGTAGGTCTCAGATCCATTCTTGCCATATGACCAGGAAAATATACATGGCTTTTGGTCTACGGCTGGTGAAAGCAATGCTACTACCTGAAGCAGTGAAGCCTGCATTTGCTATGTCAGGGTAATTCTCTGTAGAGTCAGGAGCATGGGCTAACTTACTTCCTTAATGTTAGCAAGCCCTTCTCCATTCCACTTGCCCAGATGCCTGGTTGCCGAAGTAATTCCAGCATCACTCACTCCTGCTCTCCTCCCGTCCAGGTTGGCTCGAGGCCGGGAAGAGTGGGAAAGTGCTGCCCTTCAGAACGCCAACACTAAGTGCAATGGGCTCCTTCCGGTCTGGGGACCCCATGTCCCCGAATCAGCTTTTGCCACTTGCTTGGCAAGGTGAGTGTTGAGCATTTTGCATGGTAGGGGAAGGGATTCTTAGGAGATGGGGGGCATGTCAGCTTTCAGGCCAGCCTGTGGGAGACCATGTCCTGCTGTCTTCACTGGGAATCCATGTCCTGCTTGCTGGCAGGGGCTGTGCAGAACGTAGAGGAGCTCTGCTGAGAGCAGCCGGCACCCTCCGCATCTGGGGCACCACGTAGAATTTGTACTTCCTCACTACCCCTTCTCTTGTGTCCATCTAAGGACATTGGACACGGGATGCCTGACTTGGTCCTTGAGGCTAAAATTTCCCGGAGTTCATTTCTGCAGCGTGTGCTTGTGAGGTTTAAACAGTAAAAATTAATAGCTTACTGGTTTGGGGAATACCAGGCCCTCTCAAGGCCTCCCTTGTCTAAACTGTGGAGTAGAGTCACTGAAGCTTCTGTGAGTCCCTTGCCTCTGACTGCTGCCTTGTGGAGTGGTGCCGTGCCCAGGTCCTGTCTGTAAAGCTCAGGGGTGGAAAGGTGCTTACCGTGAAACAGGTACCTGGACGTAATAATAAGGGAGGTAACAATAGGCAACACTGAAATGCTTACCATGTATTATTGTTACACACACTCTACAGATGAAGAAGAAATTGCAGCCCAGAGAGATGGGTAACTTACTTGAGGTCACACAGTTATTAAGAGGCATAATAGATTATAACATAAATTGACACAGAAAATGCTTTTATTTGGAGGTTGAGGAGATGATTCTTATGAACAGGTTTCCTGGTCAGTCAGAAGGGATAAATTCTACCTTCCTTCTTTCAATATGTACTTCTAGGTGTGGCCATGTTATGTTGTATGACATTGGTCCATCAAGAAGTGGATCCCCCAAAAGCAGTGGGTTCTCATCAAAACGTGGAGAGCATCGCTTTCAGTCCCAGCAGAAATGAAACATCCTCCACATTCTCTTCCTACTAGCCCCCAAGTCCTTGATTCTCCCTTTCATCCCTCTGTCCATTTGTGTAACCTGCAGCCACCTGGGAAGGGGTTTCACCAGGGAACTCGCTTCCATTTCAGAGTTTGTTCTGCTTCCCCCAGGCACAACACTTACCTCCAGGAATGCACGGGCCAGCGGGAGCCCACGTACCAGCTGAACATCCATGACATCAAGCTGCTGTTCCTGCGCTTCGCCATGGAGCAGTCGTTCAGTGCAGACACCGGCGGGGGTGGCCGGGAGAGCAACATCCACCTGATCCCGTACATCATTCACACTGTGCTTTACGTCCTGAACACGTTAGTATCCCGCATCCCACTGGGCAGCGTCCAGCTGACCTAACAAGACCTCCTACTTGTCCGTGTTCGCCCCACTTAGTTCCAGAGCAAGTATGTCTGACCTAAGGCAGCCTTTGCTGAAGTAGGAATGTTCATCTGCAGCTGGTAGATGGCTCTCTTCCAAAACTGTCCCATCTCCCACTGTGGGCAGCCAAGGGCTGCATCTTTGGACTGAGGGGGCAGAAACTGGGAGATGCCAGACCATCGAAGCTTCTACTTTGATGTAGCCTCTACTTCTACTTGCAAGACTCTCTTCTCTTGGATGGGGGGAAGGTGGTAGGTGGGAACCACACACAGTCACTTCAAGGTGTTACAGGTGAAGATCTTACATCTAGGGACATAGCAGAGCCAGAACCCGTTTTACAAATGGAAACTGGACTTGCTTTCCCTGTGTTCTCCGCAGTGAGTAATGCTCTGGCAAGTGTGAGGGGAAAGGAGGGAATGTTAAAGATCATCTAGGAAAGTCAACTGAAAAGGAAGACAGCCAGGAAAAATTTGATTTGTGTTTTTATTCATAGTACATTTGGAGTAGTTAGGTTGATATGTAAAAGTATAATTTAAAAGAAGCACTTAGGGATAGAGAATAATATTCTTTCATTTCACCCCAGATTTCAAAAGCAAATTAAGAGATTTAACATACTTTAGCTCTTAGATTTGATTTAGTAAATGGTTTCATATTTTAGGCCCCAGACTTCCAGCAAATGTGTCGGGCAGAGGATTGGCAGGCTGTGGAAGGGCTGTGCACAGTCCGCGCCAGGCAGCTGCAGTTCAGTTTAGGCGACAGGACAATCAGTCTCTTGTCCTTGCTGGTCTTCTCTGTTCAACAATGTTATCTTCTGCTTCCCTCCCATTTCCTTGTGTGTTTAAAGGCTGACCTCCAGACCACAGGCTTCACTGTTGAAAAGATGCAGGGGCAGGTCTCTATCAGTGCATTACATCATCTGCTAAACTGTTTAGACTGTCAGAAGAAATACCTGCATCGCTGACAGCACAAACGTTCCCACTATCCACACTGCTTCAGGCCTGAGCCGCGCTAATTGCGTGTTTGTAGCCTTTGAAGAGCCCTTGGCTTTTGCAGAGACATGTGTCTTGCTGGCAGCTAGGAGGTAGAGCGGACTGCTCCATTCTCCAGGGCGGAGAGCAGACCCGTAGAGTCGGCATGTTTGCCAACAGAACAGAGCTGGCGATTTCAGGTGTCACTGTTTCTCAACGCCAGACATTTCAACTCCTGCCCGCTTCCTCGGTGGAGAGCGAGTTGGCTGTGTCGTGGTTATCTTGGTCAGTTGGAGGCTGACCTGGAAGCTTCACGGACAGGCACTGTTTTCACCCACAGACTGCTTCCCCTGCTAGTCAGTTCACATCACTGAGCTTGGTCATGGGGGTCTGGTGAAGGGGCTGACTGCTTTTGGTTGCTCATTTATATATTAAGGCAAGTATGTGACACCGTGATCCAGAGCCGGGTTGAGCAAGTTCTTCAACGGCAGAAAGCCTCTGATTCCCAGTCCAGAAAATCTAGTTGAGTGTATTCCCCCATTTCATCTCTGCCACTCTGTGGAGAGCAGGATGTCCTTGTGCTGCCCTCCTGCTTCCCCACAGTCCCGTGTCTGGCAGTGCCATCTGCACCCCTGGAAGGTTTGCTGCTTGTGGCTTGTTTATTCTTCCCTCGTAGAATTAGGACAGGGCATCAAGCACTCTTGGCCTGAGAGCACCATTCAGGGTATGGAGAGAGCACAGCCGGAAATACCGGGTCAGGAAGGACTCCAGTGCTGAGTCAGTGACCACTTGCCAAGGCTTTGTCATGGAGGAAGTTGGAGAGTTAACTAATGCTGGGTAGGCTCTGGAGCCGGACGGCCTGCGTTCAAAGCCCAGTTCTTTCACGCCCCAGTGTGTGACTGGGCAAAACACTTTCTCTGACTGTAGTTTCCTTTCCTGCGAGGTTGGGGTAGTGCTGGCACCTGTTTTAGGATTATTGTGAGGATGAAATGAGACCGTCCACATGGAGTTCTTAGGCTGGGGCCTGGCGTCAGAGTTCAGTCGTCATCGCTGCAGTGTAGGCAAGAGTGAGAACAAGAAGTGCTTGCCGGGAAGAAGGTGGTCTGTTGAAGGAGAGAGGGCACAGATACATAGGAAAGCAAACAAAATGGCGAGCCATGGAAAGAGGCTGCGTGCAAATGGAGCGTAAACAGCTTAGTTGTAAGAAGGCCACGTGGAGTCAGGGAGAGTGCGGTGGCAGGCTTGGTGACTTTGGGTAAATCACCATGGTAAAAAGGTGCTGTCTCCATTCGTAGTTATGAGGACACTGACGGTGGATTGTTTGTGACTGTGCCCGACACGCAGGGTCAGAGCACCCATGAGCCGAGCCAGTAGTTGCTTGGAATTGTGTCAGAGCTGAGCTTGGGGTGGGGAGGGGCCCAGGAAGATGCCACCAAGCAGGGCTTGGAAGGGAAGCAGCAGCACTTGCAGAGGAGGTGGGAGGGGTGGGATAGGATGGGTGGGATGTTCTGGGATCCAAGCATTCACGGTACTTAAGAGGAGACGAGAAGTTGAGCACACCCTCCTCCCCTCTGCCCTGGTCCTGGCGTCTACCCTGTTTTCATCATGCCCGTCTTGTTCTAGAACCCGAGCAACTTCCCGAGAGGAGAAAAATCTCCAGGGCTTTCTGGAGCAGCCCAAGGAGAAGTGGGTGGAGAGTGCCTTTGAAGTGGACGGGCCCCACTACTTCACAGTCCTGGCCCTCCACGTCCTGCCCCCCGAGAAGTGGAGAGCCATGCGTGTGGAGATCCTGCGGAGGCTGCTGGTGACCTCTCAGGCCCGGGCAGTGGCTCCGGGAGGAGCCACCAGGTTAGTACCTACTCCGGGAAGCTGTCTCCTGCCCCTGTGGCCGGGACTGTGTGTTCCCAGGGTGAGGACTGCCAGGCAACGTGTGTGTGCTAAGGTAAGGCATGCTCATTTGGTGCAGTTATTGGTCCTCATCCTGCTCTGTCTGCTACCCCGAGCCCAGGCTGGCAGGCGACTGGCCCCTTTGGGTCTGGTGGTCAGCCACTAGAAAGGCAGAGTCAGGCTTATCTTTGGACAATTTAGAGATGAAGCCAGCCGGGCACAGGCTGAGACTACTGACAAGGAGCCGCATTTGGGCTTCAGGGACTCAGACAGGTGACAGTTTCCCAGGCTGCTGGTCTGGGCCTAAACTAGGAAGAACTCTGTATGGCTGCGGTTAGGGGTTTTCTTTTCTGATTTTTAAAAGCTTGTCGTCTCCCTCCTTGGTCACATTCTTGTCCTGTTCTTGCCACATTCCATGAGCTGTTCTTTCTCTCCTATTGTTGTGGACACCTCCCAAAGAAGGAAGTGGTCTTTGTTTTCATGACCTTGTGCTGTGATTTGGGTCAGATGGGAGGTGTCTTGAGAGAAACATCTGCAAACAATAATAGGAAGCCCTTGAGATGTCCACATGGATTGCCACACACTCAGTGGATTCTGTGGCACCACTCTTGGCTCACGGTGGCCTTGTGCAGTCTCTGCCTGCCTTGCGCTACAGAGTAGGGGACGCATTTGTCAGCTTGCTTCTGCCACTCGAGGGAAATCTTCCGTTATGGAAGGTCTGCCCTTGGGAGTCTGCTGTTGCTAGGACCCGAGGGAACACGCCTACATTTGTAGGCTTTCAGGCTCCTGATAGGGACAGACCCGTGGAGGCAGCCATGTGCCTGAACCGGCACACCTGGTGTCTCTGCTTCCTTCGGCTCTGGTTTACCAAGGGCTGCCAGTTGTGCCTCTTGCCTGCAGGGAGACCAGGCTGGAGCTCTGCTGTTGAATCAGGCCAGCATCAGCTTCTGCTGTAGGAGGGTGGGTCTTGTTAGATTCCTGTGTGACCCCTGCCCCCACTCCAGTCATATCACTTCCAGTGTTTCCCAAAAGGAAGAAGCATCAATAGTTAACTAGCTGCTAGAATCACAAGTTAGATCTGGTGTATGCTAAGTTGTTGATAAGCCAGGCTGGCCTGCTTCCATTGCACATAAAGTGGCTGTTTCCTGGGCACGGGCTCTCAGTGGCAGATGTGAAATCTGAGCCCACAGGAGCTGTTGTGCTTTCAGTTAGGAGACTGGAATTCATTACTATCCCAGGCAGCTCAGGGAAAGCTGATTTGGTCACAGCTTAATTAGGCAATCCAGTGTGAGCTACTCATGAGTTTTCTCTGTAGCAGTTTAGTCACCTTTACTAATTAGCCTTAAATAATTAAGTTGGGCAGGGTTATTCAAGATTCCTGCTTACCAAGGCAAAACAGTCATAGAGAAAGAAGGCCCAAACTTGGTGTGGTGTTGGGCATGAGCAGGGTGCTCCTGAAACAGACAGGAGGAGGAACTGGGCATCAGCATGGTGTTGAGACACCCTCCGAGGAGAGGCCATGGCTGGAAGAACATCGAGAGGCTGTCATCTTGCTGGTGGGGGCATTGTTGCTGGCACAGGCTTTGTCCATTATGGCTTGGCAGGCGGTAGCAGACGCACAAACATGTAGCTCTAAAAATCTCCACAAGAGAATTTGGCCTCTTCTGCATGTTTTACATTCAAAGAGAAAGGGTCCTTTGCTATGAACTTGCAAGTTCTTCAGCCTGGGACTTCCTTGTCATCTTGTTTACAGAGAAATAGACCACTGGCCTCATCCCCAGGCCGACCTCACAGTCATTTAGAGGCTGCAGCACCCTCACACGGGACAGGCAGAGAGAAAGTGGGTGCTTTGGAGGGCGTCGGGTGGGGGAGGGTGCAGGAAGCATATTCCAGCAAATGGGATTCTTTTTTTTTTATCCTCACCCGAGGACATTTTTCCACTTTTTGTTCAGATAGAGTGGGAGGGAGAGAGAGGAAGAGAGAGAGAGAGAGAGAAACATCAATGTAAAAGGGACACATCGAGTGGCTGCCACCCATATGACCCAACCAGGGCTGGGGACAAACTGCAACCAAGGTACATGCCCTTAGCGGGAACAGAACCCGGTCTCTCCGGACCACAGGCCGACGCTCTAACCGCTGAGCCAAACTGGCCAGGGCAATTCTCCTTTTATCATTATTTTAGTTTTGTTAGAGATTTTACATTTACTGACTGTAAGTGTGGATGGCCTATCTCATGTGGCACTGTCCCTTCACATGAAGCCTATATGGTGTACTTTAGCTTCTATAATAAATAACATCTGTACTTGTCTGACTTTTAAGATTCTTATACACACGCACGCACACACACGCACACACACACACACACACTTTAAAACTGAATTCTAGTCTCTTTAGTTGTGGGCTCTGTTCAATGTGTTCCGAGGTGTAGCATCTCCATGACAAGGGTTCATCTAGCCTTTACTTACTGCGGATGTGAAGCCAGTTTCCAAACAATACCTCCTGTAGACTTGGGTGGTGGAAACCAAACTGTGACCCTGATATGCCACTCCCTGTACAGAGAGGAGCTGGTCTTTCTGCATCTCACAGTGGCTTCTCCTGGTGTGACCATTCCTCAGGAGCACCTGAGAGGAGGCAGCGGATGTTGTCCCATGCAGCCCCCAGGGTTCTGAGCACCTGGCTGGTCCTTAATCCTCAGTTTCATCCTGAGATTATGTAGAGGCAGTCGATACTGGGTAGAACTCAGAGGTGTGGTGAGCAGCTCGCGCGGGATTATCCTGGCACTGGGAGGTGTTGGGCGGCTGCATCCTCCATCCTCGAGGTTACCATTGCTCATCACCACTTTTCTACCAGCTTGCTGGTTTCAGCACAGCACGTGGTTGACACAGTGCTGTATCTGGTGGCTTTGGTCTGCTGACTGGAAGTTCTCCAGTGGGAAGGTGAAGACGGAACAACTTTGTTTCCTGCTTCAGTTATGACAGCCCATCAAGTCCAGGAGCTCGTGTTGGGCTGAACACAGAGAAATATGCGAGTCCTTGGCCTCTCTTTAAGGCCTTTTGGTTGTCATGTCACAACTGTGTCTTCCTTTCTTCCATTGACCCTAATTTGGAAGAGAGTCAGTGCTAAAGATAAATATTTTGTGGAACATTTTTGTAGTAAATAAACCAGTGGTCCCAGGACTTCAGAAGTTCCTGCCCACGGCTGGAACTGAGTGACCCACAGATTACTGTGACTCTTCCCTGCTCCCCCAGTGCCTCGTTCTGTCCTGGGAGTACCCTTCCAGGGCCTGCAGGGACATGCAATGGGGCCTTCTTTTCCAGGCTGACAGACAAGACAGTAAAGGACTACTCAGCTTATCGCTCCTCCCTTCTCTTCTGGGCCCTCGTCGATCTCATTTACAACATGTTTAAGGTAAGGGTGCCATTGGGGCTCTGCGGGGTCTGCAGGGGTTTCAGGTCACGTGTGCTGGCTCTGAGCCTGCCTCCGCCAGCAGGTGGCTGCTCCTCTGCCGGCCTCTCCCAAGGACAAGCACACCCTCCGTGGGAAGGGATTTGCCCGTGTGTGTCTGTTCACTCCTGTCCCCTCAGTTTCGATAAACTTCATTGCCCTGTTGAGTATCACTTATTCCAGCCCAGCTTACAATAGGACACTCCTCTCTGCCTGAAAGGAATCAGAGGGTTTGAGGTGGTTCCTTTCATAATCTGAATGAAACAGCTCAGTTGAGGCATCTTGACGAGTCCCTTTTCTTTGGGAAATGCAGATGTGCCGTGTGGGGAGGAGAGAATGCAGTCACTCGTTGTAGCTTGTAGGTTCAAGTGACACAGTGTGTCATACAGGGGCTGTAAGAGGAGTGAAATGAAATTTTATTGTTCCTGGAAGCAAAACACACCCTGCAGGGAAAACTGATGTAGGTAGAAGTGGCCTGCCTGACTTGAGGCATCAAGTCACCCCTCACGCCCACCTGGGCCTGTCTCCTGTTGGTTTGTAGAAGGTGCCTACCAGCAACACGGAGGGAGGCTGGTCCTGCTCTCTAGCGGAGTACATCCGCCACAATGACATGCCTATCTGCGAAGCTGCCGACAGAGCCCTGAAGACCTTCCAGGAGGAGTTCATGCCAGTGGAGACCTTCTCGGAGTTCCTCGACGTGGCTGGTCAGTGTCAAGGTTTTGTCTTGCAGAGACCTTCTGCAGCAAAACCTGTGTATGTTAGTGGGGCTGGCCGTAGTGCTCATCCTCGCGTGTCAGAAGAAACACAGGTGAGAGCGAGCCTATCGGCCACCCAGAGATCTGAGAGAGAGAGGTCAGCACTGAGCCACCAGTAACGAGAGCAGTGACTGTCACACGCCAGGGCCCTGCTGCTTTCCAGGCGCAGGGCTGCCGACTGCACTTCCCTGTGCGCAGGGCAGCCCTGGGAGGTGGGAACTGTGGTCACCCCGCTCTGTCGATGGGGCAGCTGAGGTGCTGAAGATGACGCGTCTCCAGTGGGGCATGGCTGGGAAGCTGGGAGAGCCCCCTCTGGCTCCTGCCTCGGTCACAGCCGCCCTGAGGAGACCTGGAAGGTGTCTGCTCTGATTCCTAAATGAATGTAAACGTCAAAAACTCAGGGCAAAGAGCACCTTGATTGTAAGAACAGGGCGACACTGAGCGCTTCTCATGTGAGCCATTCCAGACAGTCCTTACCCGCAGCCGGTCACCTCGCAGTCATCGTTCTCTCCTGGGTGCGGACCCTTGTACAACGAGTTCATAGTTTAATTGCAAACACAGTACAAGTTGTTCAGTTTTCATAACCAAGCATCAGGTGACCGCAGGAGGGGGTGACGTAGGCCGCTGCCTGGGGACTCTCCCTCGGGTTGCAGACCCAGCCCTCTCGGGCTGTGGGCGCTGTTGCATTGCAGCCCCCATCACTGCTGTCTGTCCCAGGTGGGGCTCCAGGGCCGAAGCGGAGGGGACCATACCTGCCTGACCCTTGTGAGCTTGTTTTATTTTCCCCTGATGTTCACTGTGGAAATATTGTGACATGAAAGAAGCGGGGGAAATTACCCCTGGATCCCACTCAGTATTTCTGTTTGTCTTAGTCCGCAGGGAACTAAACTTCTCTTTCCTCCCAGCTCAGCTCCTGCTCATGGAGTCCCCCAAGCCCTGGCTTCTACTTTGTCCTGGCAGTGGCCTCAGTGGAGGCTGTGCCCTGGGACGCCCTCTGTCAGCCCGGTGCCTCCTGTTGCCAGAGGTCACGTGTTAGCACCGCCCGCCACTCCTTGTTCCTCACTTGGTACTCACACGTGCATCTCTCCAGCCTTGGCTTCACCTTAGCCGCTCTCCTTGCTTTCCTCCCAGCAGCTGACCCTGCAGCTACGCAGGTAGCCTGTGTGTTTGTGCCCTCAGGGCTGAGCACTGTGCCTGTCACCCAAGGCTCCGGTGAATGTGTGCACAAAGGAAGGAGGTGGGCAGGGCAAGGAAGGTGGTCACCTCAGTTGAGGCAGCACCCCGGCCTGAAGCAGGGGAGCCCGAGAACCCATCAGCAGGAAGCCTCTGTGGCCTTCACTCAGAGGTCTGGCTTTCAGACTTCAGTCCTTTATCTAAACTGGTAGAAAATTTCAGAACATCAGACATACCCTCTTTGAATACAAGGACAAAAACACCTTTTAAAACCTGCCCGTTGAGGGGACCTTGTACTGATTGAGTACCTCTGTGTACTGGACTTTCACATACGTGGCCTAATTTAACCCCACAGCGCCGAAACAAGGATTTGTCACTGCGCACATGATGGTTGAAGAGACGGAGCTTCTGAGCGTCAGCAGAGCTAGTGGCCAGAGTTCAGACGAGCCCAGGGTCCTCCTCCCCTCTGCTCTCCAGCCCTCCAGAGCAGTGGCATTAACCTTTCTTCAGTTCAGTCCCCTTGAGATGTGCTGACGGCTGTGGACACTTTCCTTCTAAGATTCCCCTCCATTTACACTCAGTTTCAGTGGCCCTGCAGGCCTTGCTGTGGCTGGTCAGTGTCAAGGTTTTGTCTTGCAGAGTTTAGAACTGACCCGGGTTTAGAACTGCTCCAGGCAGCCCTGGCCGGTTTGGTTCAGTGGTTAGAGCGTCAGCCTGTGGACCAGAGTCCGGGTTCCGTTCCCACTAAGGGCACGTACCTCGGTTGCAGTTTGTCCCCGACCCCGGTTGGGGTTGTGTGGGTGGCACCCACTCGATGTATCTCTCACATCGATGTTTCTTGCTCTCTCTCTTCTTCCCTCTCTCCCTCCTGCTCTATCTGAAGATAAATGCAAAAAAAAAAGATTTGGAACTGTGAGGTCAGCCTGTGCCACTGTAACAGCCTCCAACGAGTCGCAGCGCGTTGTTCCGGGGCGGCCTCCTCTTACAGAGAGGAGCACTGGCTCAGTGACTCCCCATCACGGCCCGGTTTCCAGTGAGCAGCTGCCAGGGCTTGTTGGAGCACAGTGTGTGCTCTTCATGGATGCGGCAGCCATGACTCAGTGGGCTGGGGGCTATGCATTCCAGCTCCTAACCAGCCTCTGCCTCTGTTCCAGGTCTACTATCAGAAATCACTGATCCAGACAGCTTCCTGAAGGACCTGTTGAACTCCGTCCCCTGACCATCCCAAGGAACCGCTGCTGACCCACTGAAGCTGGCTGGCCTTCCGTCCCTCTGTTCTTCCCTCCTGTGCATTGATTCCCACAGGATGCTGCATCAGTACTCCTCCCTCCTCCCTCCCTCATCTTTTCTTGGAGTGGCTTGGGGTTTTTGGCTTCCTGTTTTACCTTGTGTGTGTGGTGCGCTAGCGATGAAGTTGTTTGTGACCAAGCCATCGAAGGACCTGTACATACCTAGGAGCAATGAGTTGTCCTGGCCAACCTAATACTTGAGTGTGCACATCTTGAGAAATAAACGAATGACTTAATACACATTGAAAAGAAGGTGTTGACTGCTGCTTAAACTCGTCCTTAGTGACACTGGCCAAATACTTTTCCTTGGCTGCCCAGCCCTTTTCGATGTCAGCACAGGAAGACCTACGTGTCAGAATCACTGTCTCTGGGCCTCTTGTCAGCATGAAATGGAGCCTGTCTGTTTTCAGCCAGCAAGTCAGGGCACCACATTCGATGAATATGATCTTTCCTAAAACAAACCCCTTGGCCTCTTAATGTTTTGGCCTTAAGAGCTGGAACAGACATATGGAGCCTGATGATTTTCTAGCCCTCGGGGCTGAAGGCAGGCTCAGTGCAGTAGGGACTAGTCTTTCTGCAACAAATGCATCGGACACTCGCCTGCCGGCTGCAAATCCGGGATCCTTTGGCAACTTCTCTTTGGGGTTGCTGGTTAGGGGAGGGCTTGGGGTAGACTTCGAATAATGAGCAGCAGCCCTGTGCGAGCACCTTCTCTACCAGGCCCAGTATGTGTGTGGTTATTGCTAGTCTTTCCGACAGCCCTACAGGAAATGGCGACCAGCATCACTTCCCAAGGCCACCTGCCACTAGCTGCCCGGGCTGCAGGTTTGTGGCCCTGACGCTGTGTCCTCAAGCACTGTGGCTCCTGTCCCTAGGGGCCTGGAGACACGATTCCTCAGGTGTGTGGGCAGTGGGCCTCTCCCCCGATTTTAGGGCAAGGCTGATCCGATGGTCTCTTGGGGAGGAAGAGCTCGCCAGGGCCCACCTGTTCTCCGTGTGACAGGCTCACCTGTCTTGATGTCCAGTTTAAGTGGTTCAGACCGTTTGGGACAGAAGGTTCTTCTGGCCCCAGCCAGGGCTTTGTGTTCCTTCCCCAGAGCCTCTGCGGAGTAGCCGCAAGCAGACCTGAGCATCGTGCCTGGGGCTTAGCCAGAGAGACAAAAGCCGTTTGTTGCAAGAGCCCAGCTGGCAGCCCTGGCAGAGTGTGCTCGCGTGCACAGGGTGCGCTGGGCTGCTGAGGGGCTGGCTGGGCTGAGGGGAGGGCGCAGCAGCGCCCAGGCTGTGTCCGGTGCTGACTCGTGCGGATCCCAGCTCCACCGCCTCCTGCGTCGCCGTTCTCCTCGCCTGTATGCGGGAATGTCGTGTCCCCGGGGTAGGGTGGTTGCCAGGCTTACGTGAGATATTTGCCTGCTATGTAGTAAGGAAATAGCTGCTCTATTAATGAATTCACTTTCTGTCTACAAGATTTTGACTTTTTCTTTACCGAAGCTCACTGTTTCAGGTAAGGTCCAGATGGGTCTAGTGGAGGCGGATGAAGGACCTTGGTCTTAGGGACACTGACTGCACCGTGGATTTCATTCCCTCCCCCGGGTCCATCGTCTCCCGCCTTCTGGTGGTCTCCCTGAGAGACCGTGCAGGGACATGTTCGTGTGCGGGATGGCTAGTATGTCATCCTGGTAGCGAATACACTGGGCAGCTTCGGGGACAGCGAAGGGAGAAGGGCAGCGGGAAGGTGCCAGTTTGGACAGGAGTGTGCCTGCGCCCCAGGCGTCAGCTCGCCGTTCCGAGTGGCACCACTGCAGGCTGAGTGTGTGTGAAGCGACACCTCCGGAGGCTCTGCTGGGGGCCGGTGCCCGTGGCAAGGCGCTCACTCATTTTTCTCTGCCCTTCATTTCTTGCAAAGGCCTCAGAGAAATTTGGCCCCAACCCAGTGCATCAAGCCTCTTGTTTTCAGCATCACAGCCTTCCCTGGTGTCGACGTGTGTGTTCCCTTCCCACCGACGGCTCAGTCCCAGGCAGACTGCTGGCACAGTGGTCTGTGACAGGCCCATAGCTGGGGAGGGAGGGAATGTGCCTCCTGACCCCGGGCCTCATCACGCAGCCTGAGGACACCAGGCAGCAGACCCATCCCCAGCCATCTCTGGGCTGGCTGCTTGGGTTCCTGTCTCAGCAGGCAACGCAGTTGGGAATCCAGGTGATTCCAGACTGAATGAATGATGCCTAATGCTGACTACAGTAGTTAAGCCCCAAAGTCTGCGTTTAGCTGCAAAGCCAGAGCAGAGAGATCCCTGCCTTCCTCCTAGAGTCGCTGAGGCCCCTGGTGTCTTTACTGACGCCCGGCTTTCCAAGTTTTGTGCTTGGGTGGGGGCTGGGCGGCCCCTGTCCCCAGCTGGATGTGCTGACACTCGGGCCTGTGCTGGGTTCTCATTTAATACATCGACCCTGCAAGGTAGGTGGTGTGCTCTCACCTCACGGGCGAGGGAACGGCTGGAGGGAGGCACTGGGCTTGCCTTCTGGGTGCTGGTGTGGGTCTCTGCACGGCTCCCTCACCACCCCCACTCGCGTCCAGTGGAGCTGATTGCCGTGAGGGGCAACAGGCAGTCAACGAGGAAAGAGGGCTGGAAGGTGGGGTACAGAGCAGATGGGCCGTGGCGGCTGTTTCCAGTGAGGCGTCAAGTCAGCCCGCCTGCAGCTCTGACCTGCCCACGCCCGGCCCGCACGCCCAGGTGCGACAGGTTTCCTGGTTGTCACTCAGCACACTCCAGTGGGAAGCTAGCCTGCGTTTGGCCCCTGGGCAGTTACTGCTGCTCTGGCCCGGTAGGGCCTTTGGGGGACTGGGGACCATCCAGAAAAGGGGATTCATTCTGGTTCCTGGCTTCAGAATACAGCCTGGCTCTGCACTTCTCCACTCTGCACCCTGGTCCCGGGAGCCCGCAGGCCCGTCATTTAAAAATGCCATTCGGATTGTGGCTCCCTACTCAAACGCTTCCAACTCAACTCACCTGCAGAATGGGTTCGCCTCCCATGGCCTCGGCACCCTGTGTGATCGTCCTCAGCCCCTCCCCTCCCCTGCGCCACACCCTCCCTGCTCTCGCCTCTCCCACCCCACAGACGAGCTGTCCCTGTGCCCCCGATGTTTGCCAGCTCGACCCTCCCTTCCGGTCACTGTCAACCTCAGAGGGACCCTGACCGCCCATCTAAGAGAGCAGCGCCCACCCGAATCCCTCGCTGCCCGCTTCTGTTCAGTACGCTGAAACGGGCTTGCTCGTTCATGTGCTTGATGGTTTATCTCCCTAACGCCACGCTGCCGGAGACGGTCCTGTTGACCGCCGTATTTCCAGTGCCCGGGCGGTTCTTGCTCCACCGCACCAGGGTCTCCCCGGGCAGTCAGGCAGCTGCGCCCACAATCCTAGGTGGAGTTCTGGGTAACAGGCGGAACAGGGTGGGCCCACAGGCTCCTTCACCGTCCTCTCTGTTCTGCTGTTTTTGCAGCAGAGGTCCAGGTCCCAGAACATGCTGCAGGCAGAGCTGGGCCCAGATCCAGGTTGGAGAACCTAGGTCCAAGTCCACTGGGGCTCCTGCACCTGCCACACCCCCTTTGTCCTGTCACACACAACCCCAAGGACAGGGCCATGCCTCTGCCGGGAGCTGCTTCTGGTCTCCCAGGCCTCAGAAAGCCCTTGAAGCTGGACTGCTCCCAGAAGCACGGAGGGAACGGCGGTCGGACAAGGTAAGTCCTGGGGCTGAGCCCCTGGACCAGCTGCTACTGTTCCCCAGGGCCAAGCCCAGGACCACATCCGTCGGCTTCCCCTGCAGGACTGACGTGCCAGATGCGGAGCGGGGCGCAGGGAGCCTCTGAACGGGAGGGGAGGAGCAGGCTCTCCCAGGTGCCCCTTAGGAGCTGGTGCTGTCCCTGCAGGGCCTCCGCAGCCGATGCCATCCACGTGCCGGAGCGCCCCGTTCTCCAGACAAGTAAACAGGTGCAGAGAGGCTGATGGCCTGTGTCGGTTCACACAGCTGAGGGGAGCAGAGCCAGCATTAGAACCCAGACCCGCGTGGCTCCCAACCCCCGTGAGTGAGAGTGTTGAGGGCGTGGGGAACACCGGGAGGATAAGGGTGTAAAGGGTGGTTTGGAGATGTGACCCAGCTTGCTCTCTCCTGTCCCCAAGGCCTGGGGACACCCTCGGGCCTGTGCCTGAGGCTGTGGCCAAGTGCATTTCCCAGACTGAACAGCCTGTCACATGAGCTGATTTAGTTGTGTGTTGTCACCGGATGTGGACAGCGTGGCCCTGGGGAGCTCTAGGGCTCTGCAGGGGGCCCAGCGCTGCTGGGGGCGTGGGCAGATCTCCCTGCCTGTGAGGGTGAGGAGCGAGGGAGCTAATGCAGGAGAAAGTCCTAGAAGCGCATAGCCCTGGCCCTTCGCAGGAGCTCTGGCTGTCGGTGTGCTGCACAGAGCAGCTGAGGTGAGGAGCGCACAGGAGTCAGGACGGCTTCAGCTGCGGCACACCCACATGTGCACACGTGTGCACACGCACACACGGCCCGTGCACATGCCTGCTGCACTTGCCTCGAGTCCGTTGCTGGGTGATGCCTGTTTGTTCCCCGCGGTTATTTCTGTCTCTGCTGCTCTGCGGTCTCCACCCTGGGGGCTACTCCCTCTCCTGCCCATCCTTGTCTGTTGTCCCATCTCGGAGCCTGGCCAGCCTCCTGCGCTGCCAACTCGCCCCCTTGGCCTCCCGGACAAGCCTGGAGTGGCGCAAGGCGTGCCCCGGCGCAGAGCTGACACACTGCCGCCCAGGGCGTGGCCCACCCCCCAGAGCACGGGCCCAGCCTGGGAGGGTCTGCGCAAAGCCCCTGGGGCAGCACCAGCCAACGTCCCACTTGTGCCCCTTTGCTGATTTCAGTTTTGGGGTGCACTCTGACCCCTTTGCAGTAGGGCTGGGACTGTGGGGCATAGAGAGAAGGAAAGACTTGCTGGGGTCCCCAACTCACAGCGTTTTTCATATCCCAGGAGGCCCTCCAGGCCTGTCACCCCGAGTGTGTGAAGAACAATTTCCAGGTCATGGCCGACACTGATGAGAGGAAAGGGGAACAGTGATGGGTTTGGGGGGCTCTCTTTGGGGAGGAAAGTGGTGGGTGGAGTTCGGAGCATCTAGTAGAGTCCAAGTGTCTCTGCCAGCTCACCTCGTCCACTGGGCTCTCCCAGCCGTGCACCCATGAACTTCCGTGGCTGCAGAAACTGATGGGGGGGGGCAGGGAGGCTGGGCGGGGCTGGGGGCCTGGACGACCAGAATTGACCCCAGCTGGTAAGTTTGTAGGGAGGGCAGCAAGTGGGCCCCGAGCTCCCCCCGAGTGCTCTGGCTGCGGGCAGGACTGAGGGGGAAGGATCTTGGCTCTTTGGAACCTGTCCCTCAGGCTCTTCTGCCCAAGACCTTGTCGCCCCATCTGCCCCGCTGTCCCCCAGCCTGCTTGGTCTCCACAAGGGCCCCTGTTGGATCACCGTCAGGGTGTTCAGAGGTTTAGGTGGTTGGGGACCCCACAATATTCATGTTTACTGAGCACCTGTCCGGGCCAAGTACGGTGGCATGACCACCGATCTCAGTGACTGTTATCGTTCTTCCTGTGTCTCAGATGAGGAACAGAGGGGCAGAGGGGCAGACTCACTGGCCCAGGGCTGCACAGCCTAAGTGGGAGGCTGCCTCCACCCGAGCCCCGCTCCTCGCCTGGCCTGCTCCCCACCCGGCCTGGGCGCCGATGTGGTTCAATCCGCCCAGCTCCCAGCAGGAGGCACAGCCTCGGGAGCTGGGGCTCTGCCAGGTGCCCGCATGCAGGCAGGGCAGCTATAGCAGAAGGTTCTAGCCTCTCAGAGCCATTGGCCCTGACGCCAGGGTGCGCAGGGCATTAGGAGGTGGCTTTGCTTGGTGGGGCCCAGTCACGTGGCCACCCTCAGCCGCAGCCCCTTCCTGTGGACGCGTCACAGTAAACAAGGACACAGTGCCACTCTGCTTCCTGTCCTGGCTCCAGACGCGGCGGTCGGTGGGCCGACGCTTGCCATGGTACAGGGAGCCCGCTGGCTTTTCTAGTTGCTAATTCCAACAACCCCAGCTCGAGGGGCCATTGAACACACACATTTAAGCAAACTCAGCCCCTGACTGAGGAACCCTCTCCAGTTCTGTGGGAGAGGCAAGACACATGTGCAAATCCCCACGGGGGGCCCGGGGAGCAGCAGGTGCTCCTGGAAGTCGGGGAGAGCCTGGTGTGCTTGGGGAACTTCAGGTCCACAGGCCTGGCGTGGAGGGGGCGGGGCTGGTGAGGAGGCGCACCCAAGGGCCACGTGGACCCTGCAGTGTGGTGAGCAGGGGAGGCAGGTTGCAGAAGCCTCGGCGCTGGCCTTTCTGCAGCACTTCCCCTTCCCGGGACGCTGCCGAGACCCCGAGGGCCACCCAGGCCCCCCAGCTCAGCTCCCGTGGGGGCCCTGGAGGCCAGGGCTGGATGGCGAAGTGGTCGGGTCCAGATGTGCAGCCTGGGACAAGCCCTCACCTCTCCGAGCCTATTTCTCCACGTGCACGATGAACATGCCCCATGGGGTTGCACCGAGAGAGCACTTGCAGCGCCTGGGCAGAGGACGCAGAGGACGCTGGGAGAGAGCTGTGAGGGGAGGGACGACAGCCCAGAGGGGCCTGACGGGTGTGGCGATGTGGCGGGTCCATCAAAGGAAGAGGCAGCTGACGCAGGCTCCTGCAGTGACAAGAGCTGTTTGGCGGTCAGTCTTCGGCCCCTGGAGGCATCCAGGCAGATGCCGCAGAGGGACGATGCCCTCGAAGGTCATTTCCAACTCCAAGGGCTGGGCAGAGGTGGCAAGCTCAAGGCTTTGGAGTCAGGAATGGAGGCTGTGCCGGCGGGTGGGCTGGCTGCGGTGTCGGTGGTCACAGGCTTCTCAATCCAAAGGGAACCCGGGGAGAGGCAGTGGGTCCGAGGAGAGAGCTCTCCCTGCTCCCCAGGGTGTCCCCCAACACCTCGGGAGGGCCTCGTAGGGCCTAGAGCCTGGGCTGTGGTTTTCTGTCTGCCAGGGGTGCCGAGCGATGTGAACCCCATGGCAGGTGGCGCGCAGCCCCCGCCGGGCCCCCTCATGCGGCACGGTGCTCTGGGCTGCTCCCGGCCTGGGGCAGCGTGAGGACAACACACGTGTGCAAGGATGTTCCCCCTTCATCAACTCCTGGAGGCTGGACGGGATCCTAGAGGGTGGGGAGTGGACAGAGAGCTGTCCAATTAGCAGCTTTGTGGGAAACAGACCCGAGGAGTAGGGAGTGTCACCAGCGCATGGGTGTCAGGCACCGAGGGGCACATAGCCCCATGCAGAAGCTGCGGGGGTGTCATCAGAGGGGGCCCCCGACCAGGCTGGGCTGCCAGACGCCTGCTCACCTCAGAGGAACCAGCAGCGTGTGCCCCGCTCGGCGGTTAGCGCTCTGCGGCCGTGTTCTCATCGTCCCCATTGCACAGATGAGGACACTGGGGCAGAGCAGGGATTGGCGTCCAAGTCCACCTGAGGCCACAGTCCACGGCCGTCATCTCTTTGCCACCTCATCTCTGTCCTCGTCCCAGCTGGACACTCTCTTGGAAATATCTGGACTTGGGTCGTGGGGTCCGCGGGGAGCAGACACAGAGAACTGCCTGCTGTCCCAGAGGCCGACCTGCCGAGCGTGGCCGGCCAGTGCAAGGAGGGCTTCCCGGGAGCAGGTCTGGCCCGCTTTGGGATGACGAGGAGAGGCCACTGAGGACCGCGCCGCGCCCAGCAGCCTTCGAAGCCCCTCCCGCTCTCGGAGCCACCCTGCGTCCGAGGCCACGCTGCTGGCCGTGCACAGCCCCCTTCACGTCTGGTGGGCTTGCCATCCCTGGCTCCAGTGTGCGCCCACAGCGGGAGGCATGTGTGTGCCCGTCCTTCTCCAGGACCACAGAGGACTGTCAGGGCCAGGTCCTCGGCGAGCCCCAGAGGAGGAGGGCAGGGGTCCCTGCAGCCCTCCGAGGTGGGCAGCTGAGGCCTTGGGAACATCCAGCAGACCCACCGGGTGGGCATCCGTTCACGTTCCTTAGGAGGTGGAATTTGGGGAACAAAGCCTGGTCCCACCTTAGGAGTGGCGTCCCTGGCAGCGCAGGTAGGAAGTTCTGTGCTGAGCTCAGCTTGGGGGTGACTCACACGGTGCCTCTCCCAGGGCCCAGCGGAGTCGCCGGCTGCAGGAGCCTGGGCTCCTGGGCTCCCACGAGGCAGCCTGGGGCTCCGGGCCCGGTACACGTGCGGGCTAATGAGGGGCCGCCCCGCCTGCGACAGGGCCGGAGCCAAGCCACAGAGCCAGGCTGGCGGGCCCTCGGCACGGGCGGGCCTGGGCCCTGCCCCTGCTCACTTGGGGGTTTTACCCTGCGCTGGGCTGGACCTACCCTCTGGGAGGAATGATCCTCCTCGGTGCCAGGAGACTCCCTGGGGACAACAAGGCAGATGAAGGCGAACCCTGCACAACACCCAGACCACCCTTAGTTTGCTGGTCCCAGGTGAAGGGCGTGGGTGGCAGGCTTCTGGGAAGACAGGGTGTGGGTACAACCTGCCACCATCGTTGGCACTGCACCCAGTGTGATGTCTGCCCCAGATTGTGGGTTCTGAAGGGCAGAACCACCCAGCTCTGCCAGGTCTGACCAGAGCACATACCTCAGGCGATGTGAGCCCTTCTGAGCCAAGCCGTCCTTTGAAGGGGGCAGCAGAACGGGGGTGATGGAGCAGGGTAGGGGTGTGTATGCAAAGGACCGGGCCTCCGTCAGCCGGTCCTGAGTGTGATTCTGGCTCCGACACCCACTGGCCCTTTTATAGACTTTGGTCAAGTGTCTTCCCTGCTGGGAACCCCAGTATCATCTACTGTGAAATGGGTGCAGTGACCCTTACCTTGAAGGGCTGCTGTGAGGAACCAGCACGTTTACTAAGGGCTTTGTAAACTGAAGTGTTGTAAAAAGCCGTGAGCTGGTGTCTCATCTGCCACAGGCAGGCAGATCACCCCCACTTCCCGCGTTCACTCCTGGGGAGGCCGGAGGGCCCTGCTGAGGCCGCGGCCGCGGGAGCGGGATGGGGGCAGCCCTGCGGAGGGGCTGGTGCCTGTCCTCCCTCCCCAGGGGAAGGCTGAGGCGACGGCCTGAGTCCCTGGTGCTCCAGCCGGGGAAGCTCACTGGCAGAACTTCTCCCAGAGCACAGTGGCCAAGAGCTCAGGGTCTGGTTTGCATCTTGGCTTTGCCACTTCCTGGTAAGCAGTGTCCAGGCCGTGGCCCAGAGGGCAGTCAGGGCCGGAGCCAGGGGAAGGCACCCCTCGGAGGGGCCACCTGCGTGAGCATTGGAGGCCAGAGGCGAGAAGGGTGTCCACAAGGGGAGTAGCCTGCAGGGGGTGTCAGAGCCCAGGTGTGCAGGGTGGCCAGGTGAGGGGTGCCCGCGCCCACTGGGCACCTCTGTGTGTGTGGGGAGGTGGCAGTAGTGGGAGATTGGTACGTAGAAGAGGGTTGATCTAACTGATGGATATGTTAAGGACAGAGAGGCCTAGACTTTCACACCAGGGAAGGGAGCGTCGCCGATGCAGCGGGGAGAACAGAAACGAAGCCTGTGGTTTGGATTGAGATCTGAGCTACCTGTGTGCACGCGTGGTTATGGATCTAGGAGAGACAGAAACATGTGGGTGTAAGTGTGTGTGATGTGTTTGCCATCGAGGGTATATGTATGCATATGTGTGTGTACGAAATGACGTCCATTCCTGTCCCCGCCAGCAGCTCTGTATGCTGAGAGGGCCTGGGAGCAGCAGCTCCCCCGTGGCCATGAGCACACTTTGCACCCAGATTGTGGCTTCTATGTACCATTCTCCACGACGGGGACCAGGGCTCCTTGGGGACATGGCTGCTCCTAGGACAAGGCAGGGAAAGTACAAGATGAGGCTGGCATCTCTTTTTGCGCCAGAAAGTGAGGAAACGTCAGAGGATGGAGACGTGCCAAACTGCCCCGGAATGCTGCTGGGACAACCGCGGGCCCTCCGGGGACAGTTTGCGCGGTAACTTCAACAGGGATTATAAGCTGCCGAGTGCAGTCGGAAACCGTGAGTCCATACTGCTCTAAGCACATAAGTGGAGAAACTGAAAGTTGGATGGGGAAGAGGATGTTTACATGGGCTCAGCACACTGATGGATGACTGAGGGAGGGGTGCCGTGTCAGAGGAGAAACCTGATGGATGCCACCCTAGTCAAGGGATCTAAGGTGACACCACCAGTCACGAGACAAATCCGAAGCCCATCGGTGCCACTGGGGACAGTCCTGACACAAGCGAGGCTCGCCATGAGGAAATATCAACCAAACCCAAATTCCCAAAAATAACCGACCTGAAATCTTCACGTGTCCCGGCCATGAAAGGAAGGATGTCTGAGGGACTGGTCTAGACCAAGACCTGACAGCCACCTGAGCTGCGTCCTGGGCTGGAAAGGGCGTCGCTGGGACAGTTGGCACAGCCTCCCGAGGCCTGCGGAGCTGGGGTGGCAGAGCGTCTGTGCCCAGTTCCTGGCTGCTGGCTGTGCAGCGGTTGCTCAGGGAAGTGTCCTGCGAGCAAAAAACAAACATTTCAGAATCCGAATGGTGACTGTCAGGTCCGCCTCTCCAGTGGTTCCAGAAAGAAATCTCTGTGCATTCGAAATTGTTTCAAAACTGTAGCAACCATTAGTATAAACACAAGGACGTAGAATACACGGCGACAAAGGGATTCCGACAATGAGACCCTCCGTCTGCAGCCCTTGGGAAGACCCTGACAGCACGTGCTCACCTAATGGCCATAACTGCACGGTGACTGCCCAGCTCCCCGCAGCCCCCTGTCTCACCTTCTCTCTCTGTCCATCCCTGTCACTTCTCTCTGCTCAAAAGTTGCCTCCTCCAGGAAGTCTTCCATGAGAATGTCATGAGTATTGGGGGCGGCGGGCATCTGGCCTCCCTGGATCCTGGCCTCTGTTTTAAGTCACGATTGCTTGTAGCACAGAAAACACAGGAGTAGGTTGGACTGGACGAAACTCCTGTCCCCAACCTCTCCTCTTGCTGACCCTGCCAGGACCCTCTGCTCTGGGTGTCTGCCCCTTTCCTCCAAAAGGCTTCTCCCCGGAAATCAAGGTTAAGGCTGTTCCTGTCACTCCTGTCCCAGAATCACAGTGAATCTGGTCCACTGAGTCCTTTCCCCCGCCTCTCGGCTGGGCCATTCTTTAACTGGCTTGGCGAAGGTGGGCCTGTCTTCTGTCTACACGTCTAGGGAACAGGGTTTCGGAGCACACATCGCCCCGCAGTCTCACAGGTGGGCTGCCCCGGCCAAATCCGGCGTCCACCAGCTCCCTCCTTGTCCACTGATGGGCGCTGGGCACCTCTGCTCGGCAGGCTCCGGCCCCGGACTGGGCGCTTCCTGTACGCACACGTGGAAGCTCAGAGATGAAGCAGCTCCGACCAGTTCATGGAGGAGGAAACGGAGGCGAGGAGAGGCTGAGCCCTCGCCTGGCGGGCTGTCTGCGGAGCTGGGAGCACTGGGCCGGCAGTCACTGACATCGGCTGGCTTCCTCCCCACAGCAACCACGGGAGGTTCAGATGACTTTCTCCATTTTTTTTTCTTCTTTATTGATTTTAGAGAGAGAGGAAGGGAGAGGGAGAGAGAGATGGGAACATCGACGAGAGAGAGATGGAAACATCGACGAGAGAGAACATGGATTGGCCGCCTCCTACATGCCCCCCACTGGGGATCGGGCCCACAACCTGGGCATGTGCCCTGGGCATGGTGCATGGGTCAGTGCTCAACCACAGAGCCACACCGGCTGGACGACTTTCTCCATTTTTTAGAGGCCCTAAAACTTACACAGTTTGGGGTGGGGGACTCTGAGGAAAAGAACACAAAGTGCCTTATCTTTTGCAAATTGTGCAAAACACATCAGCAAGGGAGTCCATTGCTACGGCCCCTCCCAGGACTCGGGGGCTCTGGACGCTTGAGCTCCCTCTGCTTCTGGTACATCACCCTGTGCTCGGAGCAGTGGGTGACCTGTCCGGGTCCCTCCGCCCACGGGGACCACTTGACCCGAATCCCCAGGGAACCTTCCCTCTTGTGTCCTCCTCCAGGTCACTTTCTGAATGGAGCACATTCTCCAGGTGGGCTGGGCCAGGTGAGGGCGGGGCTCTGTCTGGCTTCGGGTGGGCAGGTTAGAAACCCCTGGCTGGACTGCCTGCAGAATCATCTTGAGAGCTTGTTGGGAATGCAGGTTCCTGGGCCTCCATTCTCCATACAGGTTTAGTGGTTCTGGGGCAGGCCCTGGGAATATCTTCTTTCAAGAGGTCCCCAGGTGAGGCAGATGTGGTCCCCTTTTGGGACCCGCTGCTCCTGGCCAGCCCTCCTGCCCCGGTCAGCGCTGTGTCTGACTCCCCGCCGGGCCGGGCCGGGCTGTGGCTGAGGTCTGTGTTGACACGCTGAGGGCATGCAGACCTCACCCCTCAGGTATGCCATTAGCAGCCCCGAGAACAATACCCTGTTTTCATCATTGCAGCTGGGAACCCGCCTGGTATTTTGCCGCTTTACTGCTGTAACAAGCACTGGCTTGGGAACAGGGAGGGGCTCTTCCCTTTCGTCCAGGTATTCCCAAACACCTGCAGACGCCTGGCGTTGTTGGGGGCGATCTGGGAAGCCTTCCTGGAGGAAGTGGCTGCTGGACGTCCACTGGCAGAACCCAGAAAGCGGCTGGAATTGGGCCTGGTGCTGGGCCAAATATAATGGTAGACGGATGGCGTGGACACCATCCACGCCCTGGGGGGAGGGGTGGGGGTTGTCACTGTCTGGTGGAGCCCAATAAGTAGGGAAACCACTCTATCCAGAGGGGCAAATGTGGTCAGTAGAGGCCCCAACTCATCTGGGGTGGGCAGAGGTCACAGCAGGCTCCCTGGGAGATGATGTCTCCATTGAGCCCCGAGAGGTGAGTAGAGGTGGGCCCGGGGAAGGTGCACCCCAAGCCACCCCAAGTGCCCACAGACTCTGAGCACAGCAAGGCGGTGGTTTTGGCCGCTGCGTTTTGGGTTGTTGGTGTGTTGCCCAGCACTGGTAACGGGCACAGGTGGGGAACCGGCAGCAGGGTCGGAGGGACGCCCCGGAAAGTTCACCCTCTCAGCGGAGCGCAGGGCGGCTTGGGCGGGCGAGACTGGACCCAGCGGCCTGTCCGCGAGCTCAAGGGAACGCAGAGTCCCAGCACAGAGACCGTGTTTTCCCAGCCCCGCCGTCGGGCACCCCCGCCACACTGCCGAGTGCCCATCGCTCTGCCTGCGCACGGCCAGCGACTCCGAACCTCGTGCCCACCAGGCTGCCCGTCCCTCGTCCCTCGGCCCCGAGAGTGACAACTTATGTTCTCCTTGGGTGGAACTGAAATCTGCCTCCCCAAGCATCCCTGCGTCAGACCTGTCCTGCCCGCGGAATCCCCACGCGTCCCGCTCCCCGCCTGCCCTGCAGGACGTGGGCATGGCCACCCGCCAGTCTGGTCTGCAGAATGAGCCGCGCGAGTGGAGGCAGCTGCCCCTCGTGTGGTTTGACTGCCGACCAGCGCTGACCAGCACTCGAGTCTGGGCTCGGCTCTCTGGGGCTGTGTCCTCTTCGGGGACAGGGATGCAGTCGCGGCCCCTCCTGTGGCTGGTGTGAAGGGGACATGTAAGGAAGGCGTTCAGCCCCGGGCATGGGCTCCATCAGGGTCAGCTCAGAGTGGAGCCATGACCTTGTCTTGCTGCCTCTCATGGTTGTTGTGAATCAAGTGAGACAAAAGGCAGGAAAATGCTCCACAGACGCTGAGTTGCCAGGGTGGGCATTGCTGTCGCGCTTCCGGTACGATTTTGGAACAATTCCGCACAGACCTCACCTGCTCCTGGGCAGGCAGTGGCTGAGGGGCTGAGGTCACCCCCAGGCCACTGGGAGGGCATTGTTCTCTGGATCAAAGGTGCTCTGTGCAGCTGTCCTCCCCCAGCTGGCTCCTGGCCGAGTCCCCGAAGCCCACGCCCAGTTCCCTCATCGCAGTTGGGGCGTTCTGCAAGGGCCTGGCCACGGCGGGAGTGGGGCCCACAGATCCCCCGTCTCTCCCTGCGGTGCCACCTCACCGTGTCCAGTTTTCCCTGGACATTGCCTGGGTAGTTCAGCCTCGATCGTGTGCCAGGAGCCACACGGGGCTCACGTTGACTCAGGAGGCTTGGGCTGCCAGACATGGAGCGAAAATGGGGGCTCCTGGGGCCCCCTTGGAAGGGGAGGAGGCGGAGGGTCCTGCCCCTCTCCCAGCTTCGATCACAGATCTCTGCTTGGATCTGACTTACATATTAGAGTTCCACAGAAGGCTTGTGAAAACACACTTTTGTTCCAGCCCAGCCCTTGACATCGGTGGGGCTGCCTTCTCACGCCGGCCACCCCCTCGGCCCACCCCCACCCCCAGAGCCACAGCCTTGGGCACTTCGGGCCCTGAGTCATCCGCCTTCAGCGGCCTCCGCACCTGAGCTATGAGGAAGGGACCTCAGCTGGATTCCCCTCTGGGCCTCCGGCCGGGCGGCACAGGGGACGCTCAGAGGGGCTGCCTCTCGGCTGGTCATGACCCCGCTGTGCCCCAGGTGTTTGCAGGTCACCCAGGGGCTCTTCCCACACCCTCTCCGCCCCATTTGAGGGCAGCAGCAACAACAGTGTGTTCTCTGCCTACTCTGTGCCAAGCGTTTCCAGGGCAGGTCTTGGCTTGGTCCTCACGGCCTCCCCAGGAGGCCAGCAGTGTGGACCAACGGTTTGGCCCAGGGACTCGAGCCAGGTGGCCCAGGTTTGAATCCTAGCAATGCCATCTACTAGCTGTGTGATCTTGGGCAAGTTACTTAACCTCTCTGTGCCTCAGCTCTCCTATAAAATTGGGATGCTGCATCACAGACTCTTGAAAGGAGTTAATACACACGAAGGGCTCGGAACAACAGTGCCCGGCCCATGGCGAGTGCTATATAACGTCAGCTTTGTTATCATTCCCATTTTACAGATGGCACAACCGAGGCTCAGAGAGGACGAACAACTGGTCTGGAGCACACGGCTGAGCAAGCCAGGCCTGTGTGACTCCAGAACCAGGGACCCATTTTATTGCCACTGGAGGTAACTCCCTACCCGTGTCACCTGGACGCTTTTCTGCCACTAGAACCAGCCAAGGCCCGGGGTTCAACAGGAGGCAAATGTATAGGGAATCTGACCTGGCTTTCAACAAGGTCACGTAACTCCAGAGGAGACCCTGGAGTTCACTGATGTTTGCTGGCCCACGTGGCAGCCAGGGACCCCGTGGCTGTTGAACCCAGGTATGTAGTTTAAATCGAGGTTGCTCTGGGCGTAAAATACGCACTGCATTTCGAAGACTTAGTACTGAGAATGTAAAAATCTCACTGATACTTTTTTATATCGGCTACATAGTGAACTGGCTATATTCCGAATACATTGGATTAGGTACCATACGATTACAGCTAAGTTCACCTGTTCATTTTGACTTTTTGTTATGTGGCTACTGGAGCATTTCGGACTCTCAGCCCCTGTCGGACAGCGCGGATCCAGGCCACGCCGCGGGCCGCGCGACGCTGTGGTCCGGGTCCAGACCCCTGCGAGGAAGTGAGAGTCGCGGCAGAGGGCGTGGCAGCTGTTTGCTGCCGGGGGTCTTGCCTCCCTTCGTAAACACGCAGCAGCCGCGAAGCTCACCTGCGCGAGGCGCCGGGACGGGCGTGTCCGCGGTCCGTTTCCAGGACACCGAGGCTCCCAGGTGTGATTCGCTTCTGTCGCAGGGTTTCCGTTGGCGGAGCTGGGCCTCCCCAGGAGTGCACTGCCGCAGACGTCAGGGGCTGGGCGGACACCTGCTGGGGAGCTTCGCCTCCAAGTTCCCTTCTCCACGTCGCTGTGGCTCTGTTCGGTCCCTTGCCTCTTGCCCCTTACAGTTCCCACCACCTCAATGCCATGTCCCTCTGCCCAGACCACGATGTCAGGGGCTCACCCATCCAGAAATGTCTAAGAGGCCCCGTGACCACCGCACCAGTCAAGACCCATCTCGGCTCTCAGAGAGCCCTGGACGGGGGCTGTCATGCCTCTTGCTGAGCTCACTCGTCTCCGACACTCTCTCATCAGGTCTCCCTGGTGTCTGCCCCCCATCCCTCGTGTTGCAGGGCGCGCCCCCTGCCGCGGGCTGGCGGGGCTGTAGGAACCGCGTGGCACCTGCGGGACGGGAGGAGGGATGAGCTGTCAGCAGAGGGGCGTCCGCCTGATGGTGGCTGTGGACAGCCCCCTCTCTGAGCGTCCCGGAGGAGTTACAAAATAGGGGTGCCCTCACCTGTGCTCTCCCGAGCCCTCCCTCTGGGCGTCCAAGGGGCAGTCACCCATCCGTCTGCAGGAGGAAAGGAAGCCCCTTTCTAGGAGCGGCGTGTAGACAACAGCGCACGGCCTGGCTTTCAAACATTCGCCTGCAACGCCCAGTAGGAGACGTTTGCGTCACCCCGCCTGCAACACACGCACCTGAGACGTTTCATGAAACAAGCCTTCCCTTGCGATGTGGGCTATTTCTTACTGTTTCCTACCTTATTTTATTTTAAAAATGCTGTTCACGGCCCCCTAAGTCGATGTCACACCCCATGAATGGGTAACAACCTGCGGATGGGAAAACAGCAGTCTGCGGATGAGGTGCGGGCCCTGGACACTTGTCTCTGTTTGTAAAGGGGACTTAACTGTCCGGACCGTGCAGGGCGGTGGTGAGGGCCGGGGCACGGGAGGGAAAGACAGCACGGGCACAGGAGAACCGATGCCGCAGTCATGCCGCACGGAGGGGCCCCACTGGAGCTGGGGTGGGTGCCGAGGATGGACGTGGAGGGTGGGGGTGTCGTTGCTCCCCAGCAGGACCCCCAGCAGCACCCTTAGGTAGCCATCCTTCAGGGGGCATCTCCCCGCCCAACTTCGCCCTGCAGCGTGTGAGCGCACCTGTCAGAGCAGTGACTCGGGTCCCCGACACTGTGAACAGATGAGCTTGTCAGAGTCTCTCCCAACCCTGACAGGCCAAAGGGAAGAAAAAGGGGTGAGGGGTGTGTTTGCAACGTGTGTGTGTGTTGAGAAGTTGGTGGGGGACCTGGAAGGTCTTTCTGGACACCCCGGCATAATCCTGGCCTGTGCCCCTCCCACCCACCAGCCCCAGTCTCCTCGCTTCTCCGAGCCTCAGTTTCCTCACCTGCGGCGCTGGTTGCACTCCGCGCCTCAGTGGGTGGGGCGTCACGGGCCACAGAAACGGTGCCCGTGGAGCGTTCCAGCACCAGTGCCTCTGTTTCCCGTTCCCAACATGTCCCCTCCCTACAAACCACCTGAAAACCAGGTTTTTGGAAAAGGTCTGCCTTATGAGGCAGTGAGTTCCCTATCACTGGGAGTATCCAAAAAAAAAAAAAAGGTTGGAGAACCAACCTAATGATAAGAGAATGAGGCAGTCCTGGTTCCGGGCCCTAAGCAGGTACTTTATACACGTGTACTGAGTAAGTAAACACGGCGAACTGGAACTCACCGGACCTCAGAGTCACCTGGGGAACGTGGTGCTTGGACCTCCCCCCATGGGTGCTGACTTAATTGGTCTGAGGTGCAGCCTGGCCACTGGTAATTTTAAAAGCTCTCCAGCCAAGCCCGGCTGGTGTGGCTCAGTGGTTGAGCATCAACCCATGCACCAAGAGGTCACCGGTTTGATTCCCGGTCAGGGCACATGCCCAGGTTGTGGGCTTGATCCCCAGTGGGGAGCGTGCAGGAGGCAGCCAATTAATGTTCTCTCTCATCGATGGTCCTCTCTCTTTCCCTCTCCTTTCCTCTCTCTCTCTCAAATCAATAAAGAAAAAAATGTTTTTTAATTAAAAAAATAAAAACTCTCGCCCTGGCCGGTTTGGCTCAGCGGTTGGAGCGTCGGCCTGCAGTAAAGAGAGACCCGGGTTTGGTTCCCGCTAAGGGCATGTACCTCGGTTGCAGTTTGTCCCCGGCCCTGGTTGGTCGTGAGGGTGGCAGCCACTCGATGTGTCCCTTTCACGTCGATGTTTCTCTCTCTCTCTCTCCCCCACTCTATCTGAAAATGGAAAAATGTCCTCAGGTGAGGATAACAAAACAAAACAAAATAAAAAAAAACTCTCCAGGTGGTCCTACCATCTGCCTGAGAACCAGAGCACCAAATTCCCTTCTAACTCCAAGATTATAAGATCTTGCTATAAAGTCACTTACACTTTAGTATAAATTTACATAAAAGTTACCTCATACCTTATGCGATGTATACATAGTAAGGGGTTTAATGAATGGTTAAAATATTATCTCAGGTATCAGGGACTAGCTGGATTGTCTTTTTTTCTTTTTTTAAAAATCCTCACCCGAGGATATTTTTCTATTTATCTTCAGATAGAGTGGGAGAGAGGGAGAGAGAGGGAAAGAGAGAGAAACATTGACGTGAGAGGGACACATTGACTGGTTGCCTCCCACATGACCCCGATCAGGGTCGGGGAAGAACCGATGTACATGCCCTTGACTGGAATCAAACCCTCAAGTCATTGGTTTGTGGGCTGATGCTCTAACCACTGAGCAACCAGCCAGGGCAGGGCTGGATTGTCTTATAAGGAGCAGGAATGGTTCAGCTGAGTCAGCTAAGCCTGAATGGTGAAGGTGAATGGTCCATCAGCATCCATGTGAGTGGGGCAAAGGGGTTCACTGAACACAGCCTGGATGCAGGACCTTCTGGGGCTACAGAATTAGAACAAGAACCTCCAGTCCGATGGGAGAGGCCCAGCCCCTGACTCAGCGAATTCCCAGTCCAATGGTGGAGGCCCAGCCCCTGACTCAGCGAATTCCCAGTCCAATGGTGGAGGCCCAGCTCTCGCCCTCAGGAGGCTCCCAGTCCAGGGATGACTGTCTCTACTCCCAACTTCATCCAGTGTTTCCCAGTTTGCAAAGTGTTTTTGTACCCACCATCCTCATTAAGTGACTGGTTTGATGAGCAGGAGATACTGTCCCAGCTCTTGGGCTGTCCTTCCACCCTTGGGGAGCTTTCTGTAGAATGCCTGTCCGTGATTCCCCAGGGCGGATGGAAGAGACACAATTACTGAGTGTCCCCAGGCAGTCCTTGGTCTGGGGCCTTCCTGACCACGCTCCTGGTCTGGGTAGGGCACAGGGAGGCCGATTCTCTGCTCCTGGGAACCCTGCGGGCTGCTGTGGCTGCCACGCGCCGTTAGCACGCCAGCTGCCATCGGCTCTGCTTGCTCACGTCCTTCCCTACGTCAAGCTCCCGATGGGCCAGGACTCTGTCTTCACGTCCTCTGGATCTTTGGGAGGCTTGCTGACCGACCGATGGACCCGCTGAGTAAAGAATGAATGAATGAATGAGTGAATGAATGAATGCTCCCTGCTCATTTGCCCCGGACAGCCTCAACGCCCTCCTGCCCCCTCCTTGGAGGCCCTGAGTGCCCAGCAAGGGTCACACACACCTGTGCAGGGATGGCCTGTAAACATGGGCCAGAGACCAGGTGCAGCCCTGTGGCCAGCAAGCCAAGGGTCACAACTCTGCTTCTGGTGAATTGTGTGGGGCCTGAGAATGGGGTGGGGGGATGGCCTTCTCCTTCATGGGGGGCCCCTTCCCTCTCCTCTCCCCTGTGCAGAAAACCACACCTAGGGAAGGCTGGAAGGAGATGCATCCAAATAAAACAGCCATTGCCTGGGGAAGGGGTGGAGCCAGGGGAGACGTTACTCCTCCTCTGCAGTTTCTAAAATTCCCACGCACAGCCTCGTTAGCGAGGCAAACCTGCTCATCTCCGAGTCCTGTGCAAAGTCTCCCTGGTGTCCCCCCGTGGCCCTGCCCAACCCCTCGCGGCTGGTTTAATTTCTTGGGATTCACTGGAACCCATTCTGGGCAAGCTGCCCACGCTCCCTTGTTCCCTGGTTGGTCTGAGTGTGTCCAGGGGTGGGGCACCCGTTCCTTCCCCTGGTTACCTGCGAGGGGTGCATGCCAGGAATCGGCCCCAAAGAGCCATGGGGTTACCCCATAAATGTCGCTCTCTGACTGTTGCTGCCAAGGGGGGCTGCATCCATTTCAGCTTGCTGAGACTCTGGTGAAGGGGAGAGGGCAAAGGTCACCTGCCTGGTCTTCACCCCTGCAGACTCTCTCGCCACCAAAATGGGTTTGGACTTGTGTCTCCACTGAGCCCGAGACCTTCCTCTACTTCTGTCCGTGCATTCCTGTGTTCATCCACACCCACAGCGCTCACCATGCTCACGGGGTTCACAGTGACTCCAGTGTCCACACCACCATCTCTGCTTTGTAAAAATCTCCACCCAAGGATATTTTTCCATTGATTTTTTTTTCCAGATAGAGTGGAAGAGAGAGAGGGAGGGAGAGAGAGAGAGACATTGATGGGAGAGAGACACATGGATTGGTTGCCTCCTGCACGACCCTGAACGGGGGCCAGGGATCAAACCTACAACTGAGGTATGTGCCCTTGACTGGGAATGGAACCCGAGACTCTTCAGTCCCCGGGCTGATGCTCTAACCACTGAGCGACTGTCCAGAGCAACCATCTCTTGTCTGGCTCTCCTCACTGGTTTCTTGTTTCCTTTCTTGCCTCCTTAGACTGTTCTGTCCCCCAAAGATTCATGCCACCCTCTGTTCTGCATCAGGTCCCACACAAGGCCCAGAGGCCAAGCACCGCCCCAGGAAGGAAGGAGGATAAATGAATAATCCAGGTAAAACGTGTTCAGTAAAGGGATAGAGCAGGAGAGCAGACAGGGTGTGGGTGTGGGTGATGGCACATCAGGGCATTGTCCCCGAGGAGGCCATGCCTGCTGGGGGGCGGGGACATCCGGGCTGATGGGCTGGTTCTCAGGCTACCACCACCACCGAGGTCCTTCTCCCCCTGCCCCTGCCCCTGCCCCTCGCCTCCTCCCAGGTCACCAGGGGCTGGCAGGGTGAGAGGGGCATTCTCACCCGACCCGTGCTGGGCTGGGAGACTCAGAGCCCAAGGCAGGCCTGGGGAGTATCCGTGAGCCTCAATGACCCCAGCTTTATTTGATCTCAGCCTCCGTCCTGGCTTTGTTACAGGAGTTAATTTCTCCCCCTTCAGCCTCCCTGCCCAGGGCTTCCCCTGGCTGCCAGGTTAGATGTGTGGATGTGGATCCAGATGATCCCATACTGGGTGTGAGGGACACCACTCCAGTACGAGGTGGCCTGCCTCCCAGGAGTGTTATTTGCCTTTAAATGAATGAGCAGAAACGGACCCTTCCCTGGCCCGCTCCTGGGAGGCACAGGTGGGGCCTTCTGGGCAGAGCTCGGGCGGGGTCTGCCTGCGCTGGCTGAGGCCTGAGTTAGCACAAAGTGGAAAGAGGTCACAGTTCTTTTTCATTGTTGTTGTTTTGTTAATCCTCACCTGAGGATGTGTTTCCATTGATTGTTTTTTGTTTTTTTTTTTAGAGAGAAACATTGATGGAAGAGACACATCAATTGGTTGCATGACTCCAACCAGGGTGGGGGATCGAACCTGCAACCCAAGTACGTGCCCTTGACTGGAAATCGAACCTGCGACTCTTCGATCCACAGGCTGATGCTCTAACTGCTGAGCCAAACCGGCCAGGGCGAGGTCACAGTTCTTTAGCAAGGGCACTGGGGTGGTGGCTGGCTCCTGGCGCCTGGTGACCACCTGCTTTGTAGACTCTAATGTTTCGCTTTTGGCTCGTAGTGGGAGGACCCGGGCAAGGGGACCGAGGAGACCTGATTTCAGGGCCACGCAGGGTATTCTGTCCTGAGCAGGCCCTGCCCTGGGACCCCTGCCTGGCTCAGCCCCGAGTCCACAGCCGAGTGCCGGCTGCCTGCGCGCAGGGAGGTCGGACAGCAGGAGCCGCTACCTGGTTCGCGGGCCCAGTGCGCGTGAATTCCGGAGCCATGCATTTCAGGGTGGAGAACGGAGAGCAGAACAGCAAGCGTGGGCCCTCCTGCGCACACGTCCCGGCCCAGGAGCCGGCATGGGAACCTGAGACCAAGGGCCACAGCTGGCCGGCCTGAAACAACAGCGCCACGTTGTCACCGGTCCAGAGGCCGGAAGTGGCGGTAGGTGGCTTCCTCGGGGGACGGCGAGCCTGCTCCCGGCCTCTCCGGAGCCTTGGTTTGCGGGCAGCCCTGGCGTACGGCGGCCTCCTCCGGTGTGTACACGCACGGTCTTTCCTCTGAGCCTGTCTGTCCTTGTGTCCCCATCTCCTTTTAGAAGGACATCGGTCATGTAAAATTAGGGCCCATCCCAATGACCTCACCTTACGTGATTACCTCTAGAAGTCACATGACCAGGGAAGGTCATATTCGGAGATACTGGGGGTGAGGACCTCAACATGTCTCTTGAGGGGACACAATTCAACCCCCAACCCTGGCCCAGTGGAAAGGCCTCCCTCGGGACCCCTCAGCTGGGGGACTTTAACTGCCACTGTGCGTGCGGCTCCCCCCTGGGGGGACTTCCTGGCAGGAGGCAGGGTGGCTCCCAGAGCCTGGGGGCCGGCAGGCACCTGCTCGGCCCTAGAGGGCTGGGGGTTCCCCAGTGTGACTCTGTGGGGGGCACGGACCCTGATGACCTCCCAGTGCCTGCTGGCCCCCATGTCCTCTCCTCAGGCCCCAAAAGGGGCTCAGGGAAGCAGCCATTGCCTGGGAGTGACCACCGATGGTACCCCTTTGTCCAGAGGGGGCGTGTCCTGCACACTGAGCCCCCTCCTTGTCCTCTGACTTAGGCTTTTTCCCTGTGACATGAGGTCACCAGGACCCGCCAAAGCCGCCGCAGAGCCGGAGAGGCGTTGCAGTGTCCCTGTCTCCGGACTGGGGGGCGGGGCAGGTTGTCTGGGGCGGGACAGACTGGGGGGCAAAGGGATGCACCCGGAGGGTGGGCAGCATCTTTAGTACGGGAGGCGTGTGCTGGGTTCAGGGCCTCCACCTGGCCCACACCTGGGCTCTGGTGTTTTGGTTCAAACCAGGCAGGTGTGCTCATTTTTTCCGAACGATTGTTACTCAGCTCCAAGCAAAAGCGCTAGCTATGGGATTTGGGCCTTTTCCGACCTCGTTTTTTTCTTTTTCTTTTAATGAGTGTGATGTGATCAGTAGGGACCTGTGAGAGGGGAGCTGCTCCCCTTTTCGGGGCAAGGCGTCTCCCTCCCCTGACTCATCACCCTGCTTTCTGGCCGCGAGCACCTTGCCTGTTAAATCTGTCCCAGGCACCGTCCCTCCCTCGGAGGGTGGCCCCCACCTTCGTGTTTGCGAGGCTGAGTCAATGATGAAGTCACCCCTTGGCTCGCTTCTCAGACAAGCTCCTTCTTGCTGGGCCTGCTCGGTTCCCACTGGCACCCCAGCTCCACCCCGGCCGTCACGTGGGCCGGGACCCTGGGCAGGTGGTTGAAGAGCAGAGTCAGCCCAGACCCGTCTGCTGCCCCTGGATTTCATCTGGTTCTTAACCCAAGCACTGTTTGAAGGCTGACTCGGGCCAGGCTCCGGTGTGGGCACTAAAGACGGGGAGACCCCGTGCCTGCTGGGCCGGGGACATGTACGCACAGCCTGTCCCACGCACTGGGCTGCCCCTCCGCAGGCCCTGTGGCTGCACCGCTGGGCCGGGGACATGTAGGCACAGCCTGTCCCACGCACTGGGCTGCCTCTCCGCAGGCCCTGTGGCTGCCCCACTGGGCCGGGGACATGTACGCACAGCCTGTCCCACGCACTGGGCTGCCTCTACGCAGGCCCTGTGGCTGCTCCGAGGGGGAGCACTGCTCCCCGGGGGCGGGGAAGGTGATGCTGGAATGTCTTCTGGAGGGATGTACCGAAAGTTGCCAGAAAAATGGCGGGAGCATATCAATCAGCCAGAGCAGCATCATTCAGATGGAACGGCATGTGCAAAGGCCCAGAGACACATTTAAGGGAGCAAGACCGGTTTTTGTCATGCGCTCAGGACTCGATGAGGGGGAAGGAGGCAGGGTCTGAACAGTGGACAGCTCTGTGCCACCCCAAGCAGCTCACATCAGGAGAGCGGGGCCTCCAGAGGGTTCGAGGCAGGAGAGTGACATGACCAGGTCTGGTTTTCAAGGCAGTGGCGCTGCTGGCAGGGCGGGTGGGTGGGCGGAGGGCAGAGACAGGCGGAGGAAGCTCACTCGAAAGCTATCACAATAGTCCGGGAGGCAGAGCGAGGTTCCGGACCAGGGCAGGGCAGGCGGACAGAGAGGAGGGGGTGGGTTTAGAAAGCTCAGGGCCCCGGTCTCCAGAGCAGCAGGTGCCATTCTTAGCTGACAGTGCCCTTCTCTCATTTCTGGCCTCCACCTCTCCGTGGTGTCCCCAGCAGGTCGGCTCAGCCAGTGTGTCACCCTTGCATTCATGACCCAGAGTGTGCTCGAGTCTACGCTCTTGTCTGCGTCTCCCACCCGCCCCGGTGGACAGAGGGGCTGCAAGGGCAGGTGGACTCCGGGGCAGTCCCCGCACTCTGAGGGCTCTCCCACTTCCCTGTGGCCGTTCCTCCCATGGGTCCCACTGCAAACAGGGCTCGTCTTCCCGTGGGACGGAGCGCAGGCCTCTGGGTCAGACAGTGCAGGTCTAGCATTTCCCGTGCGCGGCTGTGTGACCTGGGGCAAGCACCTTGGCTGCTCTGTTTTAGGTCCCTGCCCTACAAAGTGGGGAAGCTCTCACCGGGCAGATGTGAGACTTACATGGGGTGGTAGTACAGTTGTGAACAGAGCTCCTGCCTCCCTTGGCCTCCCTCCAACCATTGGGGTACCCGAGAATGTGTGCAAGACTCCTGTCTACTCACTGCCAGGACATCCAATAGCCACCTGGGAAGCGAGAGGCTGAGTCTCTGGGAGTTTCGGGCTAGCGGCTGCCCCCGTGCAGGACAGATGTCTGGTGCCTGCTGGAGTCAGTGTCACCTGAAACACTCATCAGGTGCTCCGTGACTAAGGGCAGCTGTGTCGCCCGCACCAGGCCCCCATCCGATGGGCTCCCCGCTCAGTCTGGCCGCATGGCCTCCCGGGCCTTGGGCTCAAAGCAGATGCTGGTCTGTGCTTCCGTTTCTGGGCGGTGTCCTCACCATCTGCACCCCCGGCCTCCCTGGAAAAAAGTGGATGAAAACACACACGATAAAACCATCCGCAAGACGCATCTCTGTGTCTGCTATGGGAGGGGCACTGGTGCCCAAGTCTTTTAAATGACCTGGGTGAGGGCTTGGAGGCTCAACTTCTGTGCTCTCAATAAACATGTATGTGTGCAGTGCCACACAGGCCGACAAACGATGTCTTCCGTCCATGTTCGGTGGCCCGGAGCGAGGGCCGCGTTATTTTGTTCAGTGAAAAAAGCCAGTAGGTAGAATATAATTTTATTTTGGCAAAATATACATAATAGACCAGAAAGAGTCTAGAGAGAAACACGCTAACATCTTGGCGTAGTTATTCCTGGGCGAGTCTCGCGTTCTCCGCTGCGTCTTTGTGGGTTGTCTGCAACGCGGGTCGGCGACCTGTGGCCTGTTTCTGTGCCTGAGCTGGGAACGGCTTTTGCATTTTTAAAGGGTATTAACGACCAACAAACAGAAGCATGTGCCATAGGGAGCATATGTGAGCCACACAGCCTGAATTATTTAGGGCCTGACAGAAAACCTTCTCCAACCCTCGGTCTAGGAAAAAAAAAATGAACATGAACATGTATTATCGGTATAATAACAAAAACAGCAACATTGTTCCTTTTCAGGAGGTAGTAAGTTACCCCTTTGCAAACAGGCATCTGGAACCATTGCTTTGTCAATTACTCACCTGCGGGCTGGGCACAACGCTGGACTCTTCCCTCCCTCCCCCCCGGCTCTTCCTCTCCATACTCTTCCCCACTGCCTTCCGTGTGCTGCGCCTCACAGCTGAGGAGGAGACAGACGCAGGACAAGTCACCCCAGCGCTGTGGGTCCTTCAAGGCTGAGGGGTCAGGGAGCGGGACATGGCTTTGCCTGGGAGGGTGACTGGGCCTGGGGAGTCAGAACAGGCCCTTAGAGAGGTGATTCGAAACACCAGCCCCTAGATCGAGGTGACCGGGCTGGCTTGGTGACTAAAACGGGCTCATTTGAGGATTTTAAGAGTCAGACGACCACACATGGCGAACAGGAGCAGGATGGTGGGCGCAGGGCCAGGGGCCAGGTGCGATGGGGCTGGAGAGGCGTTTTGGGGAACAGGAGGTTGTGATGTGGCAATTTGTGGGGGATGCACCAGAACAGCAGGGCAGTGAATGCCAGGCCCTAGAGCTCAGCTTCACCCTACGGGGACGGGGAGCTCTCAAGAGGTCCAAAGAGTGATGACAGATGTTGCAACAGGCTCCTGGGGGCCGACAGGAGGCTGGGAGGCCAGGAGGCTGTGGGGACCTTGGCCAGCTCCTGCCCGGCCACCTGCCTCAGCCCACACCCCCTCCCGCCCCTGCTCGCATCAACTCCGTCAAACCAGTAGGGGGAATTGGGAAAGGACTGTGGGGCGGGGGCGGGCAGGCCGGGGACACTCCTTCCTTCCTCTTAGTCACTGGATCTAACTTTCAGCACATCCTTCAAGCCTTAGTCATGACCGAGGTGATCCTGCCTTTTCTCAGCACCGGATCACTGAGGCAGGGCGCCAGGTGGGCTCCGACCGCGGGCTGCCCACCTGCTGCCCGCCGACCTGCTGCCCCTCCCCTGGGTGCAGGCCCAGCCACGCCCTCACTCCACCGAGCCTTCGGAACACCTCTCAGCTCTCGGACCAGAACTCGCTGTGGCGCTGGGACTCAGGAGGACACCCTGCGCTTCGAATCCCAGCTCCGTGGCTGTGTGACTCGGGGCAGGTCCCTTCACACTCCGGATCTGTTTCCTTATTCGGAAACAAGATAACGACGTGCCTGCCATTAAGGACCGAGTGCTGGACTGCGCGGGCAGTATGCAGCAGGCTCGCAGTACCCCCCGTCGCGTGCAGCCACATGAGGGACCACGGGAAACGCAGGCTCTGCCCTCAAGAGGCTGCCCTGGAGGCGGGACAGAGCAACCCCCTGAGACAATCAGACACAAATGGAGCTAAATAACTCCACAGGGCTTCACCCTGCCCTTGGAGACAGCCGTTTGCACCGCCACGTGCGTGACGCCTCACGGTCATGGCTAACAATGCCCTGGCCGCCCGGGACGCCGGACAGTTCCTTGAACACGCCAGGTCCCATGCAGGGCCTTGGCACAGGTGATTATCTACCTGCAAGTCTCTCCCTCTGGCCGCCTACCTCACCCTCTAACCTACTGAGATTCAATCAGCGTCTAGGAGGGTGGTCCCATCGCCGCCCTAGAGTTTGGAAGGGAGAGGCTCAACCCAGTTTTTGCACCACCCTGAGAAACTCTAATTATTCTAAGACGTATCAGGAAACTCTCCAGGCAAGATTAAATTTAATTCGGTTTAATTAAAAAAGAGATGACAGCCACCTGGTACCTTGGTAGGTGGAAAGAGGAGGGAGAGAGTATCAGGAAGTCACGTGCCTACTACCTCAGCTCCAGGAGGGCACCCGGTGTCCCTGGAGGGCTCCCGTCTCCTGGAAAGGGTTGGTGGCTCCCTCCTCTGTGTGCACACAGAACCGAAACGCGAACGAAACCTGTCCCATCACTTCGCGATGACTGGGTCACATGCCTCTCTGCCCCATTGGACCGGCTGCTGCCTCCACGGCAGCGCATCTTCCCGGCCGGGCTTGCCCAGAAGGTTGGCTGTTTGTAGCACACGGATGCCAAACCAGACGTGGAGATGGGTCAGAGCATCCCTCCTTGTTCCCACAATTCTTTACTGCATGACTTCTTTGTCACCTGTTGTTTTTTCACAGCTTTGCTGAGGTGTAATTCACAGTCCATAACATTCACTCATTGAAAGCATACAGTCCAATGAGCTTCAGAAAATTATGTTCTGTTGTGTATCTATACCCGCAGTCAGGGTAGCGTACTTCCAGCAGCCCCCACATTTCCGAGTGTCCCTTGGTGGTCTCTCTCCATCCCCAGGCAACCACTGATGGGATCCCTGTCACTGTAATTTTGCTTTTCCTAGAAGTGCACAGATGCCCGGCCAGTGTGGCTTAGTGATTGAGCATCATCCCATGCACCAAGAGGTCGCTGGTTCAATTCCCAGTCAGGGCACATGCCCAGGTTGTAGGCCCAATCCCCAGTGAGGGGCATGCAGGAGGCAGCCAATCAATGTTTTCTCTCATCGATGTTTTTCTCTCTCTCTCTCCCTTCCTCTCTCTTTCTAATATCAATAAAGAAAATAAAAAAGTGTACAGAGATAAAATCAGGCAGTATGTGGTCTTTGCCTGGTATGATGTTCAGGTTCATCTACATTGTGGCTCGTATCGGTACTCGGCTCCTTTCTATTACTGAACGGTATTCCGTCACATGGCTGTTTCGCATTTTGTTCAACATTCCCCAGTTGAAGGACATTTGGGCTGGATCCGTTTTTCCCTGGATATTATGAACAATGCTATGATCATTTGTGTGGACACCTGTTTTCAATTTGCTTAAGGACTAGAATTATTTAGGACTAGAATTTTTAGATCATAAGATGAAGTGCTTTTTCGGAAACCCATCCAGCTGCTTCTCAAAGTGGCTATACCATTTTGCATTTTCGCCGGCAATGCAGAAGGTACCAGTTTCTCTACGTCCTCACCAACACTCGGTCTAGTCAGGTGTTAGGTTTTTTCATCTCAGCCATGCTAAGGGCATGTAGTGGTACAATGTTGAATAGAAACCGTTTCAGCTGGCATCCTGGATGCTATTTGATTTTGCTGGGTTTGATTTGTTAAAGATTTTTGTACCCGTGTCTATGAGGAATATTGAGCTATAGTTTTTTTCTTCTTGTGATTTCTTTGTCTGGATTTTCTGTCAGGATAATATTAGCCTCATAAAATAAATTGGAAAATGCTTCTTCCTCCTGTATTTTCTGACTTTCTGTAGAATTAGTATTTCTTCTTTAAATATTTATGGGGTTCACCAGTCAAGTCATCTGGGCCTGGCCTTTTCTTTGTGAGAAGATTTTAATTACCAATTCAGTTTCTTTAACTCAATATAGGTATATTTAGATCTTCTATTTCTTCTTGAGTCAGTTTTTATCTTTTGATACATTTGTCCACATTATGTTTTCAAGTTTATTGGCATAAAGTTGTTCGTAATACTCCCTTGTCCTTTTTCTTCTCCTGCTTATATTAATTTTGGAATAGCTTTATCAGGGCATAATTAATATATAATAAACTATACATACTTAAGGGGTACAATTTTATTTTAAAATATATATATATATATATAGTAGTTACATACACACCTGTGGAAACACCATATCAAGATAATGAACACATCCATCACCCCCAAAGTTTTCTGTGTCGCTTTGTATATTCCATTATCGCTTTCATCTCTTAAAATGTGATTTGGGTCTTTTTCAGATCTTCCCATCTCTACTTAACATGTTCCATCTTGTAGTTTTTGAACATGTGGACTACAGGTATGACATATGTCTTCATGTCATTATCTGCTAATTCCAACATCTGTGTCAATTCTGGATCGGTTTCAATTGGTTGATTTTTCTCCTCCTCGTGGGTCGTACGTTCCTGCTTCATTGCACGCCTAGTCGTTTGTGATTGAATGTCTGACTTGTGGATTTTACCTTGTTGGATGCTAGATATTTTGTATTTCTGTAAATATGCTTGAGCTTTTTATTCTGGAACACAGTTGAGCTACTTGGAAACAATTTGATCCTTTGGGTCTTGATTTTAAGGTTTGTAAGATGGGACCAGAGTGGTGTTATTACTAAGTCAAGACCCTTCTGAATACTACACCCAGTGCCCCATGAATTGTGAGGTTTTCTAGTCTGGCTGATGGAAAGAGACCCTGTGCCCAGCCCTGTGTGAGCTCTGGTTGCTATTCCTTCCAATCCATTAGGCTGGTTCTCTCATGGCGCGGGTGGTTTTCTCACACTTGTGCACTGATCAGTGCTCTGCAGTATATTGTATGCAGATCCTCTGCAGGACTCTGGGATTCTTTCTCTGCAGTTCTCTCCTCTTTAGTACTTTGCCCTGAAATTCTAGCCAACTTAGTTTCACTGGACTCTTAGCTCTGTTTCCTCAGCTCAGTGAGTCTGCTGGGCTCCACCTGGGTTCCCCTCCCTGGGCTGCAGTCTGGAAACTCATTCAAGGCAGTGAGCTGGAGTCATTGCGGGGCTCACCCCATTTGTTTCTGTCTCTCAGGGATCAGGATCCTTTGTTGCCTGATGCCTAGTGTTTTGAAAAACTGTTGTTTCATATCTTTTGTCTGCATTCTCAGTTGTTTCAAGCAGGGGAGTAAATCCAGTCTCTGTTATTTCCTTTTGGTTGAAAGTGGAAGTCACCCTGATTATCCTTTTAATGTCTGTAGGATCTATAGTGATGTCTCATTTCATTTCTAACATTAGTAATCTGTGACTGCTTTTCCTCTCTCTGTTTTTTTTGTTTGTTTGTTTTGTTTTGGTTTTGGGTTTTTGTTGTTGTTGTTGTTGTTGTTGTTTTTATTGTTTTTTATCACTCTGGCTAAGGGTTAATTAATTGCTACAAAAAAATGAACTTTTAGTTTTATTGATTTTCTTATATTTTCTATTGTATTCATTTCAGCTCTTCTCTTTATTACTTTTTTTTATTGTACTTCTGGTTTAATTTGCTCTCCTTTTGCTAGCTTGTTAGGGTGGAAACATAGGTAATTATTTTAATATATTTTATTATTTTCTATTATAAGCATTTAAAGGTATAGACTTCCCTTTAAGCTCTTTTTAACAAAATTCTGCAAATTTTGATATATTGTGTTTTTATTTCTGTTCAGGTCAAGACTTTTTTTCTGATTTCCCTTGCAATTTCTGTTTTTGACCATGAGTTATTAAGAAGTATATTGTTTAATGTCCACATATTTGAAGGATTTTTCACTTTTCTTTCTGTTATTATTTTCTAATTTAATTTTTATATTTAAGGAACATACTCCGTATTATTTCAATCCTTTCAAAGGTACTGAGACTTATTTTTGATGCAGTCTTGATCTACCTTAGTGAAGGTTCCATGTATACATTAAAAGAATATATAGTCTTTGATGTAATTTTATACATGTCAATTAGATCAAGTTTCTTGATAGTGTTGTTCAAGTGTTCTGAATCTTTCCTGACTTTCTGACTACCTTGTCTATAAATTACTAAGAAGAGGAGTATTAAAATCTTTATGAAAACTATACTTTCAGGGATCATTTCTATGGTTTGTTAAAACCTTTATGTACTAGAGGGTATTGTTATCACATGCATATACGTTTATAAATCTTAATGCCTATTGACCTTTTCAACATTATGAAATGTTCCTCTTTGTCTAGAGTGATAACCCTTGTTTTAAAGCCAGTTTTGTGTGTTATGAATGTGGCCAGTCCAGCCTTCTCACACTTCCATTTGTGTGGCATATCCTTTTACTTTCTTATGCAAAGCACATAGCTGAATCTTGCTTTTTAATACAATCTAAAAAATCTCTGCCTTTTTCATAGCAGGTTTAGTCCATTTATATTTAATGTATTATTGCCACCTGAGCTCTGGGTGGGTTGAGCGGCTCATTCAAAGGTTCTAGTTTCAGGCATGCTAAGGTCTGAAGGTCTGAAGGTCTGAGAACCAGGGGAGCTGATGATATAAGTCTGAGTCCAAAGGCCAAAGAACCAAGAGTGCCAAGGTCTGAGGGCAGGAGTTGGATGTCCCAGCTCAAACAAAGAGGAAATTCACCCTTCCTCTGCCTTCTTTTTCTATTCCAGCCCTCAATTGACTGGATAATGTCTACCTGCATGGGTGAGGGTGATCTCCTTTACTCAGCCCACTATTTCAAATGCTAATCTCTTCCTGAAACACCCTCACAGACACACCCAGAAATGATTTCTTACTAGCTCTCTGGGCATGCCTTAGCCCAGTTGACACAAGCATTGACCATCACGTATAACTCTTTCACTGTCAATTCCTTTCCATTAAACATGTCACCCTTGCACTCTGTTCACTACTTTTGGTCATTTAAGCTGTGGGCTTTGCTGCCCTTGCTGGGAGAGAGTTGACATCCTGGGGGAAAAGGCCACAAAGTCACTGTTCCTTCCCTCAGCAGCCTGAGTAAAGACTTACGACATTGCTACATGCCTTTGGTCATGTTCCAGTGCTCTGTTAGCAAAACAATTTAGTCCAGTATTATACTTGTTTTCTGTGGAAGAGAATTGCTTAATGTCCTTATGCTGAAATTACTGGAAAACTTGCCCATTGTATTCTCTCAGGGTTTTATTTTGTTATACAACTAAAATAAATTCATCATCAACATTTAGAGAATGAGATCACTTTCTCAAATCACTCATAATCTATTACTTAGAGATAATTACTGTTAACATTGTAGACATATCCTTTGATGTCTTTTTAAACATATACATAAAAAATAAAAAGTGGGCTAAGTTGATATATAACTTACTATTGTGGTAAAATATATATAACATAAAATTTGCCATTTTAACCATATATAAGTGTGCAGTTCTGTGGCCTTAAGTACATTCATACCATTATGCAACCATCACCACCACCCATCTCCAGAACACTTTCATTTTCCCCCACAGAAACTGTACCAATTAAACAACATTCCTGCTTTCTGACTATGAATTGAACTACTCCAGCTACTTCATGTAAGGGGAATGGTGCACTATTTGTCCTTTTGTGTCTGGCTTATTTCACTTAGCGTCATGTCCTCAGGGTTCATTCATGTTGGAACATCAGAACTTCCATCCTGTTTAGGCTGAATAATATTCCATCATATGTATGTCATATTTGATTTATCCATTTACTTTAGATTGTTTTACATTGGGGTTGTTTCACCTTTGGCTAGTGTGAATAATGCTGCCATGAACAGGGTGTACATGTATCTGTTCCAATTCTTTTGGATATATACACCAAAGTGAAATTACTGGATCACATGGTAATTCTGTTTAATTTTCTGAGGAATTTCCATACTGTTTTCCACACCCAGTGTTCCATGCTGCTTGCACCAGCAGTGCACAAAGGTTTCAAGTTCTCCACAGCCTCCCCAACGCTTGTTATTTGTTGTTTGTTTTTCAATAGTAGCAATCCTAATGGGTATGCAGTGGTATCTCATTATGATTTTGACTTGAATTTTCCTAATAATTAGTGATATTGAGCATCTTTTTGTGTGCATATTGGCTATTTTCATATCTTCTTTGGGGAAATATCTATTCAAATCCTTTGCCCATTTGTGAAATCGGGCTGGTTGTGTTTTGTTGTTGTTGATTTGTAGTTCTTAATATATTCTAGATATTAATGCCTTATCAGATTTATGATTTGTGAATACTTTTCCCCATTTCATGTATTGCCTTTTCACTCTGTTGGTAGTGACCTTAGATGCACAAAAATTTGATGCAGTCTGACAACTATTTTTTCTTTGCCTGTTTTTGGCGTCACGTCTAAGAAATCATCGCCAAATGCCGGGTCATGAAGCTTTGCCCTCCCGTTTCCTTCTAGGATTTTTATAGTCTTAACTCTTAGATTTAGCTCTGGGACCATGTTCAGTTAGGTCTTGTGTCGAGTGTAAGGAAGGGTCTGACTTCATTTTTCCTGCAGCTGGACATCCACGTTTCCCGATACAATGTGCTGAAAAGACGGTACTTTCCTTGTTGAACAGTCTTGGCACCGTGTTGAAGATTGTTTGACCATATGTGTGAGGGCTTATTTTTGTGCTTTCTATTCTATTCCATCAGTTTGTATGTTTGTCTTCATTCCAGCATCATGCTATTTTGATGATCATCGCTTTATAGTAAGTTTTAAAGTCAGGAAGTATGAGACTTCATACTTTGTACTTCTTTGTCAAGATTGTCTTGGCTATTCAGGGTTTCTTAAGATTTCATATAAATTTTATTTTATTATTATTTTTGGTTTTTTGTTTGTTTGTTTTGTGGTTTTTTTTGGTATGCCCCTAGCGGAAACCGAACCCGGGACTCTCTGGTCCACAGGCTGATGCTCCAACCGCTGAGCCAAACCGGCCAGGGCTGATTTCATATAAATTTTAGAATGAATTTGTATTTTTCCGAAAAAAATGGAATTTTGATCCCTATCAAAATTACATTATATCTATAAATGATATACACTGTTTAAAGTTTTTTTCTTTATTGATTTTAGAGAGAGAGGAAGGGAGAGGGAGAGAGAAATATAAACATCGATGAGAGAGAACATCGATTGGCTGCCTCCTGCATGCCCCCACTGGGGACCTGGCCCACAACCTGGGCATGTGTCCTGATCAGGAATCGAACCGGTGACCTCTTGGTGCATGGGTCAACACTCAACCACTGAGCCACACTGGCTGGGCAATATGTACTGTTTTTAAGCTATCTTTTCCCACAAAATATTATGAATATAAAAAAAAATCATGAATAATTTTTATGTTTATAATATTCTTCAGCAACGTCATTTGTAATGACTGCATGGTATTCCACTGTATGGATATAATATAATTTATTTACTCTTACCCTATTGTTCAGTTTTAGGTTCGTTCCCATCTTTGATGTTATAAGGAATGCATGATGATTATCCTCGTACCATTGTCTTTTCAATATGGTCTTTTTTGAGGGGGTCACCCCTGAGTTTTAATTTTAGGGAGAACATTGGCATGAGAAGGAACTTTAAAAATTGTTTTGTTGAGTCTCCTCTGTCACAAAGGGGAGACCAGAGGCTCCCAGAGCATCAGCGACTTGCGGATGGTCACGCGCCTCATTGTGGCTGGGCTTGGATCTTAGCTCCACCACTCATGAGCAGGGTGGATTTAGGCTGGAACCTGAACCTCCCTTCATGGGTAAAAGGAGAGTAACAGTTCTCAGCTTCTAGGGCAAAGGAGGTTGCTCAGAGTCCAGCCCAAAGTGACACGCAATGATCCTTTCCCTCTGTCGTAGCATGCCTGAAGCTAGCACTCAGGGTCTTTCTTAACCTAGCTTTTCCATTTCTGCAATCAGGGTCCTGAGACAGTTTTTAATTCCCTAGGCTTGCTTGAAGGGAAGGTGAAAAAAAAAACCTTTTCCTCCTTCCATCAAACCACAGCCCTTATCATTTTAATTAACTAATTAACATAGTCATTAATTATATAACATTTAATATATTATATTTAATTATATTCATTTATATTCTACATAATATGAAATTATAGTTTATATGAATTGTTTGTCAGGAATTGCTGTAAGCACTTTATAAATAGAAAAGTTCAGTCATGTTTCACCTTCTAGTTGAGAAAGTAAGGATTAACTTGCGCTGGGGAAGTACACCTCTGACGGGCTATTAATCAGCCTGGCATGACAGACATGGACCAGCCCTCTGCCCAGTAACCAGGAAGCAGTGTCCTCCTGCTGCAGACACAATGCTGCTGTACAACATCAGAACTACTCACTTTTTTAGGTGAAGACTATTTTTGTTGTTGTTGTTAATCTTCACCCCAGGATATTTTCCATGGACTTTCAGATAGAGTGAAAGGGAGGGAGGGAGAGAGAGAGAAAAGGAAACATCGATGTGAGAAAGACACATGACCAGGGCTGGGGATAGAACCTAGGTCAAACCTGCAACCCAGGCACGTGCCCTTGACAGGGAATTGAACCTCAACCCTTTGGTCCCTGGGCCGATGCTCTCATCGCTGAGCCAAAGCAGCCAGGGCTAGTGACGACTGCTTTTTCACTCACTGGGGAACTTAGCTGTCTCAAACTATAAGAAACACTGGTGCTTGAAATGTTTTCAGTAGGAATGGTGGAGAGGGCTGGGATGTGAGGATGAAACACCCTGCTCTTGCCCCGAGGATCGAAGTCACTCACACAGAAGCAGCCCCTGTCGGCAGCCCAAGCACAGGGCATCAGGTGGGGGACTTCCGAAGTCAGCATTCCGCACCCATCTTCACTCTGTGGTTCCCAGGAGAGAGGACTCTGTGTCCACTCTGCAGCCCAGACTCGATGGCAGTCTCTTTGGATGCACGTCCTACTTTGCTTTGAGGCTAAAACATGCTTCACTTAAATTCCACCTGGAGCCCAGCCGGTGTGGCTCAGTGTTTGAGCGTTGACTCATGCACCCAGAGGTCACTGGTTCGATTCCCGGTCAGGGCACATGCCCAGGTTGTGGGCCTGATCCCCAGTGGGGGGCATGCAGGAGGCAGCCAATCGATGTTCTCTCTCATCGATGTTTCTATCTCTCTCTCCCTTCTCCCTTCCCCTCTGTCTAAAATCAATAAAGATAAAACAATAATAAATTCCACCTGGACTCTACTCTTTCTCCAAAGTTCTCTAGTAAACTTATCTTTTTTATTTTTGAGTTTTAGTTTGAAATTTTTATTTCTCTTTTCTAGGTTAATTAACAGTGCATCGAGTATTGTCTCACGTTGGGATTTCATCGAGATCTTTTTTTGTTTTAAATTTCTATTGTGGTAAAAGACATATAATGTAAACTTTGCCATTATAACCACTTCTGAGCGTACAATTCAGTGCCATTAATATATTCATGATATTGTGCAGTCAGCGCCACCATCCATTTCCAAAGTGTTTTCATCACGCCTGTAACCATTAAGCAATAAATTCCCATCCGCACCCCAACCCCTGGTAACTTCTGATCTGCACCCTGTCTCCATGGAGGTGCCTGTTCTAGATATTTCATATAAATAGAATCGCACAATATTTGCCCTTTGTGTTTAGCTCATTTCACTTAGCATATGTTTTCAAGGGTCATCTATGCTGTAGGATGTTGCAGAACTTTAGTCCTTTTTATGGCTGAGGTACCACTTCATGCCTACAAGGATGGCTGTGATATTTTTATTTATTTTTCTAACTTAAAAAAAAATAGATTGGGATAACATTGGTGTATCACATTATGTAAACCTGAGGTGCACGCTGCCCTGTCCTTCGCTTGGTCCTTGTGGTGCATGCTCTCCCTCGTCGCAGTGGTGGGTAAACCTGCCTCTGCCAGGTCGCGGGCTTGTTCTTGGCCTTGGCTTGACTGGGCTGGGACACTACTGTTAAGCCTCAAGGCTACCTGGGCTGCATGTCACCCCTAATTACGTAGAGCGCTTGGTCAAGCACACTTTGCTGGCCCCCACCTCCCAGGGTCTCTGAACCCTAGAAGTACATTTCTTAAAAATTGCCAGATGATGCTGATGCTGCCATCTGTGAGGGACCACACTTTGGGAATGCGGTTGTAACCTGTGTGTCTTTTCACTTAATAGAGTCGTAAGGATCACGTGACACGTGTCTGAAGAACTCAGTTCAGAATTTGGCATATAGTAAGTGTTCAATAAATGTAAGCTATTACTATTTTTTGTTGTTGTAGTTGTTAATCCTCACCCGGGGATATTTTTCCATTGATTTTTAGACATAGAGGAAGGAAGGGAGGGAGAGAGAGAGAGAAACACTGATGTGAGAGAGATATATCAATTGGTTGCCTCCTGCACGACCCCAACCAGAGCCAGGGATTGAACCTGCAAACCAGGTATGTGCCCTTGACCGGGAATTGAACCCGTGACCCTTCAGCCTGCAGGCCGATGCTCTAACTGTTGAGCCAAACCATCCAGAGCTGTTAGTATTATTTTTAAATGAACGATTCAGATTCCCAAATAATCCACACGCCCATTCATTCTTTTTTCCAATAGGATGACAGGTTTACTCTTGGGTCCTCTGAGAGCTTACAGTCTAATCCAGGGATTTTCAACTGGTCTGCGCAAGGATTTTAAACACGCAGCACCTGACCTCTTTCCCTCAGACTGTCAAATAAAACAAATGACACAGCCAACACAACAATGGCCGTCCTGTGTGACTGAATTATACCTATTTTTATACCTATTTATGCCTATTTTTTGTTAGATTAGCAAAAAATATATTTTTGCTGTGCCACAGAATTTTAGTAATTAGTTCATGTGCCGTGAGATGAAAAAGGTAGAAAACCGCTGGTCTAAGGGGCAGAGAGAAAACCAGTGAATTCCAACGCGAGGCGGGCGGCATGAGCTCACACACAGGTGTTGAAAACACACCTTCAGCGTCATATTGCAACTGTGTCATTTTGTATGCTCCCCCCCCCGATATTTTTAGGACAAACATTTTACCATGTCAGTATTAGAAAACCCCCCAAACCAGAACTACGAGATTATGTCTGTGCTGAAATCACGCTCCTGTGAAGAGCTTGCAGCCCAACCGTTTGTCAGAACCACAGGCGACCTCTTTAGGAAGGAGGCTTCAAATGGGGAAGTGACTGGGGCAAAAGGCACAAGCTTTCAAAGGTCTCCCCAAAGCCACTGTCAAATTTCCTCCTGTCTTGGAGCAGAAAGCATGCTGGGAAAAGCTGCCAGATGGGCTCTGGCCAGTTTGGCTCAGTGGTTAGAGCGTTGGCCGGCGGACCTGAGAGTCCCGGGTTCGGTTCCCGCTAAGGGCACGTACCTCGGTTGCAGTTTGTCCCTTGCCCCGGTTGGGTCGTGTGGGTGGCAACCAGTCGATGTTTCTCTCTCACAGGGATGTTTCTCTCTCTCTCTTCCTCCCTCTCTCCCTCCAACTCCATCTGAAGATAAATGCAAAAATGTGGATAAGGATAAAAAAAAAAAATGCTGCCAGAGGGTGCCCTGGCTGGTGGCTCTTGGTTGGAGCATCACCCCAAACACTAATAGGTGGCAGATTTGGTTCCTGGTCAGGGCACATACCTAGGTTGTGGGTTGGATCCCTGGTCAGGATGTGTATGGGAGGCAATTGGATCAATGTTTCTCTTTCACGCTGATGTTTCTCGCTCTCTCTTCCTCTCTCTAAAATCAGTGAACATATATCCTCAAGTGAGGATTTCAAACATCCAGATGGCAACCTCTGTGTTCCTTTCCGCCGTTTTCTGTGACTCTGAGCAGCAGGCCGAGGTGGCGGGTCCCAGCAGCACGCTCCATGTGCGGTCACCGCCCGCCTGTGCCTGTCCCAGCTTCCTGCTGAGTGAACGGGACGACTGGCTCCTCCAGCATCCGTCTGCTTTTGCTTTCTTGGTTAGAGGGCAGCCTTGGGCCCTACACCCATCCCTAATGGTGCATGAATTGTTTTATGGGCTTTCAGTGAAGTGTGAAGCATGGGAAGGAAATCATTTCCTGGTGACCTTGATTTAACCCAAGTCTGGGCGCTCACAGAGCGTGAGTGGCTGAGTCTACGGTCAGCCCTCACTGAAAGCAAATCGCTCTTCAGAGGAGCAGCCGTTTCCACCACCATCGCCAGGACAAACCGGCCTTGCCCGTGTGTGGGGCATCCTCCATGGCTCTCAGTCCTGCCCTTGCCCCCAAGGACTCATGCCACCCCCACAGGAGAAGCCTCCCCAGCGCCCCACACCACGCTTGTCTCCCCGCCCCTGACAGCTGCACCGTGGGCTGAGTTCCTGGCCCAGCTCGTCTCTCGCAAACTCATGACCGGGGCCCGTAGCACAGCCAGGAAAACGGAAGCACCGGGAGGAGCGGGAACCTGGCCGAGTGAGAAATCAGGAGAAGTGAGGTTGGAAGCCAGGTCGCAGTGTCCAGACCCTGGACTGCGCAGTCCCAGAGGTCATCTGTGGACCACGTGCCCTGGCAGTCTCTTCCCACCACTGATTTCCTTGCCTCATATTGGAGCCCTCGTCCGTGTCTGTCTTGTGTTATTACCATCAGCTCATAACTCAGCGTCCGGCTTGCTCTGCTCCGGGTGGCCCAGGCTTTGCACGGGCGGGCATGGGGGCGCTCAGAGGTGCTTCGGGCACCCTTTCTGCTTCTCCTTCCTTCCTCCGTTCCTGTTCCCGGGAGGAATGATTTTGGATGACTGTTCTTATTTCAAGGAAGTATATTGGGGGGGGGTGTCCTCATTTCCCTTCTTGTAGTTCAACTTTTAAAAAAACAATAGCTTATTGAATTTTACGGAGAGAGAAGAAGGGAGAGAGAAACATCAATGTGAAAGCATAACGTGGACTGGCTGCCTCCAGCACGCCCCCTATAGGGGATCGAGCCAACAACATGGGCATGTGCCCTGACCGGGAATCGAACCAGGACCGTGGGACGATGCTCAATCCCCTGAGCCACACGGGCCTGGCTCATGGCAGCTTTGATGTGCATTTCCCTGATGACTTGCAACGTTGAGCATCTTTCCATGTGTCTAAAAGCTCTGTTCATGCCCTGGCAGGTTTGGCTCAGCGGTTGGAGCGTTGGCCTGCGGTCCAGAGAGACCGGGTTCGGTTCCCGCTAAGGACATGAACCTCGGTTGCAGTTTGTCCCCGGCCCTGGTTGGGTCATGTGGGTGGCAGCCACTTGATGTGTCCCTTTCACGTCGATGTTTCTCTCTCTCTCTCTTCCTCTCTCTCCTTCCCGCTCTATCTGAACAAAAAATGGAAAAGTGTCCTCGGGTGAGGATAAAAAAAAAAAAAGCTCTGTTCAGCTCCTCTACCCATTTTGAAATCAACTTGGGTTTTTGCTCTTCAATTTTGTGTGATACTAATATCGTTTAGGTATTAACCCCTTATTGGAAATAATGTGATCTGCAGATATTTCCTCCCAGTGTGCCCTTCGTTTGGTTGCTGGTTCCCTTGGCTGCGCAGCAGCTTCTGAGTTGGATGTAGTCCACGTGCTTATTTTTTCTTCTGCTGCCTTTGCTTCTCTCTCTCTCTCTCTCTCTATATATATATATATATATGTGTGTGTGTGTGTGTGTGTGTGTGTGTATGTGTGTGTATATATATATATATTTTATTCTCACCCGAGGACATTTCTCCATTTTTTGTTCAAATAGAGTGGGAGGGAGGGAGAGAAAGAGAAACATCGACATGAGAGGGACACATCGAGTGGCTGCCACCCACATGACCCAACCAGGGCCGGGGACAAACTGCAACTGAAGTACATGCCCTTAGCGGGAACTGAACCTGGGTCTCTCCGGACCGCAGGCCGATGCTCTAACCGCTGAGCCAAACCGGCCAGGGCTTAATGAACTTTTTTTTTTATCCTCACCCGAGGACATTTCTCCATTTTTTATTCAGATAGAGTGGGAGGGAGAGAGAGGAAGAGAGAGAGAGAGAAACATCAACTTGAAAGGGACACGTCGAGTGGCTGCCACCCACGACCCAACCAGGGCCGGGGACAAACTGCAACCAAGGTTCATGTCCTTAGTGGGAACCGAACCCGGTCTCTCTGTACCGCAGGCCGACGCTCCAGCCGCTGAGCCAAGCCGGCCAGTGCCTTTGCTTTTAATGTCAACCCCCCGAAACCATCCCAGGGACCTATGTCAAGGAGCTCATCACTATGGTGTCTTCTAGGCAGCATCTTTATAACACAAAGGCCGAATCGCCAGGATTCTGCACCTGAACTTTCTTCCGCTCCAGAATGAAGTGACGGGGATCGTCACCACCCACGGACCCCGCCGCCCTCCTCAGCTCCCACCTGTGGCCGGTGCACGCCGAGCTCTGTGGCCGGCAGTGCCGGGTTCCGCGGGGCCCACCTGGCCTCCCCTGGGAGACTTGTTCTGGGCGCTGCACTGAGGTCTCTGCCGCTGACGTCAGCCCATGCGGTGCTTCTTCCGGTCACAGAAGAGTAGACCTGAAGGGTGGAATATTTTCAGTGCATTTCCCCCTGTCTACGGCCTCTTGTCGCCACCACACTAGAGTCTCTGATTTAGCCCAGCGTGAAGCTGAACCCACTGGTATTTCATAATGTCTCCGCAAAGCCCCTTGAACATGTTGAACATCTGACCTAGATTCTCAGAGTGCGAACTGCCCCGGGGCGGCAGCCTCAGCGCCCATCCCCCCCCTTCCTGCGCCTGCAGCCCCACCATGACCTGCCCCCCCCAGCGCGCTGACCTTTCCCCTGGCCTGGGACAAGACAGGACCTGTCTCTCTGCAGGGGCTTCGCTCACAGTGTCTCTGCCTGCGTGATGCCTGCTGACATCGCCGTATCCCACTCAGGGTCACTCTTCAGGAGGTCCCCCCGCCCCAAATGGGTCAGACAGCTGTCACGGCTATTATAGCACCAGATCACTTGATGTAGGTCTGTCTTCCCTACTAGAATGGGAGCCTTCTAAGGGCAGACAGTGGGGACAGTGAGTGTGTATGTGTGTGCACACGTGCGTGTGTGTGCGCGCGCAGGAACGTGTGCATGTGTACACGTGTGTTTCTTGACCATCATTCCCATTGCGTGCAGCATAGTGCTTGCCCACAGTATGCACTCAACAAATATCTGTGGACTGATGAGTGTGCAGGGCTGTGCGTTTCTTCAGAACCCTTTCGGTAGCAGTGACTTCATTTTACAGACAGAGGAACCAAGGTCCCGAGATGTGACTTGCATTGGCCAAGGTCCCGCAGCTGGAAAGGGGCAGAGCTGGGATTCGAACCCCAGCCCCGGACGGACGCGGCCCGGGCCCCTTTGTAGTCCTCGAGGCTGCCAGCTTCCCTGGCGCTCGGCGGGTTGAACAGAAGCAGAGTTCAGAGGAAAGTCACCGCCAGGCAGCGTGTTTCCAGCGATGACCTCAGCTCCGAGGCAGTGAGAAGTTTTGCAGAAAAGATCTGAAAGAAAATACCTTGGCGATGAATGGCTGTGCGGCCAGGCCTTGGACTGACTCATGAGTCAGTTTTCACTTTATAAGGACTTTGCTGGGGCCCCTGGGCATGCCTTTTGCCCTGTGTGCAGGCCTGGGAGAGGGTAGTGGGGCGAGTACAGGTGCCAGGGCTCGTGGCCCTGGCTGGAAGCCGGGCTCTGCCCGCTGTGTGTCCGGGACCCTCCTTGAATACGCTCCCTTCTGTTGCTCCAGCCTTTGTATAAACGGGCTCATGTTAACAGCACCCACCCCGGTCTCGGGGGTCTGGTGCCAGCTGCTCCTCTGGATGGCTGGTCCCCGCAAAACCTTCCCCGGGGAGCCTGGGAGTCTGAGTGTCACCCCCAAGTCCCAGGGGCTCACAAAACCCCACTACTTTCACCACCAGCTCCTTCTCATTTGTTCTTTTTTTCACCCCTCCCTCCTGCTGTGTCTTTTGTCCTTGAAGTCACTGACGTGTCCTGGCCACAGTGGCTGGCGCCGTCTGTAGGAATGTGGAGAGTCAGGCCCAGAGCTGTTTCCAGAGCACCCCGTGGTGGGACCACGGAGCTGTGTTCTCGCGGAGAGGGGGAGGTCACGCTCACTGTTCACACCTCGGTCCCTGCAGATGTGCCACCCGCCTCGCCCTCGGCGCCTCCTCACAGGGCACTCACACCCACGCCGCTGCCCTGACCCCACTGTCCCCCCTCTTCCAAACGACGATTTCCCCTGCGAGTCGTCTGTATGAGTGTTGCCTGTGCACTGCCCACTCGCTGGCCAGCCGGTCAGACAGCCCCAAGCTGTGTTTTGATTCTGAGCAGTGAGAACTGTGGAGCCCCTACCCCCCAGCCACTTCCATCACCCCGAATACGTCTCCCAACCACCCTGGGAGGTCGGGTTATCACCCACCCATTTCAGAGATGGGGAAGCTGAGGCTCAGAGAGGTGAGTCATCTGCTAAGAGCTCAGAGCCAGGAGGAACAGGGAAGTCCCGGGAAGGGGACTCCTGGGTCGGATTCTTCCTTCACCAACAGGGCGTGATGAGCGCCCTCGGATCCCAGACTGCGGGAGGGGCTCACACCCGGAGTGGGCGGGGACGGACCTGGAGCCTAGGAATGCAGGAAGGCCATCTGGGAATTCTCGTCTCTGCTAAATGATGGAAATAGTTGGGGCGTGACATCACACATCACTAGCTGATTGCCACTCATTGGCATGTGCGGTTGGGTCAGAGTTGGATAATGATTAACCTGAATTAGGGCCCAAGGTCACACCTCTCAGGTGGGAGAGAGGACCTGAGGGAGCACAGCCTGACAGCCAGTGTCCACTGCCGCCGGCCTTGGGCACGTCCCTCCCCCGCTCGAGCCTCGTCTGTAAAATGAGAACGTCAATCCCCGCTCCATGAGGGTCGGGAAGGTTAAGGCAGGGAGAGCGCGTTGTGCCGAGAGGTGCTCAGTACAGGTGGGTGTCCTCTCCTCCCACCGCAGGGAGCACCAGCTTGGAGGGGGATGGACTCTAGTTTTGAACCCCATCTCCAGCATTTCTGGGTGTCCGAGCTGGAAAAAGTCATTTCCTGTCCCCACACCCAGCTTCGTCTGCAGTAATGGGGGTGGGGACAGCCGCACCCGAGGTTTGTCGCAGGTTCAGGCACGAGGGCGCAGTGGTCTCTGCGTTGACAGGCCTTCGCTCCGGGCAGGGCCTGAGCGTCTGAATTTCCAGCAGATTCTTGGCGGTACTGCTGCTGCTGGTCCAGGGACCCCGCTGTGAGAAGTGAGGGGACAGGTGAAGGTCAGTGGGGTCATGGGGGTGAGTGGGCGGGGCAGAGGCAACTGCTGGGAGACCTTTCAGTGGGCTTTGCCCTCAGGACCCCCTGACTGAAGCAGAGCTGAAGACGTCCTGGGAATTAACGGAAGGTATCAGTGCTGGGGGTGGGGGACCGTGCCTGCCCCTCCGAGCCTCGTGCGGGGGGAGACCCACAGTGCCAGTTACAACCTAAACGGGGGAACTGTGGTTGAGGACGCAGGGCACGGGCCGCGTGGGTGCCCAGGCAGGGTGACTGCAGGTGTCGCCCGGGTGAAGGAGGGCGAGGGCAGTGTGCAGACAGGTGTGCCGTGGGAAACCGGTGTCACCCAGACACGCACCGAGGACACGGCCCGCTCTGTGTCATCATTTTACAGCCTTGTGAGGAGGGAAGGACCCAGCCTGGGGAGCCGGAGAATGGAGGTCACAGCTCTGCCCTTCCGACGCTGTGTCACCGACACGCTGTGTCACCGACACGCAGCGTGGCCGCATCAAGGGAAGCGTTCTCTCCTGTGAGCTGGAGGTGATGCTCCCTATCTCGAGGGTTTGAGGGAGAGGTGGGTAAAGAGGAGCCTCCTCCCAGGAACCGCGGAAATCCAGGGCCCGAGCTCAGGGCTCGTCTCCCCGTGGCGTCCACGGGCGGGGGCCCTGCCCTGTGGCTGTCACGTGTCTCCCTGTCTCCCCAGCCAGGCTTCCAGACGGGACTGAGCCGGGGCCCCAGGGAGACGGCTTTTGTGAGAACCTCAGAGCTCAGGCCCCTGCACTGCCTGGTGAGAAGCCAGAGACCTGGCTGTGATAACAGAGTAAACAGACTCCTCCTGGGATCCGGAGAGAACAGACCAGCCTGTGTGTCCTTCCCTGGCATGCCACCCAGTAGAGCCCTACCTCCAAGACCTCGGCTTGGCTGCGGTGACCCGGGGCTCACTGGCCCTCAGAGCTGGCCCTCTGTGCCCACCCTCCCCCCACCTCCCACCCCAGCCAGCTTGCCTGCTTATCTGCTTATTCCTCTCCAGTTTCTCTTTACCGGAGGGGCAGCACCTTGTGGCAGAAGAGGGCAGGGGATTGGCCGAATCTGTGGGATCTAGTGCTTTGGGCAGGTAGCTTACCTCCAGGCGCCCAGCTGCCCTGGTTTGCCTGGGACCGAGGGGTTCCCGAGACACGGGCTTGCAGGTTTGAAACAGGGACGGTCCTAGGACGATTGGATAAGCCAGTGTCTCTTGACCTGTCTGAGCTTCGTGTGCTCATCTGTAAAATGGGGCTAATGACCTGTTGGGAGGATGGAGTGGAGTAATGCAAGGAGGCACCTTGCGCCTGGTGAGTCACCGCGATGGTATCAGTTACTTCTCTGCCCCGAGGAGTCACAGGCCTTCCACTCGGCATTTCTCACCTCCCTGATTTCTAAGACCTTGTGCAATCAACACTGAAGCAGATTTGGGGTAGTCTGCCTTTGAGAAATCCTTAAAGGTGTCTGTTGTGCCTTTGCTCCAGACGGCTTTTGGTTGACAAGGCCAAAGCGGAAGAGGTGGGTTAGTAATGAGAGACAGACCGGAAGCCGGGAGGCTAGGCTCCCTCTCAACTCTGTCACTAACCTTGTGTGACCTTGGACAAGCCGCTTTGCCCCTCTGGGCCTCAGTTTTCCCATCTACAAAATGGAGGTTTGGGCGGCGTGATCTCGAGGTGTGTCCGAGCGTCCCTTCCGGCTCTAACACTCCACCACCCTACGGTGCCGAGCTCAGTACGCTGCACGCTGGTGCAGAGAAAGCGGTGAAGATGGGATGGTCTGGTTGGTGCCAGTAAAAAGGGGAGCAGGTCCCTGGCCGGTTTGGCTCAGCGGTTAGAGTGTCGGCCTGCGGTCCAGAGAGACCTGGGTTCGGTTCCCGCTAAGGGCACGTACCTCCATTGCAGTTTTTCCCCAGCCCCAGTTGGGGTTGTGCAGGAAGTGGCCACTCGATGTGTCCCTTTCATATCGATGTTTCTCTCTCTCTCTCTCTCTCTCTCTCTCCCCACACACACACACTCTATCTGAACAAAAATGGAAAAATGTCCTCGGGTGAGGATTAAAAAAGAGGGGGGGAGCCAAGCTTTGGGCACCTACTTAAGCACCAATTAAATATTTTTAAATGGCATAAGTTGGAAAATGACAAAGGCATCTTGTAGAAAGAGCAGTTGGTTGCTGCCTCAGAGCAGGCTGGGCACGGCCCCATGATGCCAGGCGCTGGATGCTCACTCACTCCCTCCCTCCTTTGTTTAACTGTTTATTCATTTGCTCCAATTTCCCTTCATGTGTTCGTTCCTTCTTTCACTGGGGGATTCACACAGGGATTGGTCGTCTGGATTCTGACGCTGATTTGCTTGGGTTCAAATCCCGGCTCAGACAATGATTAGTTATGTGGTCCCAGCAGCAGCCTCTGGTTCCTCCTCTAACAGGAGACACAGAAGCGCCTGCCTTCATGGAGCCATGTCTGCGTTAAAGGTGCTGATTTATGCAAAGTCCTCAGCTAATGTTTGTTTATTCTTTCACCATTTACTAAGAAACAACTATGTGGTAGGCACTGGGCTGGGCAGCCACCAGGCTTCAAATCTGAAGGTCAGTGCCAACCTTGAGGTCACGGCGGGATAAACAGGCACCAACACAGTCACGTGGTCAGTGTTGTGCTGGTAGCGCAGGGCGCTATGGGAATGAGGAGGAGGAGTACCCCACCGGGCTGGGCTGGGCTGGGAGAGGGTGGTGTGCCCAGGGAGGCTTCCTGGCAGGGGTGCCACTTGATCTGGGTCTCCGGCACAGGCCCATATTAGCCCAGAGGTGAAGGGGTGCAGGGTCTGGAAACTGGCGGTGGGAACGGCTTGTGCAAAGGCCTGGGAGGGAGAATATGGGTTTTCCGGGAATAGACATGGTTCGGTGTAGCTTCCTGGGGGTGGGGGAGGTGGTAGATGAAGTTGGTTTTTGCCCAAAAAACATCAATAAGACCGATGTCTAGGGGCTTATGACCTGTGTTTTTCTTTTCTTTTTTTAAATCCTCACTTGAAGACATTTTTGCATTTATCTTTAGATAGAGCGGGAGGGAGAGAGGGAGAGAGAAACATTGATGTGAGAGAGACACATTGAGTGGTCGCCACCCACACAACCCCAACTGGGGTCAGGGACGAACTGCAACTGAGGTCCGTGCCCTTAGTGGGAACCGAACCCAGGACTCTCTGGTCTGCGGGCCAACGCTCTGACCGCTGAGCCAAACCGGCCAGGGCCCACCTGTGTTTTTCTTTAACAGTATCATGGTTTCAAGTCATATGTTCAAGTTTTTAATCCACTGCGAGTTCATTTTTGTGTATGGTGTAAGGTAGGGGTCCAGTTTTATTCCTTCGCACGTGGCTGCCCAGTTGTCCTCAACAGCACAACTTAGAACACGAGACACAGGACACACATGAATTGTGGGACTTTCCCACTTTGCATCAAGGTGTCTTCTCCTGCGGCTCCTGGACCGCTCCGCCCACCCCCGCTCTGGCGCTCACCGCTGCGCGCTGTGCGGCACGTCCAAGCACGGTGAGTGGGTTTTTACTTTTAAAAGATCATTTCAACATATATACATGTTGTCATGCCTACAGTCTTTTTTTTTTTTTTAATCCTCACAGGAAGATATTTTTCTATTTATCAGATAGAGTGGGAGGGAGGGAGAGAAACATCGATGTGAGAGAGACACATCGACTGGCTGCCTCCTGCACAACCCGACCAGGGCCAGAGATGAACTGCAATCAAGGTACGTGCCCTTGACTGGAATTGAACCTGCGACTCATTGGTCTGCGTGCTGATGCTCTAACCACTTAGCAACCAGCCAGGACTACCGTCTTTAAAATAAAGATATAGTTGAATGTTATCACCATCAAAATGTGCAAATACAGTAAACAAACACCGACATGTCAAGGTTCCGAGCATCCCAGTCTGCCCAGGGCCGAGTGCCCTCCTGGGACGTGGGACTTCAATGCTCCACCCGAGACCGTCCAGGTGATCTGGGTCACCCTAGTGGTACATTTAGAGCAATCCCATTTTGCAAAGAATATAAATAAATGTTTAAAAAAGAGTTGGAAGGCTAGTCATCTAAAATATAAACTGTGGTTATCATGGGGTGGGGGCTGGTGAGAAGTTACAACTGCTTTTACTTCTATTTATTAAGAAATATATTTTGGCCCTGGCCGGTTTGGCTCAGCGGTTAGAGCGTCGGCCTGCGGTACAGAGAGACCCGGGTTCGGTTCCCGCTAGGGGCACGTGCCTCGGTTGCAGTTTGTCCCCGGCCCTGGTTGGTCGTGTGGGTGGCAGCCACTCGATGTGTCCCTTCACATCGATGTTTCTCTCTCTCTTTCTTCCTCTCTCTCCCTCCCGCTCTGTCTGAAAAAAAAAATGGAAAAATGTCCTCGGGTGAGGATAAAAAAAAATATATATATATATATTTTGGCCCGGCCAGTGTGGCTCAGTGGTTGAGCGTCGACTCATGCATCAAGAGGTCGCCAGTTTGATTCCTGGTCCGGGCACATGCCCAGGTTGTGGGCCCGATCCCCAGTGGGGGGCATGCAGGAGGCGGCCAATCAATGTTCTCTCTCATCCATGTTTCTATCTCTCTCTCCCTCTCCCTTCCTCTCTCTCTAAAATTAATAAAGAAAAAATATTTTAAAAAATTATTTTAAGAAAAGAAATATATTCTGGGCCCTGGCTAGGTAGCTCAATTGGTTAGCGCGTCATCCTGATACACCAAGGTTGTGGGTTTGATCTTGATCAGAACACATACAAGGAGAAACCAACGAATGAATAAGTGGAACAACAAATCAATGTTTCTCTCTTTCTCATACACACCCCCTTCCTCTCTTTCCCTGTTCAATAAATAAACATTTTTTAAAAAATAAATATATTTTGGGTTTTGTTTGCCTGTATTAGATATTTTCTGATGAGAAATAGGTGTTATTGTGTGATGTTTAAAGCATGAAACACAAGGAAGTTGAGACGGCATTAGCCAGCCGGGCAGAAGGCGGCAGAGTGAGGGGCAGGCGGAGGACAAGGTGGGAAATGAGAAGAGGGCTGGAACTCGGCAGTGACGGTGGGAAGGGAAAGATGGGCTTCAGAGATCAATGAGGAGGGACAGTGGGACTCAGTGACTGACTGACGGGGAACTGAAGGAGAGGCAGACGTTCCTGAGTGATGCTGTTAGCCAGGATGGGTAATTCAGAAGAAATAGCAGGTGTGAGAAGAAGGGATCAAGAGGCTGGTCCCGCGGGGGAGGGAGCGCGGGGGTAAGCTGTGGGTTTGTTGGCTTGGTTTTGGACACATGGACATGGCTGTGGGACACCCAGGAGGAGGTGTAGGAACTCGGGGAATGAGCTATATATAGTCCTGCTCCTTGACTTAAGCCACTATTACCAGCACCCTCCCTTTGAACCTTCAGCCAGACCTTCAACGACGTGCTGCTCTGGCCTGGAGGTCCCTTCTGACTCATGCCCTGGTTTGAAAGGAGTTAGGTTTTAAGACCTATCTGTCTAGGGTTGAAGACACATGGCTGTCACTTGTAAGCAGCTCACGATGACTCATTTGCATTGTACAGAAAGTTTTCCGTCTGCGAGCTTCAGAAAACTTGTGCATCCCTTACTGTTCTCTCTCTGGAATCAGTGTGGTGACTGCAATCCTTTTCAATGTACCGAGTGAGACATGTTCTATGGCCCCGCGTTTGGTGTGCCTTGGTGTGTCCTTCAAAATAGTGTGTACTCTGTTGTTAGGTGGGGTATTCTATAAAGGCCAATTAGGTCAGGTGAGTTGACAGTGTTGTTCACATTTTCTGTATCCTTGATGACTTTCTGTCTATTTGTTCTATCAATTACGGGGGTTGGAATTCCCAGCTCTGCTTGTGGGTTTGTCTGTGTCTCCTGGCAGATGTGTCTGTTTTTGCTTCATGTGTTTTGAAGCTCTGTTATTAGGTGCATGCATATTTAAGAGTGTTGTAGCCTCTTAATGACTTGATCCCTTTCTTGTTAATAAATATCCTTCTTAATCTCTGACAGTATCCCTTGTTCTGAAGTCTACTTGTCTGATGTTGACACAGCCACTCTGGCTTTCTTAGGAGTGTCTTTCTACGTGTTTTCCCGTCTTTTCACTTCGATCTGTTTCTTTATATTTAAAGTGGGTTTCTTGTAGGCAGCATGCAGTTGGGTCTTGCCTTTTAAATCCAATCTGACAATCTGTGCCTTTAAATGGATTTTTAGAAAAATTTGCATTTAAAGTCATTATTGACAGGTCGGATTTAAATCTACTGTCTTGCTACTTGCTTTCTATTTGTCCCATTGCCCTTTTGTTCCTTAATTTCCCTTTGTCTGGCTTCTTTGGGATTCTTTTTATGATTTCACTTTATCGTCACTCTTTTTTTTTTTTTTTTTTTTTTTAGTAGTTACTTAAGGGCTAATTATATGCATCTTTAACTTATCACAAAGTATTTACATAATATTATACCACTTTGTACAATTGTTAGTCAGGGTTCGATCAAGGGAGCCGAACCACGGGGAGTGGTGTATCAAATGGGTTTATTATAAGAATGTAACCTTATACAATTCTATGGAGCTGGCTAAACAATTTATCAAAGGTCCTCTTCTGACTGAAAGGAGGGAACGGGGAAGGAGAGATGCTTCGAAGTGGGAGAAGGGCAGAGACAAACCAGTGCCCAAGGTCCTCTCTCACCTCTTCCAAGAGAGTGACTTCAGTGACGCGAAGGGCCTATAGGGAAACCTGGGGCTTCTCATCGTGAAGCTGAGCACTCCCCTGGGCCAGGGACCGGAGAACCTGAGGGTGGCGGCACACGCTGTGGCCCAGCTGCTGCCTTCGCGATGACAGTGTGACAGCAGCTTAGCGACTGTGTGTGAGCTGCGCCTGGTGTCCTTGGTGTCACTTTCTGAGTGATCCAAACACAAGAAACAACAGACAGACAAACTCGAAACAGAAAAGCACGTGGCTCCTGCGTTACTCCATCTTCCAGATGTTGCCCACAGTGTCTCTGTGACCCACGCTCACTTGGAACTACACGGGGAAAGAAATCCTGGGGGCAGTTCCCGCGTCGCTGAGTCGACGCACTCCAGAGCCAGTACGACAGGTAACATAAGAAACGTGTGATGACAGTACACTTCCTCTCCCCATTCTGTCCTGTATATGCTGTTGTCTCCCCTTTGGCTTTTACATCTGGTGGGAACCCCAGCACACACTGTCATTTTTGCTTATCTTTTAAAGAAGTTGACAGATGAGGAAGAAATGCCTTTATATTTATTCACATGTTGATTCCTTTGTGTAGACTCAAGTTTCCATCCAGTATAATTTTTCTTTCGCCTGAAACACGTCCTATATTTCTTACAGTGCAGGTCTGAGGGCGACACATTCTCTTTGTTTTTGTTTGAATGAACACGTTTTTATTTCTCCTTCATTGTTGAAAGGGTATTATGGCTGGGAACCTAGAATTTTAGGTTGACGGGGTTTTCTCTCAGTGCTTTGGAGAGAACCCGTTGTCCCCTGGCTTGCATAGTTTCTGCTGGAAAAATCTTTCCATTCTTGTCATTGCTCCTCGGCATGGAACATGTCTCTTTCTCTGTCTGCTTTTACGATTTTCTTGCTATTATTGGTTTTCAGCAATTTGATTATGATGTACCTTGGTGTGGGGTTTTTATGTTTATCCTCCGTGGGGTTTATTGAGATTCTGGATCTGTGGGTTTATATTTTTTAAATCAAATTTAGAAAATTGACAACCATTACTCCTTCAAAGATATTTCTTGTTATTATTATTTTTTTTCTTTCTCTCTCCTCTTCTTTGATTATACATGACCATTTGGTGTCGTATCACACTAAGCTGTTCATTTTTTTCCCAGTCTTTTTTTCTTCCTGTGCTTCATTTTAGATAGATTATATTGCTATGCCCTCAGGGTCAGTTACTTTTCTTCTGTGTTGTTTAATCTGCTGTTAATCTCATCTAGTAAAAATTTAAAAAATTTTTTTTTTAATTTTAGATATTATATCTTTCACCTCTAAAAGTTCCACTTGATTTTTTTTATATCTTTCATTTTTCTCCTCATTAAGCTTATATATATTTTAAATACTTCAACATCTAAGATCTTTGTATGCTAGTTTCCTCATCTCTGTCATTTCTGGGTTTATTTCTTAATTGCTTTTTCTATTGATTATGAATCACATTTTCCTGCCTCTTGGCACAGGTAGTATTGTCTGACTTGATGCCGGACACTATGGGTGTTACATAGTTGAGTGTCTCAATTTTGTTGTCTTCCTATAAAGAAGTTGGGCTTTGTTGGAACAGGTAGCTAGGTTACTTGCAGGTCAGCTTCATCCCTTTGAAGCATGTTTTAAAGCTTTGCCAGGACTGGTCCAGACTAGCCTGCCCTCATAGCTCAGCTAACAGCTAAGGCATGACTTCTACAAAGTCTTCCCTGAAGGTTCTAGGTTTTCAATGACTTCTCACCACTCGGGCTGGTCATAATCCAAATGTCCCCTCTGTGGTGTGAGCTTTGGGAATAGTTCAGCTTGCCACTTTTTTTTTTTTTTATCCTCACCCGAGGCTTTTTCCATTTTTTGTACAGATAGAGTGGGAGGGAGAGAGAGGAAGGGAGAGAGAGAGAGAAACATCGACGTGAAGGGACACATCGAGTGGCTGCCACCCGCATGACCAACCAGGGCCGGGGACAAACTGCAACCAAGGTACGTGCCCTTAGCGGGAACCGAACCCGGGTCTCTCTGTACCGCAGGCCGACACTCTAACCGCTGAGCCAAACCGGCCAGGGCTGCCACTTTTTTTTTAATCCTCACCTGAGGACACTTTTTGCATTCATAGAATGAGAGGGAGAGAGGGAGGAAGAGAGAGAGAGAGAGAAACATTGATGTGAGAGAGACACATCGAGTGGTCGCCACCCACACAACCCCAACTGAGGCCGGGGACAAACTGCAACCAAGGTACATGCCTTTAGTGGGAACCAAACCCAGGTCTCTCCAGACCATGAGCTGATGCTCCAACCGCTGAGCCAAACTGGCCAGGGCCAGCTTGCTATTTTCAGTTGTTCTTTACCTGGTCTCGTGGAATTTCACCCTAGGACTCAGCAACAACTCCAGAAGGTCACATGCAAATTTCTAGAGCTCCTGTACTGCTTCCTTGTTTCTGGAACTTTGACACGCAACTTCCAGCTGCATCCCTGCACTCCCGTCTCCAACATTTTTTTCTTTCTTTATTTTTAGAGAGAGAGGAAGGGAGAGGGAGAGCAAGATAGAGACATCAATGACAATTGATTGGTCGCCTCCTGCATGCTCCCTACTGGGGGTTTGGGCCACAAACTGGGCATGTGCTCCCATCAGTGGTCACACCGAGCCACACCGGCCGGACAATCTCCACCACTTTAATTCAGTAAGAGTAATATATACTTGGGATTCCCCTTCCTGAACCATGGTCTGGAATTGACTCCAGGCAGAAAAACAGGACAATCAGAGGTTCCCCTCATTTATTTCTCTCCTCTTAGGGAATATATACTGCCGTGCCTGTTTTTCATTGTTTGAAAACTGTTTTGTTTTTTTTCCCTTTATTGATTTTAGAGAGAGAGGAAGGGGAAGGGAGAGAGAGATAGAAACATCGATGAGAGAGAACATGGATTGACCACCTCCTGTATGCCCCCTGCCGGGGATTTGGCCCGCAACCTGGGCACGTGCCCTGACCAGGATCTAACTGGCAACCTCTCAGTGCATGGGTCAATGCTCAACCACTGAGCCACACCAGCTGGGCAAAACAGTTTTTTTTTTAAATTTTGTTCCGTTTTTAAAAATTTTGTTCCGTTTTCTAGGTGTTTAAGGTGAGGTCATTCTAATTCTTGTTACTGCAAAACAGCCAGGAGCAGAAGTCAGGAACTGATGCAGCGAGCTCTCTGGGGCTCAGTTTAAATGCGACCCTCTTTCACGAAGCCTTTCTCAACTCCCGTCTCTTCGGTATTTATTGCTACCATACTGTGCAAATGTGACTCTCGGTGGACTAGTGGGGCCTTGGAGGTGGGCCCAGCCTCTTTCTTAGTAGCTTCTCTGAGCCCAGCATGTGACAGGCTCTTGGGAAGTGAGGCTGCGTTTCCTTGTGTGGAGTGAACTGCACTGACCCCGATGAGGCAATGGGCATTCCAGGCTGAAACCCAGGAGAGGACCAGCTCTCTCCCTGCGTGATCACCAGTGGGCACACGTTCAGGTAAAAATCATGAGGATGCACTGTTCTCCCTTATTAGGCAGGGGACCGAGGGATTGGTTAAAAGAATCCACACCTGTCTAGACCTGCCAACTGCATCATCCTGACATGAGCGCTCACAAAGCCTCAGCTGCTGACGCAGTGCAAGGGCTTGACCACAGGTGCCCTGACAGCGTCAGGTGATCCCTCGGAGCGGGGCCAGGCCAGTCCCTAAGGGCAGGTTCCTGGGCCAGGTGTCCAGGAGCTCAGGCGGCCGCAGCCCTTCCCGTCTTCCTCGGACGTGGAGGGAGGGTGCAGAGTGGCGGGGTGTGCGTCCTAGCCCTAGCTCTGTGACCGCGATGAGCTGACTCAGTTTCCTTACCTACAACATGAAGTTTTAGACAGGATGGTCTCTAAGACCTTTCTCTTCTCTAAAGAGCTGGGTTCTGCCAACTGATGGCTTGATGGTCCTACAAGTCTGTGACTCCCTGAGCTGGTGATTCTAGGCTTGGGATGGATGGTTCTGGGACACTGGCTTTCCGAGGCTCTGTGAGAACAATCCGTAGCTCTCGAACAACCCGTGATGCTCTGAACCTGACCTTCTATGGTTCTGATGGTCACAGTTAGTGACAATTCTGTGACATGGTGGTGGTGGCTCGTGACCCTGAGCATCCACGCAGAGGTCTTCAGCAGCAGCGGCATGCGTGAGCCTAGGATCCAGCCTTCTGTTTGCTCAGGAAGATCTCAAACCTGCTTCCCATTCATTGTTCCCAGGGCCATTCATTCGGGGTGATTCACTTACGGGAGCCAGAGAGACAGAGGGGTAGGGGTGCCAGCCTGGCTGCCCTCCGCCTGAAAGGGCGAATTGTCTGCCTGCCTGAGAGAACCATTGTGCTGGGCTGTCTGGTGCGGGCCTTAGACAGAGAGGTTCTGCCCTCCCAGCCCCTTATCTGGCATCTGGCGTCCCCGACGATGACCCTGTGCCCTGCCAGGAGGCTTGGGCAGGAGGCAGGCGGGGCCAGCGCCGATTCTGCCCCTAGGCTCGTGGGGCTGTCCTGGCTGGGCTTGCGCCTGTTTTGGCAACTTTGGCGGATGCCCCTGATTCTGCCTGGTTTCTGGCCTGACCCCCCTGGGGCCACGCAGCTCTCGGAAGTCTCCGGCCTGGGCGTGCTGTCTGACTGGGGCCTCTGCGCACATCCCGTGGACCGTCTTCGTCTCCATTTCATTTCCCCCTAAACGAGGACCCGATGCTGCTCCCTGACCAGTCGGCCTGTGGACTTGGGACTAACCCCTGGCCAGCCTGTAATTCCATCTCTGACGTACACAGGGACAGGCCGGAGGAGGGGTGAGCGATCCGACGTGACCTCCGCTCCGTCACTGGTTCCCGGGTCACGGCTCACCCACCGCTCTGCCCTGCAGGCTCCTCCGGTGACACGGGCAGCGGCCCGCCTCGCACGGCGGCTGTGGGGAAGCGCGGGAGCGTGTGTGCAGACGTGCTCCGCGACGAGGCTGGCCCCCAGGAGCGCATGCAGGCCCATCTCTTCACCTCGTCACGGAGGGTTGTCCAGACGGACGGGGAACGTTTGGTGGGAGCCTGGGTCTGACTGTCCCGCAGGGAATCTCAGACTCTCTTCTGAGAGAAGAGACGGTAGTCAGGAGAAACTTACTCATCCATTTATGCTTCAGTAGTTCGTTCGTTCGTTCATTCATTCATTCATACATTCATACGTTTATTCATCAAGCTCAGACTTTTCCCCAGATATTGTGTCAGGTGCTGGTTCGTGTCTTGGAGATTCAACCTAGGGAATGACTTCATTGCACTCTGGACTTGGAGTGGGGAGGGGTGGGGAGATGGGAGTGGCCACCGCAGCCCAGCCCTCATAGGGCGGACAGTTCCAGGATGTTTGAGTCAGACAGGCGTGGGTCTCTGCCATTGCTTGCCTTGCTGTGTGACCTTGGGCAGATTACTTAGCCTCTCTGAGTCTCTGTTTGCTCATCTTTAGAATGGAGAAAGTAGAGGTGATTCCCCTGCCAGGGTGACTGCGTGACCAAGTTTGGGCTCCTTTCTTGGCCACTCTAAAGTGGAGGTTAAGGTCATAGGTGTCAGGTGACCTGTTTGCATCTCAGCTCTGCCACTTGTTGGGCGAAGGTCCTTGTGAAGCTACCTGGCCTTTTCTGCCTCAGTTTCCTCTTCTATTAAATGGAGCTCAGAGGCATATTGTGAGGATTGCATTCGTAACAGTGTGGATTACGTACAGGGTAGACCTCAGTCAATGGTAGCCAACAGTTTTATTAAATATTCCCCATGATCCCCGAGGGCTCAGCCTGCTTGGACTTCACTCATGAACTTCTCAAGAAAGGACTTGTCCCTAGGGGTGTGCAGGGTGGCCTTGGAGAAGGACTCTGGCCCCTGGCACATGGGGGCAGATCCTGGAGCCTGGGTTTCTTCTCTCTACAGAATGAGGCCGCGTGTCCCACACCCCTTGCTCAGTTGGCCTCGCCGGAATTTCTAGATTCCTAAGTCTCTGGTGGAGGAGGCACCCCGCTGGCCCCTTGCCTTTCCCAGAATGGGCTTGGTCTCTGTTTGGGCGCCTTGTTGTGGGGTTTCCATGGGGCTGCCTGAGCCAGACGAGGGCATTGATCTCAGCTGATACACCTATGGCCCCAAAGCCGGTTCACCTTCCGGGGTGAGGCGGAGGGAGGAAGAGGGCGCAGCCAGCATCAGGGATGAAAAACCTGTAACGGATCAGCACTTCTGGGCTCAGGATGAGCAAGAGGAGAGCCTGGTCCGGGGCGCTACCTGCCTGGCTCGGCCTCCTGCCTCTGAGGCCAGCTTTCTGTTCCCTGTCTGTTCCCGTCCGTTCTGGTCCCGATGTCTCAGGCTCCCAAGGGCTCTGAGAGTGCAAATCAGCCTGGTATCTGGGCTCCGAAAGCATGCACCTGTTCACTTGTCACTCATTCGAGCTGCCACGGAGATTCTCCTACTACGTGCCCGGCACTGCCCTGGCATTCTGCAAGGCAATGGCAGATGTGTGTTCAAGCAGCCCACAGTGGGGAGGACCTGGTCACTGGATCACCCAACTGAAACAGCAGTGCTATAAAAATGTTTTGGCCCTGGCCAGTTTTGCTCAGTGGTTAGAGCGTTGGCCTGCGGACCAGAATCACGGGTTTGATTCTGGTCAAGGGCACGTACTTCAGTTGCGGGTTCATCCCTGGCCCTGGTTGGGGTTGTGCGGGAAGCAACCAATTGGTGTGTCTCTCTCACATCGATGTTTCTCTCTCTCTCCTCCACCTCCCCCTTCCTTCCACTCTATCTGAAGATAAATGGGGGAGAGAAGTATCCTTGGGTGAGGATTAAACAAAAATGGTTTGTGTGTCAGTGTCATAGACCCCCCCCCTTTTTTTTATCCTCACCTGAGGACATTTTTCCATTTTTTGTTCAGATAGAGTGGGAGGGAGAGAGAGGAACATCTACATGAAAGGGACACATCGAGTGGTTGCCTCCCACATGACCCAACCAGGGCCGGGGACAAACTGCAACCGAGGTATGTGCCCTTAGTGGGAACCGAACCGGGTCTCTCTGGACCGCAGTCCAACGCTCTAACCGCTGGGCCAAACCTGCCAGGGATCATAGAGCCTTTAAGAATACGACACAAACTCCCTAGAAAATGTAGTAAGCCCATGAAATTTTGCCTACACATTAGGGTGTTCAGGGAGGCCCTTGCCATCCTTCCGAGAACCCCAGATCGAGAGTGCCCGAATCGCAGTGGGCAAGCTGCTGAGAGAGCCGAGCCAGAGTGATGTAGAAATACAGTTAAGAAATGTCTCTGAGTCTAGAAATTCAGGAACGTCTTCCTGGAGGAAGTGACATTCACTCATTCAGCAAGTACTCGCTGAGCTCTTATGAAATGCTGTCTGTCGGTGATACAGCACTGAGCAAGGAAGGCAGGGTCTCTCCTGGAGCCTAGAATCTAGTGGGGAGAGACAAAGAAACAAGCAGGAAAGAACCGAACAAGCAGAATATCTGGAGGTGATGGGGAGCCTGCATTAGGGGAGGTGCCAGGCAGGGGAGCAGTTAATGGAAAGGCCCTAAGGTGGACATGAACAGAGGTGTCTGAGGGACGCTTGGGGAAGTCTCATGTGGCTGGAGCTCCGTGTGTGGTTTGAGATGGAGACAGAGCCGGACAAGAGCCAGGTCACAGACACCTCGTGGTCCAGGGCAGGAACGAGGATTTACTCTGAGGGTAATGGGAAGTCATTTTTCTCTTTAAGTTGAGAATTTTACGTTTGCATCAAGGGGACCAGCATGCACATGCCTGCTAGTGGCTGCCTTTCAGCATGTGACCATGTTTGACAGATGCTGAATCCACTTAGTTAATTATTTCAACTGCTGTGTAGCATTACATGTATATAGACGTCATACACATCAATATCTCTGTTGAGAGATATTTAGGTTGTATCTTGTTTTTTCACTATTACAACTGATTCTGAAATATGGGCTGAGTGGGTTGAGGGCTGTGCTCATTTTCAACACTATAAGAAGTTGCCTCGGCCAGTGCGGCTCAGTGGTTGAAGGTTGACCCATGCACTAAGAGGTTGCTGGTTCGATTCCCAGTCAGGGCACATGCCCAGGTTGCGGGCCCGATCTCCAGTGGGGGGCGTGCAAGATGTAGCTAATCAGTGTTCTCTCTCATCGATGTTTCTCTCTCTCTCTCCCTCTCCCTTCCTCTCTCTCTCAAATCAAGAAAGAAGAAGAAGAAAAAAAAATAGAAGTTGCCAGATGGCTCTCCAAAGTTGGCATGCTAATTTATATCACCGCTAGTCGCGTCTGCAAGTTCCCATTCCTTTGTATCCTTGCCAACGGTTGATATTGTCTGCCTTTTAAATTTTTGACAATGTTTTGGGTGTAAAGTGGTAACTCGTTTTAATTTGCATTTCCATGATTACTGGTGAGGCTAAACATGTAATTTTGCATTTATTGGCTCTTGGAGTTTCTTCTCGTGTGAATTATCTGTTCATGCTCCTCGTCCATTTTTCTAAAGGCTGTCTTTTTCGAATGAATTAGTGGGAGTTGTTTATATTTTCGCATTACTAATCCATTGTTTTTCATACCTGTTGCAAATGTCTTCTCCCACGCTCTTTACTGAGGGTTTTGGGGAGAGGGATGACATGATCTCACTTACATTTTGAGAAGATGATTCCAGCTATGGCGTGAGGAATAGGTAGGGGTGATGGGCATACATCGAAGCTGGGAAACCAAAGGGGGTCATTCTAGTTGTCCAGGGATGGATGATGGTGGCCTGGACTAGAGAACAGGAGGAAACAGAAAAGTGGACATCAGAGAACACTGTGGAGGCAGAGCTGACAGAATTGGCTGATAGATTAGTTGTGAGGCGAAAAGAAAAGATAGGAATCAGGTTGACTCTTAGGGCTTTGGCCTGAGCAACTGGGTGGATGGTGGTGCCAGTCACTGAGATGGAGAATGGGAGGTGGAGAAACAGGTTTAGGCTGAGAGGGGGGAATACATATTTCTGTTTTCAACATGTCAAGCTGGAGACAGCTTGTAGATACCCACGTGGGTAAATCAAGCAGGCGGTTGGATAGACGGGTCTGGAGTTCAGGAGAAACAGCCGGTCTAGGGATAGACATTGGGGAGTCATCAATACATGGATGGAATAGAAAGTCGTGGTATGGACAAGACGGAAACGACGAGGGGTCCCTGAGATGAGCCTCAGCACACGCCAACGTTTAGAGGTTGCGCAGAGGTGGAGAATCAACAGGGAAGACTGGCTCTGCAATGTAGACTCCGTGGGCAGGGCTTTGTCCTGTTGACTGATGACTGCCTGGCCGAGGGCTTGGCAAGTAGTGGGCTCTTAGTAAATATCTGTTGGCAGAACACATGAAGAAAATGGATGGATGGATGGATGGATGGATGGATGATGGATGGATGGATGGAGAGATCGAGAAGGAGTGGTCAGTGAGGTAGAAGGAAGAGGGTACGTTAGTATGGAGAGAAACCTCTCAAGAAGTGGGAATAGTCAGTTGTGTGGAATGTTGCCAAGAAGTCACAATGCTCGACAGAGAAGTGACCACCGAATTTAGCACTGCAGAGGTTATTGGTGACCCTGAAAAGAGTAGTTGAGGCTTGAATGGTGAGATGTGCCAAGTCCCGTGATGCAGTGGGGAGGGGGGGCAGGGCTGAGAGGGAGGGATTTCCCCAGGGGTGGAATGGCATGTGGACACGCAGGGAGGCGAATGGGCTGGGTGGTGTCCCTGCAGGATGCCCCTGCTGGTGACCGGTGAGAGCGGCCACGCAGGACAGTCTCGGGAGAACGGCGCGGCAGGGCGAGAGCGCGGGAAGGGCCAGCTGCACAGGGTGCGAGGTGGAAGGCCCAGCGGAGTTGGAACATGATCATTAGAGCTAGGACTAAGGGGATAACCACGGTCCATAGATTAGTCAAGATTCAGGGGACAGAATTCCACTTCGAACTGTCTTAAACTAAAAGGATTTTTTTTTTGTCTTCTGTAAAAGCCCAGGGGTAGTTCCTGGCTTGGGATACAAGGCGTGGACTCTCTTCACTCTCGAGTCTTATTCTGTGTTGGCTTCCTTGTCAGGCGGGCTGTCCTCTCACAGGGGCAAGCTGGCGGCCAGCAGGCCTGGGCTTCGTCTTTCTCCCTCAGCAACCCCAGGGGAAGGTGGGCTCATTTCCAAACTTTCAGTCAAACGGAGTCTCACTGGCTGTGCCTGGTGGTCATGTGTCATACCTGAACCAATCACGGTGATCATAGGGAGGGTGTTCTTCTCTGATTGGCTAGGCCTTGGTCATACGTCCAGCCCTATAGTTGGGGGTGAAGATTAGTCTCCCTGAAGCAATTTTCCTTTGGAAAATCAAGATGCCAACACAAAAATGGGACGGGTATAATGCCAGACAGGGAAACCCAGATAATTAAATAATTACCCAGCATCAAAGGGATGTAGATTTGTAAAATGTCAGAATATTAAAAAAGGAAGTACCTTAAGAGATTCCATAATCCCGTGCCATACAATAGAAGTAGAATGGGGGCCACAAATATAACTTAAAATTTTCTAGTACCCACATTAAAAATGACAAAGAGCTCGGCCGGTGTGGCTTAGTGGTTGAGTGTTGACCCATGCACTGAGAGGTCGCTGGTTCGATTCCCGGTCAGGGCACATGCTCAGGTTGTGGGCCAGATCCCCAGTAGGAGGCATGCAGGAGGTGGCCAATCAATGTTCTCTCTCATTGATGTTTCCATCTCTCTCTCCCTCTCTCACCCTCTCTCTCTAAAATCAATAAAGAAAAAAATGACAAAGAGAAAGAGGTAAAATTAATTTTATTTTTATTTTTTATCCTCACCCAAGGACATTTTTGCATTTATCTTCAGATAGAGCAGGAGGGAGAGAGAGAGGAAGAGAGAGAGAGAAATATCGATGTGAGAGAGACGCATCAACTGGTTGCCACCCACACAACCCCAACTGGGGCCAGAAACAAACTGCAACCGAGGTACATTCCCCTAGAGGGAACCGAACCCGGGACTCTCTGGTCCCCGGGCCAACGCTCTAACCACTGAGCCAAACTGGCCAGGGCGAAATTAATTTTAATAATATATTTTATTTAACCCATTACATCTAAAAACATCACCATTTCAATATGTCAAGTATTAATGAGATACTTTACATTCTTCTTTCATAGTAAGTCTTTGAAATCTGTATTTTATACATAAAGAATATTATAGTCCAAAATCTAAATTTTCCTCAGAAATACTTGACCAGTGTTGAGATTTTATCCCATTTACCAGGAAAGAAAATAGGTTCCCATACCAAAATTATGTCATATGTACTTAGAAATTCTCCAAAGACTAACTTGTGTAGCCATTTTGTGAATTAATTAAAAAGGAATAAAATGTCAAATTCAGTTTCTCAGGTCTCACTAGCCACATTTCAACAGAATGGCTACCATATTGGATTGCACAGCCCAATCCAGGGTGTGCACCCGGCTGGGGGGTAGCGGGGTCCAGGAGGGGAGTGGCCCCCTAGGTCTCCCCAGGGCCAGAGCCCTCCCACTCCTTTACTGCACGTGGGTGGCTGGCACCTACAGGAAGCAGCCATTTCAGAAGTTCCCCCCGCTTCTCAGCAGTGAGGTCCCAGCCCGCAGAAGTCATGGCCTACGGCGGGGAGGGCCCGAACTTGAGGCTCACGTTCCTGCTCAGACTGTGGACTTCCCGAGTTGCTTTATTTTGCGTTAATGTTGTCGGTGACCATCTCCACCTCTAGATAATACACGTGTGTGGAACCAGTGTGTAAATGACTTTAGCAAGCATTTCTTGAGGACCTACTGTGTTCTGAGCCCTGGCCCCAGCCTTAGGGACAGGCAGAGGAGGCTGGCCCGGACTCTGGGAGAACAGGGTGGTGGAGACGTGGTGTAGGGTGCACACAGGGTGGCACAGGGCAGCACTTCAGGGAGCGATCAGATCGCATGCCTTGTGTATGGATATGACTAGCAAACAGCCTCTGGGGCTGGTTGAATCCTTGGGAAAATCTGCAGAGCCCACACCTGGCACTGCGGGTATTGGGCCTTGGCCTGTGGGTGTGGAGATGTCTGGGTAACAGCCCAAAGGCTAGGAGGGGTTGCTTTGGTTGTTGATTTTGGAGATGAGAGGGGCTATTGTCAAGTGAGGTCTCAGCTTGTTGGTGTGTGGGATTGGCTGAGGGCAGTGGGTGGGTATTGGCAGGGGTGTCCTTGCTATCAGCTAATTTCCCTTCATTGATGAGAACCTGTCTTCATTGAACATCCCCAGCAGCATCCTCCTCTGTCTCTGTCTCTGTCTGTCTGTCTATCTGTCTCTCTTTGTCTCTCTCTCTCTCACACACACACACCACTGGCTACATAATTTAATTTGTGGAGCCCAGCAAACAATGAAAATACAGGGTCCCTTCTTCAAAAATTCAGAATTTCAAAACGGTAGAAGTAAGGCAGAGCCGTTTCCCAAGCTCACAGCCCTCCTGAGCGCGGGGCGCTGTGCACCTGCACGGGCCACCCGTCTGGAAGCTGACCCTCCACACACGCAAGCACGCGAGTCTGCTGTTGGCACTGGACCCTCCCACCAGCTCCACGTGCCGCAAACACGGCAGAGCGCGTGGCAACCAATGCCAAGCGCCGCAGAGAGTTGTTATCTCGTGAGATGTGTCAACACCAGATGCAAACGATAACTGTTGTGCCCACTTTACATACAAGGGAATGGAGACACAGAGGAGGACCTGGAGCCAACCCCAAATATAGCTGAGTCCCAAGGTCGGGCTCGGTCCCCGCCTCTCCCCTTTCCTCCCCAAAGGAGGAAGCCTTTCCCTGTGCCCTTTCTGACTTGTTTCTAAGATTCTTTTCCTCTGAAATTTCAGATGGTGAATCTGGCAGAAAAATGGAATCCCCAAATTCCTCTAGCCCCAGGGGACCACTCTCCCCGCCAGGGCACTGTGGTGTCCCCACCTGGCCCAAATCACCAAGGATTCTCAGGCACAGCCCCTCCCTTTAACGCCTCCTGAAGGTGTCGCTCACCTGAGCAGCACAGGCTTTGACTGCGATTTGGGGTCACGGAAAGAATTGCATCACAGGACAGCAAACGGTTGGAAGGCGCCCTTAGATGCTCATCTTCTTAGCATCTTCTGGTGCCCCTGCCCCGGGGGTCCTACCTGGCCAAGGCTTCCCCGGAGCAGGCTGCCTCTCCTCCCTCTCTCCTGGGATGTCTCGCTCGTTCATGGATTCATTCCTCCCTGAGCACCCACTGTGTGCCGGGCACTGCGTGTGGTGCTGGAGATACAGGGCAGAGAAGGCGGCCAGGTCTCTGCCCTCACAGGCTCCGTCTGGTGGGAAGATGGACCTGAAATACCTGAACCAACCACACAGATTTGCTTCTCGGTTTCGGTTGGGAAAGGTGCTGTGAAGGCAAAGGATGGAAAATCGGAACGAGATGGGGAAGGGAGGACCCATTTCAGATCGTATGGCTTTTAGGCCAAGGCCTGGAAGATGAGCAGGGGCCAACCGGGGAAGAAGGAGGTTCTCGGCAGGGGGCACAACCTGGGCAAGGACCCCGAGGCATGGAGAGCTGGGGGGTCCACGTGGGGTGGGAGGGAGCCAGGGTGCCGGCACTGTAGTGAGCAGGGGGAGTGGACGAGATGGGGTCAGAGAGCAGGAGGGTCAGATGGTGCAGGGCTCGGTGGCCCGGGAAAGGGACTGGAGTGTGATTCCCAGCCCAGCAGGGAGCTGCGGGCGGCGTTGGAGCCTGGGAGCCATGTGATCCGGATTACTGTTCAAGAAGATTTCTGTTGGGTGGAGAACTACCTGGAAGGTTGAAAAGAGTGGAAGTGGGGGACAGTGACAACCCCAGGGTTCATGAGGTGGATGAGGGCGGCCAGATCTGGAATGGTGGTGATGAAGACAGACGAGGCGGACCGGTGACATTTACTTTGGAGGTAGAGCCGCTAGTGCGTGAATAGTGTTTGGTGAAGGGAGGTGGCTCCTACATCTCTGGGACCGCCCCTCTCACCGACAGCCCCACTGGCCCTCCTCACATAGCCATTAGATGTGACAACAGAATGACACCAGCCACCCAGGGCACTGGGTACAAAGCTGTGTTCCCGGGCATTCGAGGTGGGCAAGAAGGGCTGCTGGACCCCTAGAAGGATGTTCAGGTGGTGGAAGGGTTAAATGGGATGGCCTATGAGAACCCTCTTTTTTCCTTGTTATGGAAGTAATACACACAACAATGAAAAAGACTGATGATGTCCTGTGCTATCAAAGACTTGGAGAGACAGGTATCTTAAATGCCATTGGTGGGGAAATCAATAGGCAGATCTCACTTTTGGAGGGTATTTTGGGGTTGTCCTTTTACGGAAAGTGTGTATGCCTATGGACTTGCCTTTAGAATCTCCCCTGGAGACATGAGTGTGTACCTGCGTGCCCACAAGCACAGACTAGTGTTTTTACTGCACTGGTGTTTGTATTGGTCAGAAACTGTAAACAACCTAAATATCCATCAACTGTGGCTAGCTGGGCCAATGTGGTCCACCCATACTACAGATACGGTGCAGCAGTTTATTTTATTTTAATTTCCTTTATTGATTTTAGAGAGACAGGAAGGGAGAGGGAGAGAGAGATAGAAACATCGATGAGAGAGAACATCAATTGGCTGCCTCCTGCATGCCCCTCATTGGGGATCAACCCCCAAACTTGGGCATGTGTCCTGATCGGGAATCGAACCGGCGACCTCTCGGTGCATGGGTCTTGGTGCATGGGTTGACACTCAATCGCTGAGCCACACCAGCCGGATGACACCATGCAGCAGTTAAAAGGAGTGAGATGGATCTCTTCATACCAACAGGAAGATCTCCTAGGTCTCTGGTGTGTGAAAAAACAAGTTACATAGTACCTACATGATGATACCAATTCTATAGAAAAAAAAAAAAACCTGCTGGGAATATACCCTAAGAAGCCTGAAACACCAATCAGGAAGAATATATGTACCCCCATGTTCATAGCAGCACTATTTACAATAGCTAAGATCTGGAAACAGCCTAAGTGTCCATCAGTAGACGAATGGATAAAAAAGCAGTGGTACATATACACAACGGAGTACTATGCAGCGGTAAGAAAGAAAGATCTCTTATCCTTTGAGACGACATGGAGGGACCTGGAAAGTATTATCCTAAGTGAAAGAAGCCAAGCAGAAAAAGACAAATACCACATGATCTCACTTATATACGGAATATAATGAACATAACAGTCTGAGGAATACAGTAGACCCAGAAACATGGATGTAGGGCACAGACCGACATCCCTCAGAAGAGGGGGTGGGGGGTGGGGGGGTGGGAAGAGATAAACCACAGAACTTATATGCATGTATGCATGACCAATGGACATGGACAATTAAGCCGGGGACGGGGCGGAGGTGGGGTGGGGTGGGGGGTGCCAATGGGGTAAAAAGGTAAAATATCTGTAACAAAAAAATAAATAAAAAATTCATAAAGAAAAAAAAAAAAAACAGCTGAAGAATGCTACGTATTTCTAAATATATGCATATACCTATGCAAAGTGCACAGGAAAAGGACTCAAAGGAATGACATTAAACTCTAATCGTGGTCACAAATAGGAGGGGACGGGCATGGGGGTGGGGGGGTCTGGTTAAAGGCACTGCTGGCCTTGTGTGTTTGCTGAAATCCACCACCAGTCTGTTGTCATGCATTCCTGGTGTAATTAAAACAACAAAACTAAAGCAGTTATAATTCACTGTAAACCCTCTGAAAATGCAGCTATCAGGATGAATCGTTACCCCAAAGATAACCATTATTAAGATCTTACTACATACGTTTCCAAATCTTTTCTATATTTTCCGAGGCTTAGAAAATATAACTTAAACATACTATGTTATGACCTGCTTTTTTAAACTTTATACTGTATTGTATTTTTCCATGTCATTCAATAGTCTCCCAAGCCAAGTTTTTTTATTTAAAAAAATTTTTTATTTCTTTTTATTGATTTCAGAGAGAGAGGAAGGGAGAGGGAGAAAGAGATAGAAACATCGATGAGAGAGAACATTGATTGGCCGCCTCCTGCACACCCCACATGGGGATCAGGCCCACAACCTGGGCATGTGCCCTGATCGGGAATCGAACCAGCAACCTCTTGGTGCCTGGGTCGCCGCTCAACCACTGAGCCACACCGGCTAGGTGCAAGTTTTTTTTTTTTAATGGATGCATTCACTGTATTCTGCTGTGTGGATTTACCAATATACATGTAAATTCCCGTGGTTGACACATAGCTCATTTAGAATTTTTCTTTATTATACGTAGTCTTGTAAGTGCCTCTTTATACAATTGTCCAATTGTTTATGTAGGATAATTTATTAGGAAACCGTGGGCTGAGGTTATTTTACAGCATTTGATGCGCACTATGCAGTTGCCTTCCACGGGGGGCTGAACGGGCCAGGACATCCCCCTGCGCCTCAAGGCTTTCCAAGGGGAGCTCCTTGTCCAAAGGGAGAAAGATTCCCAAGAGAATCAGCGGCGTCTTCCTGCGAGGAGACCCTCAGAGAGGGAAAAGGTATGTCTGTCTGGGGTGGTTCAGGTGGCCTTCTGAAGTCCTTTCCAGAACTGACTTGAAGTTCCGACGACAAGAAGACAAACCATAGAGCCAGAGTCAAGTTAACTTGACATCCGGTTGCGAGGACCAAGGCCATGACAGACCTCCAAAGACTGTCCTCAGAGAGGCCAGCTCAGGAGTCAAGTTCCCTCCAACCCACAGAATCCCAGGATGAATTTCCTGTACCCTCCAAGTGTAGCCCACCTCCGAAGGTTTTGTACACCTACCCAGACACGATGCTGGGCATTTTTAGGAGGCAAGGAGAAAGTCATGGGATAGACGGGTTCTGGGGTGAGTCCAGGTGACCAGTAAGCTGTCTGGTGTTGCTTGGGGGCTGGAAAAGCCTGTCACTCAGCTGCAGAGTCTGCACACAGCTGCCAGGGCAGGCTTGGGACAGTCCTCTAGTAAATCCTCAATGCTCCATCCTTCATACAAACTCTCCATCTGCCTTCTTCAGTCCAGTGCATGCCACATGGCGATAAAAATCGCCATCCCTGTGACCCAAACGTGCATGGAAAACAACCGTCACCCCTGCGACTGCCAACTGCTTCTCTACTGGTCCCTGCTCGGTTCTCTGCAAATACTAAGTGTATTAATCCGTGGAATTGCACGATCACGATGGACTCGCTGCCACAGTCAGTCACTCGGAGCTGCAAAGATCTCTCACTTGTATTCCTTTTCCCTCCACCCCTCCCCGCGCCCCATCACCTCCTGCCAGACCCTCCGCATCGCAGTAAGAACAAACACTTCCATGGCCCTTGTCATGGCCTAGGCATTGTTGTAAGCTCTTGGACATTTGTGACTTCATTTCATTTCATACTCACGAGCCCCCAGACAGGGAGCAGCCCCATGGCGGTCTCCTCTCTCTAGTTTCTCTGTTTTGAGTCCAGTGTCCAAACCATTTTCACAGTTGCCAGAATATGAGTGGTAGTTGCAATTTTTTGTTTTAATTAAGAACTTTTCATCCATGTAAAACATGGCTTATATGTGAGATGTTAATAGTGACAATAATAAATTCATATACCCACATTCGAACGAGAAGAGCTGACATTACACATTCCTGAAGCTCGCCCTATGTTCCTCCTGTAGTTTTTCCTCCCCTTCCAGCTGGAGGCAATAACTACCCTGAATTCTGTGCTTATCATCCCTTTGCCATTTCCTTCCTTCCTTCCTTCCTTCCTTCGTTCCTTCGTTCCTTCCTTCCTTCCTTCCTTCCTTCCTTCCTTCCTTCCTTCCTCCCATCCTTTCTTCTTCCCTTCTTCCTTCCTTCCTTCCATCCTCCCTCCCTCCCTCCCTCCCTCTCTTCTTCCTTCCTCCCTCCCTCCCTCCGTCCCTTCCTTCCTTCCTTCCTTTCTCCCCTCCCCCTTCCCTCCCTCCCTTCCCTCCTTCCCTGAATCCTCACCCGAGGATATATTTTGCCATTGATTTTTAGGTAGAGTGGAAGGATAGAAGGGAGAGAGAGAGAGAGAGACATCAGTGTGAGAGAGACACATCCATTGGGTGCCCCTGACCAGGAATCAAACCTGCGACCCTTCAGTCCACAGGCTGATGCTCTAACCACTGAGCAACTGGCCAGGGCCCACTGCCATTTTGTTTACAGTTTTCTCACGGATGGGTGCAGTCCTGAGCAATACGGTTTTGCATGCCTTTGAACTTCCGAGGCTTAGAATTGGACTGCGCACTTCCTACTGCACGTGCTTGTTTGTGAGACCCGCCCATGTTGTGGAGCGTAGCCGTCACGCACACATTTTCGCTGCCATGGTGCACTCTGCTGTATGAATAAACCACAGGTCACCAGTCCCTTCTCTGATTGATGGACACGGAATTGCCGCCATCAATATTTATTACATCTCCTGATGCACACGTGTGAGGGTTGCTAGGTGAGGCACACAGGGGTAGGAATGCTGGGTAGTAAGGTATGTGCATCTCAACTTGACCAGACAACGCCAAGTGTACTTCTAAATTGGCTGTATAGATTTACACTCCCGCAAGCAGTGTATAAGGGCCTGCATTGTTCCACAGCCCTGACCACACTTGGTGCTGTCAGACTTTACCATGGGTGCCAATCGGTGGGCGTAAATTGGCATATTCCGGGGGTTTTAGGCTTGCATTTCCCTGGTCCCTAATGAGGTTGGGCATCTTATCATGTTTATTGGCATTCATTGGTTCTTTGTCACTGCTTGCCTGTTTTGTTAATCCTTTTTTTATTGTGTTCTTTTCCTTATTGATTCTTTAGGACCTCTTTATATACTTCCCTCCCGATCTTTTGTAAATGATAAGCATTTCAAGTGTCATTTCCTAATCTGTGCCTTGTCTTTTCACATTCTAAAGGGTGTGTTTTTGTGAACAAAAGTTCTTCTTCACACAATATACTTAAAAAAAAAAATGTTTACAGGGTAGACCCAGAGACATGGAAGTAGGGCATAGACTGACAACCCTCAGAAGGGGGGGGGGAGGATAAACCACAGAACTTATATGCATGTACGCATAACCGATGGACATGGACAACAAAGCTGGGGACGGGGTAGGGGGGATGAAGAGGAGGGTGTCAATGGGGGAAAACGGAGAAACTTCTGTAACAAAAATAAATTAATAAAAAAATGTTAAAAAACTTTTTTTCTTTACTGATTTTAGAGAGAGAGAGAGAGAGGAAGGGAAAGGGAGAGAGAGAAACATCAATGAGAGAGAACATTGACTGGCTGCCTCCTACATGCCCCCTACCAGGGAATGAGCCCACAACCCCTGCATGTGCCCTGACCAGGAATCGAACCGGGAACTCAGTCCATGGGATGACACTCAGTCCACTGAGCCACACCGGCTAGGCCACAGTATAATTTTTTATGTTTTCCTTCATGGTGTCTTTTTAAAGACAGTCCTCCCTCCCCTGAGGTCCTGGAGATAGTCTCCGGTATTTTCTTCTTAAAGTTTCACCTTGCACATTTAGGTCTTAAGTCCACCTAGAATGGACTTTGTATAAATAAGGATTAAATTTCAGTGCCCCCCCCAAATGGATAAGCAACTGTCCTAGCTCTATTTATTGAATAGTTTATCTTCTGTATTATCTTACAAAACCACCTCTTGAAAATGGATCACATTTCCATTTATAGTCGAGTTTCTTTCTAGACTCTCTAGTCTGATCCACTGGTCTATGTGTCTATCCCTGAGCCAAAACCACAATACTCTCATTACTAACACTTCAAAACAAGTTTTAATGATCACTTTATATTATGCGCAGGGACCTACTCTTGGTAATTCTTCAGGAATGTCCTGGCCCTTTGCTCTTTCTTATAAATAATAGAGATTGTCATATGCCATGAACACCTTGTTGAGATTTTATTTGAAACTGCAATGCATGATAAATTAATTTCAGCAGATATTCTATTTTATGTTAATATTTATACGTACTTGTACGATTGTCTCTTTTTCTCTCATTATTCTATCATGTATTTCAGACCTACATCTGGGATCATTTATTTTTATCCTCACCCGAGGATATTTTTCCATTTTTTGTTCAGATAGAGTGGGAGGGAGAGAAAGGAAAGGAGACAGAGAAATATCGACGTGAAAGGGACACATTGAGTGGCTGCCACCTGCATGACCCAACCAGGGCCAGATACAAACCGCAACCGAGGTATGTGCCCTTAGCAGGAACTGAACCTGGGTCTCTCTGAACTGCAGGCTGACACTCTAACCGCTGAGTCAAACCAGCCAGGGCACATCTGGGATCATTTTTCTTCTTGCTGTGCTACATTTTTAATAGTACCTTAAGTGAAGATTTATGTGTGGTCAACACATTCAATATTGGTTTGTTTGAAAATTCTGTCTTTGTTCTTGAAAGATGTTTTGGCTGAGTACAGAATTCTAGTAACAATTATTTTCACTAAGGGGCAATTATTTGGCCCTTTGAAAATATGGTTCCACTGTCTTCTGGCTCTGGGTGTTACTGCTGAAAAGTCAGCTGTCCACTAATCCTTGTTTTTTTGGTTAGTAAATCTGTTGTTTCTCTCTGTATTTTTCCTTTGACCATGGTTTTCTGCAGGTCCATTGTGTTATATATAGATGTAGATCTAAATTTTTATCTTGCTAGAGATTTACTATGCTTCTTGAATATGATTCATGTCTTTGATTAATTCTAAAAAAGCAGCATTACCTTTTGGATGACTGCTTTTCTCCCAATCGTTTTCTGTAGCTGCTGTAACAAATGACTGCAAACTTGTGGCTTCAAACAACAGAAATTTATTCTGTCACCATTCTGGAGGCCAAAAGTCCTAAATCAGAATGCTTGGGCTGAAATACAGGTGTCAACAGGGCCATGCTTCCTCTGGAGGCTCTCCGGAGAATCCAGTCCTCATTTGTTCCAGCTCCTGGTGGCTGCCAGCATGCCTTGGCTTGCACCAGCACGACTCCAATATTCAAGGGCAGCACCTTCAAATTTCTCTCTGCACTGACTTCAGCTCAACATCTCTGTGTGTTGTCTCCTTCTGATTCCCTTATAAGGATGCATGTGATTGCATTTAAGGACTCTGGATAATCAAGACTAATCTCCCCTTCTCATAACCCCTAACTCAGTCACATCTGCAAAGAACCTTTTTTTTTTTTTTCTAAATTGCCATATTTGCTAACATTAACAGGTTCCAAGCATTAGTACATGGATGCCTTTTGGGGCCACTTTTCAGCCTAGGGCATTGAATTCCTCTGAGATGTATCTTACACCCTCCCACTATGTCCTTCATAATTGTTTTTTATTTTTATTTTTTTAAACTTATCTTTATTGTTGAATGTATTACAGATGTTCCTCATTTTTTCGCCCATTGACCCCTCCTCCCCTCTCCCACCCTCCTCCTGCTTTTCCCCACACTGTTGTCGGTGTCCATTTGTTATGCATATACCCATATAAGTTCTTTGGTTTATTTCTTCCCACCTCCCAACCCCCTTCCCTTTGAGGTTTGTCAGTCTAGCAACCAATTTGTACCTCTTAATCCCTTCACCTCTTTTACCCATTCCCCCAACCCCCCTCCCATCTGGCAACCAACAAAATGTTCTCTGTATCTATGAGAATGTTTCTGTTCTGCTTGTTCATTTTGTTTGTAGATTCCATTATTGATAGATATGTATTCATTGCCATTTTTTTGTTTATATTTTTTATCTTTTTCTTCAAGAAGACCCTTCAACATTTTATATAATAATGGTTTGGTGGTGATGAACTCCTTTAGCTTTTCCTTGTCTGGGAAACACTTTATATGGCCATCGATTCTAAATGACAGCTTTGCAGGATAGAGTAATCTTGGTTGTAGGTTCTTACATTTCATCACTCTGAATATTTCTTGCCACTCCCTTCTGGCCTGCAAAGTTTCTTTTGAGAAATCAGCTGACAGTCTTATGGGAACTCCCTTGTAGGTAACTAGCTGCCTTTCTCTTGCTACTTTTAAGATTCTCTCTTTGTCGTGAACCTTTTGCATTTTGATGATGATGTGTCTTGGTGTGGGCTTCTTGGGGTTCATCTTGTTTGGGACTCTCTGTGCTTCCTGGACTTGTATGTCTGTTTCCTTCACCAAGTTAGGGAAGTTTTCTGCCATTATTGTTTCAAATAGGTTTTCATTTTCTTGTTCTCTCTTTTCTCCTTCTGGAACCCCCCAAGATGCGAATGTTGGCACACTTGAAGTTGTCCCAGAGGCTCCTTACACTACCCTCATTTTTAAAAATTTTTTATTCTTCTTTCTTTTTGCTGCTCTGATTGGGTGTTTTTTGCTTCCTTATATTCCAAATAGATGGTTTGCTTCTTGGTTTTACCTACTCTACTATTGAATCTGTGTAAATTATTCTTTATTTCAGTTAGTGCCTCCTTCATGTCTGACTGTGCATCCTTCATTTCTGACTGGTCCTTTTTTATGCTCTTGAGGCCCTTACTAAGTTTGCTGAGGTTCTCACTAAGTTCATTGAGCATCCTTATAAGCAGTATTTTGAACTTTGCATCTGTTAGGTTGCTTATCTCCATTTCACTTAGTTCTTTCCCTGGGGTTTTGTTCTGTTCTTTCATTTGGGACCTGTTACCTTGTCTCCTCATTTTGGCTGCCTCCCTGTGTTTGTTTCTATGTATTCCTTAAGGAGAGGTATGGGGCTAGCTGAGACCAGATGCTGCTTGTTTGAAAGAATTAAGAAAAGGATCCAAGATAGGCCAATCCTATGGTAAAGCCACTGGTAACAGCTTGGGTGGGCCTGAAAGTTGGGTGGGGCAGGGCCCTGGGAGTCACCAGGGCGGGGCTACCAGTGTGAGCCAGGTTGCTGGAGTCCCAGATATGGCGGCTGTCTGCCGCCCCAGGGAAGGGCTCATCAAAGGAACAAAGGCCTCTGACAGCACATCTGTCCCGGAGAAAGCCCCCTCTCCAGCGCTCGCTCCAATGCCAAACAGCTCAGTTCTTCCCTGTATGTCTCTGGCGCCCCTCGAGCTGCTCCCCCTCTGAGCTTAGAGGGAGAGAGTCCGATAAGTCTGTGCACGGGCCCTTTAAGGAGCTGCCTGGGGCTCCAGCCGCCTAGGCCTCCCTGAGCCTCAGTTTCCGCTGGTTTTTCCAGCCAGAAATTATGGGGATTCTCTTCCTGGCACTGGAACCCTGAGCAGGACACCTGGTGTGGGACGGGGACCCCTCAGTCCTCAGGGAGGACCTTCCCAGCCTAGGTGTCCTCCTGATTTTTATCCGCCACACGTGGGTGTGGGACCAGCACGTCCCCTCCGCCCCTCGAGCCTCTGCCCCTCCTGCCAGTCTTGATGTGGCTGCTGCTTTAATTCCGTAGTTGTAGGACTGCCATTCAACTCGATTCCAGGCGGTTTTGAATGATGGTTGTTCTGTAGTTTAGTTGTAACTTTGTGTGGTTGTGGGAGGACACGATATTACGGTTCCCTACTCACCATCTTGACCGGAAGTCTCCCACGATTGTTTTTTAAAATATGTTTTTATTGCTATATTTAGAGAGAGAGGAAGGGAGAGACAGAAACATCGATGTAAGAGAGATACTTTGATTGGCCGCCTCCTGCCCACCCCCCACCGGGGATGGAGCCCGCAACCCGGGCATGCGCCCTGACCAGGAACCCAGCTGGGACCTCTCAGTTCGCGCGACGACCTCAGTCCACTGAGCCACACAGGCTGGGCTGTCTTTCATGTTTTTAGTTTCTTTTTTATAGTTTATATTTTTGTCTCTCTGTGCTACATGCTAGATAGTTTCTTCAAATATATCTTCCATCTTCCCAATTATTTTTTCTCAGTCTTATATAATCTGCTGTTTAATCCAGGCAGTGATTTTTTAAAATAGATATATATTTTTATTGTTGACAAAACTACCTGGCAAAATATATATTTCAGGCACTGAATTTTAAATTTCCCTTCATATATTTCTCGTTCCTTGATGGCTTGTTTCTTTTTCAAGTCTCCATGGTAATTTTTATAGTCTTTTGTTTCAGGCTCGGTTTGATTGTCTTTTTAATTGATTCAATTTTTAAAAATTGAATGTAGCTGGAGAAAAAGTCACCACTCTTTTGTTAAATTTTCTTGTAAAAATGATCAGAGAAATGGGCCAGCAGTGGAGGGATATAAAGTCTCTCTCTATTACACACACACACACACACAGAAAATTGAAAATTACCTTAAGGGAAGGTGAAGATCGTTACGGTGACGAGATGGCTCGGCAGCCAGGGCCCAGGTGGCGGGGCACTGTCCATGCACTGGGCGCGCAGGTGGAGTCCAGCGCACCAGGGAGGGGAGGGGCTCAGGGAAGAGGGGGAGGCTCACTCACAGAGAAGTGAGAACGCAGAGCACAGAGGTCGGAAGGAGAAGACAGGTGAACGTGGGCCTCCTTCCAGTTTCTGCTTTGCCGTAAACAGGAAGGAAGGCCATTCGCGGAGAGAGAGGGTGGGGACGGTGTCTGACTGTGAAAGCGAGGATGTGCGAAATGCCCGCCTGGGACAGGGGGAGAGTGGACAGACTGAGAAACGGGGTGGGATGGACCTCTGGCAGCACAAAAGACCCAGGGGAGGAGACTGGGCTGAATCTCATGAGAGATGGTCAGCATGGTTGTCTTTTCCCAAAACACAGATTTAACTGTGTTCCTCCCCCCGTAAAACCCTCATCCACCCCCCCCCCAACTTCTTTGTGTGGCATTCAAGGTCCTCCATGCTACTAGATCCCAATTCTGCCCTTCGCAGCCCCAAACCCAGAGCTGCTTACAGTTCCCCAAACGGAGTTTACACCTCTCTGCCGGGCTCTTGCTGTTCCCACGGCCTGGGACACCCTTCCCTGCTCTACCCTCCAATGGTGGGTCTGCCCATGAAGTCTGCTTCCCTTCCACCTCCTGCCCGTCCCCCCACAGTCCCCTGCGCAGACTCCCCATCTATTCCAGCGCCTGTAAGACTTCACTGGCTCTCAGTGGTTCGTGGCTCCGCCTGGTCCACCTCATTGAGGGCACAGACTGTGTCCTGTTCTTCTGTGTCCTGGAGTCCCGCCCCGAGCAGGGCCAAGGCAGCGTCTGCTGGGAGGGTTGACTGGCAGCTTCCGGAGGAGAGCTGGGTCAGGCCAGCAGGGCTGCAACCCAGAGGGTCATTAGTGGAATCACTGGACTGTGGAGCAGAGACTGGAGCAGCGGCCAGGAATCTCGGCCAAGGCCTGGGGGCAGGACAAAGCAGGCCATGCTCCCGGGGAGGGCTGAGAAAGGGGCAGATGGGGGCTGAGGGAGCCAGGAGGAGCCGGCAGGGCGGAGCACGTGGTACCTGACCCACTTCTCAAACTCTGAGCACCTGGCAGAGCAGTTCTGTGAGGTCACTGCGGGGGACCCCGGGCTCATCAGGGAGAGGGAAGAAAGTTTATGAAGAACGTTTCTCCGGGATCCATAGGCCGCCGAAAGTAGGAGAGACGTGAGGAGTCCCCCGGCACCTCATTTCCAAAGACCCAAATCCCACTCCCAACAGCTCCCAACATGCCCTGGGGGAATAAGGCCCAGTGGGGATCGGGGCACAGCCTATAGTGCCGAGGGGCAGTGCGTAGGGGTCTGCCTGGCACCCATAAGCTGTGGTGCTGTGGGCACACAGCCCTGCCCCTCTGAGCCTCAGTCCTCTCATCTGTAAAGGGGGATGACAAAGAGGACTCAACACAGGTGAGAAATGGGCAAAGGCCCTGGCCGGTTTGGCTCAGCAGTTAGAGCGTCAGCCCGCGGACCAAAGAATCGAGGGTTTGATTCCGGTCAAGGGCACGTACCTCGGTTGTTGTTCAGTCCCTGGCCCTGTGGGGGTCGTGCAAGAGGCAGCCAATCGACATGTCTCAATCACATCGATGTCTCTCTCCCTCCTTCCCTCATTCCTTCCCTCCCTCCTACTCTACTGAAGATAAATGAAAAAATATCCTCGGGTGAGGATTAAAAAAAAAAAGAAAGAAATGGGCAAAGGATTTGAAGAGATAAGTGTTTAAAGAAGAGACTACCTATGGCCCACAAGGACACGAAAAGCTGCTCAGCAGCCTTACTTAGTAGGGAAATGCAAATCGAAACCACAAGGAGAGATGAGTTCACACCCCCCAGACAGTAGCAAGTGTCGACAGGGGCATCCAGACTCGAAACCGTCATGCATTTGGCAAAGCGCAGCTGCTTTGCAAGAGCATTTTCTCGAAATGGAAAACACAGAGTACCGTATGAGGCAGCAGTTCCACCCCAGGTGTCACCTCAAAAATGAAAACGTATCCACACAGAAAGTTGTACACAGATGTTCATAGCAGCATTCTTTCTAATAGCCAAACATGGATTCAAACGTCCATCAGCTGGGGAACAGATAAGCAAAACATGGTATAACCTACTCAACAGAGTACTATTTGACAATAAAAAAGATGGAAATATTGAAAATCTACAACATGGATAAACCTCAGAAACATGCTAAACGAAAGAAGCCAGACCCGCCCTAGCCGGTTTGGCTCAGCGGTTAGAGTGTCGGCCTGTGGTCCAGAGAGACCCAGGTTCGGTTCCCGCTAAGGGCGCGTACCTTGGTTACAATTTGTCCCTGGCCCTGGTTGGTCATGCAGGTGGCAGCATGTGGCCCTTTCACATTGATGTTTCTCTCTCACTCTCTCTCTTCCTCTCTCTCCCTCTCACTCTATCTGAACAAAAAATAGAAAAATGTCCTCGGGTGAGGATTAAAAAAAAAAAAATTAGAAAGAAGCCAGACCCAAACGACCACATATCACATGATTTCATTTATATGAAATGCCCAGAATAGACGAATCTATGGAGATAGAAAATAGATTTGTGAGTGCCTAACGCTGGTGGGGGCTGTTTCTTGGGGGATGGGATGGGAAATGAGGGTAAATGGACAATGTTCTGACATCAGACTGTGGTGATGGTAGACCAACTTTGTGACTATAATAAAATACATTGAATTGTATACTTAAAATAGGCAAATTTTCTAGTATGTAAATTAGACCTCAATAAAGCTGTTTCAAAAGGGGAGGGAGCCCAGCCGGTGTGGCTCAGTGGTTGAGCATTGACCCATGCACCAAGAAGTCGCAGGTTCAATTCCCGATCACGGCATTCTTTCTAATAACCAAAAATGGATTCAAATGTCCATCAGCTGGGGAACAGATAAGCAAAACATGGTATAACCTACTCAACAGAGTACTATTTGACAATAAAAAAGATGGAAATATTGAAAATCTACAACATGAATAAACCTCAGAAACATGATGCTAAATGAAAGAAGCCCAGGTTGTGGGCCAAGCCCCCAGTGGGGGGCATGCAGGAGGCGGCCAATCGATGTTCTCTCTCATCCATGTTTCTCTCTCCCTTCCTCTCTCTCTAAAAATAAATAAAGGAAAAAAATTAAAAGAAAAAAAGGGGAGGGAGATAATGATGTCCATCTTGTAAGGCTGTTGGGGGGACAAAGTGAGAAACTGTGTGTGGCACCCGAGTGCCTAGAAGGTAGCAGGTGCTCAAGCAGAGGCAGTGCTCCGGCCCCGCTTCCGGCCACTGCTCCTGCGCTTCTTCCCCTGGGAGCTTTCTTGTGCGGGCGCCCACGGGAGTGTGCGGGCGCCCACGGGAGTGTGCGGGCGCCCACGGGGGTGTGCGGGCGCCCACGGGGGTGTGCGGGCACCCGCGGGAAGTGTGCGGGCGCCCACGGGAGTGTGCGGGCGCCCACGGGGAGTGTGCGGGCGCCCACGGGGGTGTGCGGGCGCCCATGGGAAGTGTGCGGGCACCCACGGGGGTGTGCGGGCGCCCACGGGAAGTGTGCCGGCGCCCACAGTAAGTGTGCGGGCGCCCACGGGAGTGTGCGGGCGCCCACGGGGAGTGTGCGGGCGCCCACGGGGGTGTGCGGGCGCCCACGGGAAGTGTGCGGGCACCCACGGGAGTGTGCGGGCGCCCACGGGAAGTGTGCCGGCGCCCACGGGAGTGTGCGGGCACCCACGGGAAGTGTGCGGGCACCCACGGGAGTGTGTGGGCGCCCACGGGAGTGTGTGGGCGCCCATGGTAGTGTGCGGGCGCCCACGGGAAGTGTGCGGGCACCCACGGGAAGTGTGCGGGCACCCACGGGAAGTGTGCAGTGCTGGGGAATTCACAGCCCCACCCCAACCCCAAGACACAGGTAGCTGGCCACCTTCCTTTTTCTGTCTCATTTTCCCACCACCCCCCACTGGCATTCTCTGGGATCACCTCCCCAATAAACGACATGTTCAGGTACATGAATCCCTGTATCAGGTCGGATTTAGGGCACCCCTGTATCAGGTCGGATTAGCACCCCTAATGGGGCTAATGAAGCCTTGTGCCCATAGCTGGCCCATCTCCATCCAGCCCCCAGTGTGCTATACAACCCTGGGCTCTGCTCTGCTCCGAGGAGGTGAGCATGAGGAGGGAGAACTCGCTCTGAAGGAGCTCAGGCCCAGAGAAGGGAAGACAGGCACCCCAGAATTCACCAGGTGTTAAAAAGGGCTAGGTGAATAGATTCATTCTGTGCCTGACACTGTTCAAAGCACTTCCCAGGTATTATTTCATCCTCACAGCAGCTCTGTGTCTCATTTGACTGAGTTGAAAACTGAAGCTCAGAGAGGTAAAGTGACTTGTCCAAGGTCACACAGCTATTACATTGTGGTGTCTGAATTTGAACCCAGGACCTGGCTCTTGGCCGCTGCACTACCCTGGCTTTCACAGAGCCCCGGTGAACAGTTGACCGTCCCTCTTTCCACTGAGACTTATGGGACCCTGGTTTTCCCGGGAGGTTTTGGTTTCCCTGCATGCTGCTGTCTTGGCCCCAAGCCCAGCTCTAAGGACACCATTCAGGCATGTCTTTGGTTGGGTTGCTGTTTTTACAGATTTATGGGGGAGGGGGGGCAGGGAAAGCCTGGGGGTTGGACGAGGAACAAAACACTGGTGTGGCTTCCTCTGAGGTCCCACTGACTGAACAAGGCAAATCTCTTAATCTGTTTCCTGGCCCATAAATCATGTGTACGGGCTCGTCTCCTCGAATTTGCTAAGGGCTGGAAGGGCCACTGTGGGGGCAGCTCCAGGCATGGCCCTGGCGCCTGGGGTCCTGGTGTTAGGTCAGGGACCCCTGTGAGAAAGCAGACTGTACTTGGGCAGGCTGAGTCCCACCCCCCGCCAGCTTGCCTTGTTCAACTGGGAGCAGGAGAAAGAGGGAACTCGCTGCTATTGAGCACCTAGCCAGGCCTGCTGCTGCTTCCGGCCCTGGGAGTCATTCGCAGATGAAAGCCGGTCCCATTCCGGCAGGACCCGCCCCTCCCCCCGGCGAAGGGGCTGCAGAGACCCTGACAATCACAATCACAGCACAGTCACACGTGGTCACCACTGACCCAGCACTGACTGTATGAGGGGGCTCCACAGATGTCACTCAGCTCATCTGACCCCAGGCTTCCTAGCTGTCACTGTCCCTTTTACAGGCAAAACAAAGAAGGCAGAGCAAGGCTCAGTGGCTTGTCCAATGACAGAGCTAGAACAGAGAAGGGTCACATTTGAACCCAGGCTGTCCGGCTCCAGAGCCGGCTGGCTGAGCCTCCCTCTCTACAGCCTCAGCGGCAGGGTGGGTGGGGTGGGGCTGGAGGCAGCCCAGGGGAGGGAGGGATCTGCCCGGTTAGGGGTGAGAGTGGAGGTCTTCATACTGATGTCTGGTTGAGGCTTTGAAGGAGGAGCAGGAGTTAGGCGCAGTGGGACAGGGAGGGTGCTCTGTCTGAAGGAACAGCCTGTGCTTGGGCAGAGCAGGAGCCAGCGGGATGGTTCGGGGAACTATGAGCGTGAGGATAAGCAGGGCAGAAGCTATAGACCAGGCTCAGGGCACTGAGGACCTGCCTGTCCTGTCCAACTAAATCATTTGGAGTTTGTATAAGACACTGTTTCCACCCTCTAGGGGTCTTTCCTGAGCTTGGGGAGGTGAACCTTAACATCAGGAGATGATGGTGAAAAATCCATGGCCACACCGGTGAGTGGGGGGAGGGCAGAGGAGGAGGGCTGCCCAGAGTCTGGGAGGGCTGGGGGCTGGGGGGGGCTGTGTGGAGGAGGGGCCACCTCACTGGGTTAAGAGTGGGAAGAAGAGGAGGGAGGTATATGATCAAGGGTGCAGAGGTTAGGAAGCGGCAGGAGTGTTTGGGGGACATGAAGAGGGTGAAGGGATGGGTGTTATGGGAAGCAGATGCCCACCAGATGCCCCTGTGCAGTCTGACCTGGGTTCAAATCCTGACTTGCTGTGGACATGCTATGTAATGTTGGGCAAGTCACTGAACTTCTCTGAGCCTCAGTTTCCTTCTCATCTGTGAACTCGGTTGAAATAAACGATGATAACCTCCCAGGGACTCACTCACCGGCACCACCTCCAAGGTCATTGCCATGTTAGCCCACCACCTCCACCGCGGTCGGCAAAGTGTTTCTCTAAAGGGCCAAATAAGTATTTTAGACACTGGGGGCTACTCTACCCAATCTGCCATTGCGGAGCGAGCGGCCACGGACACAACGTAAATCAGGGAGCACTGACGTGTGCCAATTAGACTGTTTATGGCCACACATTAGGATTTCAGGTATTTGTCACCTCTCACAAAATATTCTTCTTTTGATTCCCCCCACCCCCGCTAGTTAAAAATGAAAAAAACAAAAACAGTGTACTAGAGTCCCCTTTTCTCCACACCCTCGCCAGCACTTGTTGTTTGATGATTTGTTGATGGCAGCCATTCTGGCAGGTGTGAGGTGATACCTCATAGTCGTTTTAATTTGCATCTCTCTGATAATTAGTGATGTTGAGCATTTTTTCATTTCTCTTGGCCATTTGTATGTCCTGTTTGAAGAAGTATCTCTTTAGATCCTCTGGCCATTTTTTTTATCCTTACTCGAGGACATTTTTTTTTGTTTTTTTGGTTCAGATAGAGTGGGAGGGAGAGAGAGGAAGAGAGAGAGAGAGAGAAACATCGATGTGAAAGGGACACATCGAGTGGTTGCCCCCCGCACAACCCAACCAGGGCAGGGGACAAACTGCAACCAAGATATATGCCCTTAGCGGGAACCAAACCCGGGTCTCTCTGGACCGCAGGCCGATGCTCTAACCGCTGAGCCAAACTGGCCAGGGCCTCTGGACATTTTTTAATTGGGTTCTTTGTCTTCCTTTTGTTGAGTTGTATGGGCACTCTATATATTTTGGAAATTAACCCCTATCTGATGTATCATTGGCAATTATGCTCCCATACAGTGGGTTCCCTTTCCATTTTGATGGTTGTTTCTTTTGCTGTGCAGAAGCTTTTTAGGTGGGAATGCAGACTGGTGCAGCCACTATGGAAATCAATATGGCGTTTTCTCAAAAAATTAAGAATTGAACTGCCATTTGACCCAGTGATCCCACTTCTAGGAATATATCCTAAGAAGCCTGAAGCACTGATCAGAAAGAATGTATGTTCCCTTAGGTTCATAGCAGCACTATCTACAATTGCTAAGATCTAGAAACAGCCCAAGTGTCCATCAGTAGATGAATGGATAAAAAAGCTGTGGTACATCTACACAATGGAGTACTATGCAGCTGTAAGAAAGAAAGATCTCATCATTTGAGAAGACATGGAGGAGGGACCTGGAGAGTATTATTATGCTAAGCAAAATAAACCAAGCAGAGAAAGACAAATATTATATGATCTCACTTATTTGTGGAATATAATGAACAAAATAAGCTGATGAACAAAATAGACCAAGGGACATAGAAAGGAGTATGGTTCAGACTGACAAACCTCAGAGGAGGGGGTTGGGGGAGCAATGAGATAAACCAAAGAACTTATATGCATGTATACGTAACCAACGGACATAGACAACAATGCTTGCGGGTTGGATGGGATAGGGAGGAGGGTGTCTGGGGTGGAGGGGGGGGGGAGAAACATTTGTAACAAAAACGAATTAATTTAAAAAGAAAAAAGAAAAACCAGTTTTCAATTTATGAACTGCACAAAAACCCAGCTTGGTCCGTGGGCCGCAATTTGCCGGTCCCTGACCCAGAGTGTTCTTCACTTTCTTTAGACCCGCCTTTTCCTACTCAAGTACATTCAGTTGGAAAGGAAGCTTGACATCACCTCCACACCCGTTAACATAAGTAGAAGGTACTGTAAGAATGGCACAGAAAAGCAAACTGATGTCATCCTATTCTCACTGGGTCCAGCCCAAGGGCCTGGGCCCGGGGCCTGTTTGCTTTGTTAAAGAGCAGTGAAGAGGTGGATGGAGAGGTGTCAGGGACAGATGAGAAGCCTGAGACTGTCTCCTGGTCAGATTCGGGGGTGGAGGGTGGAAAAGGAAGGAACAGTGGGTATCTCATTGTAGAAGTCAACACTGTCTAATGCTGCGCCTTGTCTGGCCTAATGCCACCTCGTGGGAGGCAGCACCGGTGTGATTTGGTCAAGTCCCCAGCACCGTGCCTGGCTGCGTTACTGGAGGCGTCCGGCCACCAGCAGGGTGTCCTGAGTTCTGATCGAGGTCACTTACTATCAGGGGAGAAAAATCTGTCTCTGACAAGTGTGTGGGGCGGGAGCCAACCGCTGCTAAGTGTTTCGAAATCACCTAATGACAAGTTGATGGTCAGTGCAGGAAATTAGTATTGTTAATTAACTACTAATCGCAGTCACAGTGGTGGATTTGGGTTGGGGAGACGGCAGTGCCCAAAGGCCTTGAAGCATGTTTTAAAAGCATCACAAGCGAATCACTGAAATTGCAACAAGGGTGAGTCAAGGACGTAACAGCCGGGTGGAAAGGACCCACCCACCCCTTCCAGGAGAGGCCGCACGGGCCATCAGAGGCCCCAAGGGAGACGGTGCCTTCTGAGGTGAGGCCCCTTGATGGAGGTTCCCGGGCCTCAGTGGCCTCATCTGAGAAATAGGGTTAATGATATTTTGTGTCCAGGAGGAAGGGGGCTGGACCAGATTAGCCCTTCAGGGTCTGTTCCAGCCATGCCCACTCTTACCCGGTGTGAGTCCCAGATCCTGGTGCCCGGTTGTCTCAGTGGCCAGGTGTTCTGGGAGAAACACCTAACTCGGGCACAAACTCGCTGCCCGAGGGCCACGTCTGGCCCACAGATATGTTTTGCCGAACTGGTATAGTTAAAACTAAAAGCAAAAACCACAGCCCTTGGGAGGTATTACATGTTATGAGGTGATAACACACACAGAAACATGCACAGGACTAAGTAAATAGCCTGGTGAACTGTCACGTAGTGAACAGCTGGGTGACCAGAGCGTAGCATGGCAGGTTCCTCAGGCCACCGTGTGCCTCCTCCAATCACTTGACCTTGTGTTTTTCTCTTTTAAATTCTTAGTCTGGCCTGGCCTGTGTGGCTCAGTGGATTGAGCAGTGACCTATGTACCAAGAAGTCACAGGTTCGATTCCCAGCAAAGCCATGCCCAGGTTGTGGGCCTGATCCCCAGTGGGGGGCATGCAGGAGGCGGCCAATTGATGTTCTCTCTCATTGATGTTTCTCTCTCTCTCTCAAATCAATAAAGAAAAAAAAATTCTAAGTTTGACCATGTGATGACCTTTTTTCTGACATCATTACCAAGACCACATTGTGGGGGGGTTTCCCACGCCAACTCTGCAATTCTCCCATGCCCACTAAGTCTCCAACAGTTCAGCTCAGTTCTGACACAAACCACTCGGAGTTGGCACAGAACCACAAGTTAAGGGCTTAGTCCCACAAGACTGCCCCTCCCCCTTCAGACATCAGTCACAAGTCCTGGGGGCCACCTGTACTCAGTTTCCTCACCTGTAAAATGGGGGTGTGAGCACACGCTCATGGCACTGCTTGGCCGAGTTACCTATCACTGCTGCTTTCTGTCTGCTTTGGTACCACAAGGACAGGCTGGGAAAGGTGCTCAGTGTTGGAGTATGTATGCGGTGATCTTCCTTCCTAATTCATGCTGTCCTAGGAGAGGTCCTTCCCCTTCCTTCCAAGGTCCCTCTGACCCGGAGGCCACCCCTTACCGCTGCCTGTGACACCATCATCCTCTCGCCAGCCAGGAGGTTGGCAGATGGAAACTGGTGGTGTGCCTACCCTCCCGGGGATGTTTTCATTTAAATGGGCCCTTAAAAAACCCCAGCAGCAAGGATTAGGCTCTGATGACTTTAAAAGTCTTTGCAGTACAGCCCTGGCCAGTTTGGCTCAGCGGTTAGAGCGTCAGCCTGCGGTCCGGAGAGACCCGGGTTCGGTTCCCACTAAGGGCGCGTACTTCGGTTGCAGTTTGTCCCCAGCCCTGGTTGGTCGTGCGGGTGGCAGCCACTCGATATGTCCTTTCACGTCGATGTTTTTCACTCTCTCTCCCTCCCATTCTATCTGTACAAAAAAAAAAAGGAAAAATATCCTCGGGTGAGGATAAAAAAAAAAAAGTCTTTGCAGTACAAAATAATATTGGTAATAATAATGACCGTGTATTCAATGTCTAAGATGTGCTAGTGTTACTAGCATTCCCTTATTTGTCTCTATAAAAGTAGAAAGTTGGGGCTTTTTTTTTTATCACCCCTGTTTTACAGATGACAAAAGTGAGGCACAGAGAAGTTAAGTAACTTGTCCAGTGTCACAGAAGAAGAGACACAAACCCAGGCAGCCCGACTCCAGAGCCCACTATGGCTTATGTTGACAGAGTGCTCACTGTGCACCTGCCGTGTCTTCCAGGTGCTGTCTACACACGATTCTCCCTATTGCCTGTGCTCAGAAATACGCTGATTTCTCTACTAATCCTCACACAAACCCCATGAGGCTGGTGTTACTACCCCCAATTCAAAGGTGAGAAAACTAAGGCCTGGACAGAGAATTGCCTTCGTTTGCCTCTCCTGCTACAGAGAAATGACCTGTGAGGCAAGTTGGAACTCAGAAGCTGCTTTGCCCCGAACACCCGCCTGGGAAGAGACGGCTTTGGGGACGGGAGTTTGAATTCTGCCTTCACCGGTCCTCGCTTCATGGCTCTGGGACCGTTTAGGGCTTTGGTGAGCCTGGATTTCCTCAGTGTACAATGATGGAAATTACATCCACCCCAAGAGCTGCTGTAAGCCCGAAAAGAGACAAGGTGCTCGGAGCAGAAGCACGTGGTAGGTGCTCAATACATACTTGTTTTGTGGCCCCCAAAGCCACATCTGTTGTTCTGTATTCTCCTAACACCGCTGAGTGCCTCCCTTGTCCACTTAAAGACGCAAACCAACATTCCAGTTCTTCAGGGACCTGGGCTAGACACTCCTGGAGGCCAAGGACCACGTCCCGAGCATCCTTAGATCTCCCGCTCGATCCAGCATCTTTTCTGCAGCCGTAGGCGATAAATGGTTTTTATTTCCAAAGTGAAAATAGCGTTTCCATTTTTCTCTTTACTCTTATAAGAGTAATACGTGCTCATTGTAAAATGGGAAGAGACTTTGTACTGACCTTGTCTCGAGGTGAGGATTAAATGAGGTTCTGCCGGTAAAGGGCTCACCATTGTGATACAGGGCATTGGAACAATCACTCTTATTCAGAAAACACACGACGGTGCTCAACCGAAGTAGAAGCCACCTGCTGACCTTTTGGATGTCCTTACAGATTTTTTTCTATAGACAACCCTACAGACATAAGGTGAACTTTTTTTTTTAATGGATTTTAATGGAAGTGCCTTTTACTTCCATCGTAACTGGTGGGCCTCTCTCTGTGCTAGCAAATGTCCTCTGCATTGTCCTCTGGGTAGCCGGGTGTCACTCCTCAGGGATGTGCTATGACTTACTTGGTCAATGCCCGGTTGCTGGGCACCTCAGTGACTCCTGTTGTCTCTTTTGAGTTGGGCTAAAAGGCACGGGGCAGCTGTAGACCAAGGAAGTTACAGTTACAAGACAGCTGTTGGGGACGTCACCAGGGCTGACACAGTGACTTCGGTGACTTGTAATCATCACGGCGTTAAGGTCAATTAGGGAGATGCTCCTGTTACGGGGCCTGGGATGAGCTGAGGCATTCCTCCTGCTCGTGGTGTCGGAAGGGGTGGTTGGGAAGAAGGCTTTGACGCACCCTTTTCTTTGCAGTCACCTCCCAGAAGGTGTCCCCATTGCTGGGACGTCTGTTTCAGCAGAAATAAACCCCCGGGGCGACAGAGGACCTGCCGCGCCCTAATCTGAGAGCTTCCCTGGCACTGAGAAAGCCATTTGCAAACCAGACTCAGGGGTGAGATGAGGGGGGTTCACCAAGCTCCCCAAGCCAGCCCGCGGGGAAGACAGGAGAGACCCGAAGCTAAGGACGCCCCTGCCCTCCTGCCCTGCCTGCCTGTGGTTTCTGAAACTCCCAGGGCCTCTCTGACAATAACCCACTCATTCTGGTCCCTCACCCAGTGGCGGGCCCTCCCTGCCTTGAGCTGGTGAGGACATGGCTTAAGGTTTCAGATCTATGATCTCCAGGCCCTGGAATGCAGGAAAGAGTCTCTCCTACCCCACCCACCTGGCCACCCAGCCTCTCCTTCCAACCCTGTTTTCTCTGCCTGGACAAGGGAACGAAGCTCTTGCCTCCCATCGTGAGGCTGAGGTAGAAGGAGCTGAGGCAGGGAAGACAAGCCTGGCACCTAACCATCGCCACTAGCGTCGGCCGGGCCACGTGGGGAGCGAGCCAGGCGCTGCGTGTGCAGCCGAGGCAAGGCCCCAGCACTTGCTGGTGGTTGAGGTCAGGGGCCCGTCTCTCCGGGCGGAGATGGACGTGCCGCTTCATGCATTTGGGCACTTTGTAGAGCTTTCTGAGGACGAGAAGGATGAGGCAGGACAGGTCGTCCCCTCTGAGAGAGGGCTGCGGTTTGGGAGTGATCTCGGCGCCACACCCCTCGGCCAGGCACCCTTCCAAGGACGTACTGTACAGCATTTCACCTAGCTCTCCCCGCAGCCCGATGGGGCGGAGGTGTCACTCTTATTTTATATGTGGGGAAACTGAGGCTGGGAGAAGTGTGGGATCACACCCCCAGGAAGGAGCACCGGGCTTGACAATACTTAGGGCACATCCAAGAGAGGGGCCTGCCTCCTCGGGGCGGGACTTCCGACGGCACCGGCACCAGAAGAGGGCGAGTAGCCTGGGAGTGAGGTGACGGGGTCTGGCTTCTCCTCCCCAAGGGAGCCATGGATGGATAGATGGCATCCTTCCCTCCCTGAAGGAGCCCCGCCCCCAGGAGCTGAGGGAGAAATGAATCTACAGAGGGAAAGAACAGGAGACACCTCCTGCCCTGGTCTGGGGGCGTCCAGAGTGGTTTCTAGGGGGAAATACTACCCTTCACACCCACCAGGAAGCTTAAAATGAAAAGGGTTGACTATGCAGTATTCCCCGAGATGCGCAGCAGTCAGAACTCTCAGACGCCGAGGGAGGTGTGCGTGTGTGTGTGGCCAACTCAGAAAACCATTCGGCAGTATCTCCTAACCCTAAACATACACAGCCCCGAGGACATGCAGTTGTACCCTGGATTTGTACCCAAGAGGAACAAACACAATCACCAGAAGACACAGAAGAAGTTTCTTCAAGACTTGACTCCAACTAAGCCCCAAACCAGAAATGGCCCAAATGTCCATCTGCAGGAGAATGAATGAATCAGTTGTGCTAATTTCATCCCATAGACTAGCACACAGCAAAGTGAAAGGACATGAGGCTGTTACACATGACTACACGGGTGGATCTCACTCAGGTGAGCTGGAGCAAAAGCAGCCAAGAACACACTGTATGAGTCCGCAGACCTGAGGCTGGAAAGGAACCCACGGTGAGAAAAGTCAGAACCTGCCTACCTTCGGGAGACACCAGTGAAAGGGAGCACGTGGGGGCCTTCCGGCGTGTGGGAAATGAGCTGGGTGGTGAGGACATTGGGGTGTGCAGATGTGGAAATTCGCTGAGCTGTACATGTAATAGTGATGCTCTTTATGGAAGGTAAGATACCTCATTACAAAGTACCAACGAGCCAGCGAGAAGGGGGAGCAATGCTCCTGGAGGAGAGTCCAGCATGTGCAAAGGCCCAGAGGTAGGAGTGCATGGCTTTGCTTTTCAGCCTGGCTCTGGGCTCACTTGATGATGCCCATGCCCCTTGCTTCTCTCTGCCTTGTCCCCCTCACTGAAGGCTGCCCTGTGGAACAGGTGGGCAAAGATGACTTCAACAGCACAGAACCTCAGGTCTGGGTTGGAGTGTCCCCCCTTTGAGTTGTGAGGAAGGAGCTGCTGTCAGATCGGGAGGAATAGGACTTGCAGTTCAAAGTTGGGTTCAGAGCTCAACTGTGCTATGGATAGGCCCCATTACCCCTCCACCTCAGTTTCCCCATCTGTAAAAAGGGTCTTTATCATGTGTTTTGTTGACAGAATCAGAGTAAAAGAAATTTCAACAGATGCCTGTCATATGGGAATTGGGGAATAAGGCCTGAAAGCAAGTCCCCCACAAATTGTGACTCCCCCTAGAGTAATCCAGCACAGCCCTGGTTACCTCTGAAACCCCTGGCCTTGATTTCCTGTGATGTGGAGCTCAGACCACCACCTAGAATAATGCCTGGCACATGCTGGGGGTTCAAGGCCCATGTTGGCTCAGGACAGCTAGCACTTACTACATGCTGGGTACTACTCTGAGCTTTCTACTCCTATGGACTTGTTTAATCCTCACAGTGAATACTACCATTCCATTTTACAGAGGGGGAAACTGAGGCACAGAGCAGTTAAGTCACCTGCCCACAGTCACACAGTTAATGAATGGAGCCTGGCTCTGGATTCCCTGCTCATAACCACACCGCCGTGCAGCCTTATACAGTGCTGCCCACTGGCCTTCCTGAGATAGGCCCACGGAAGCCTGGAGAAGGTTCTGGAAGCAACCAGCGCTCCCCCAAGGCTGTTGTTGACTAAGAGCAGCTCTGTCGGGTAGCCAGTGGGACACTTTGGCGCCCTGATGCCGGTGGAACCTACGCCCTTTCTGAGCAAGGCAAAACCACCCAGAATAATTGTCGCGCCAGTAGGCAGCGTAAGCCGTTTGTAAGCCCAGAGGTGCCCAGGAGGGATGAGGCCCAGCAACGTGCCATCACTGCCCAGGCGAGCCGGAGTTGCCCTTTTTGCCAGCTTTTATTTTTTTGGCCCTTGTTGTCATTACTGTTTTTGGGGAGGAGAGATGGGGCACCAGCAAGAGTTTGCTGTTTTGCTTAAAGGATTAATTTGCACCTGTAACATCATGTGGGATGTGCAGCCGCTCCCTTTGCTCTGCGCCGTCATGTTTTACTGCCCTCTTTCATTTGGACATGAAGAAACCTGATGAGAAGATTCTAGAAAATGCAGCCTGCAGGTGGGGATGGGGAACACAGTGTGGAGAGCAGTTTATTCTCCCTGGTGGCAGGCCTGACGTTATACGTGCCTTTTTATACATTTATGGGCTTTTCATATTTGCATAAGCAAAAAGACTTTAAAAATTATGGTGAGAATAGCTAATATTTATTGAGCATTTACTACATGCTGACTTTACATGTATTAACTCATTTAACCCTTACCACCACCCTGTGAAGTGGGTATTCTTATTAGTCTTATTTCTAGATCAGGAATGGAAGTGTAGAAAAGTAAATAAAGTAATGAAAAATTCAAACTATTAAAATTTAAAAAGAGATTGTCAATATAAAGGAATGACCTACTGATGCTGACATGGGTGAATCTCAAAAACATTGTGCTCAGTGAGAAAAATCAAGACACAAGACAGCGTGTACGGTCTGATTCCATTCATATGAAGTATCCGGAAGAGGCAAGTCTATGGAGACAGAAGTCGATTGGTGGTTGCCTGGGGCAGGGGCCAGAAACGGGGAATAACAGTAAACGGGCACAGGAGAGCTCACTGGGAGAGATGGGATATTCCAAAACTGATTTATAATGATAGTTGCCAAATTTACTAAAATCCATTGAAATGGGTGAATTGCATGATATGTAAAATATGCCTCAAAAAGTTGTAAAACAAAGAAATGTACTTAAAATTTGAAAGTCTAGCCCTGGCCAGTTTGGCTCAGCGGTTAGAGCATCAGCCTGCGGACCAGAGAGACCTGGGTTTGGTTCCCGCTAAGGGCACGTACCTCGGTTGCAGTATGTCCCGGGCCCCAGTTAGGGTTGTGTGGGTGGCAGCCACTTGATGTGTCTCTCTCACATCGATGTTTCTCTCTCTCTCTTCCTTCCTCTCTTCCTCCCGCTCTATCTGAAGATGAATGCAAAAATGTCCTTGGGTGAAGATTAAAAAAAAAATTGAAAGCCTAACATTTATTGAGCACCTATTGTGTACTTTACAGAAATTTTTTCCAGTGCTAACAGCTCATTCATTTGCTTACCTGAGCTCATCTTTGTTGAGAAGCTAGCATGTGCGGGGCACCATGACATGATATGGACGTACAGAGGTGAACTAGACTTGATTCCGGTACAAGGTCTTTGCCCTGATGTAGATCATGATATAGAGAGCGTTGGGGTTGAGGTAGGGGTAGGGTAGAGACGCAGATGAAAAAGCCAGTGATAAGAGAGTGTATCTGTGCTGTCATGGGGTAGGCATGGTGCTGACATAATCCAGAGGATATATCCCAATCCAGACCTGGTGGGTGCTGGGAAGGCAGAGAGGTTTTGTGCATGAGGCTGAGACCTGAAGGACAAGGGGTAGTTATCAGATGCAATGGTGAGAGAGTGGGGTGGGGAGAATGAAAGTTGTTTGACCATTCATTCTTTCATTCATTCATTCACTGTTTATTGCGAGCCTGCCACATGCTTTGGATGATGGATGGGGGAGATGAGGGTGTCCAGGGCTGAGGAAAAGAAACCACTGACTTCACTCTCCTACTTGGGGTAGGACTGAGCACTGGACAGGGAATTGGACCAGAATGCTAGACCAGGTTTTGCCACCAATTATTTGGACAATCTGGGGCTAGTCCCTACCCTTCTCTGGGCCTCAATTTTCCTGTCTCCAAAATGGGAGCATTGGATTTGCTGCATTCTGAACTCCATCTGGCTGATATTGATGACCAGGACTTCTGTCCTCAGAAGTCTCCAGAGACATGCCAGAAGTAGAGTGACCAACTAGTCCTGGTATGCCTGGGATTTTTTTGTGTTTTAACACTCAAGGCCCCACATCAAGGGAAACCCCTCTGTCTTGGGCAAATGGAGACAGTTGGTCACCATAGCTGGAAGGACATTAGGTTAACCTCCCTGCTCCTCTTACCCACAAAGGTCAAAGTACACAGCATCTTTTCGTGCACCTATGAGGTCACAGAACTATTTCCTAGCTATTTTGTTTGTATATGTCATGTTTCTATGATTCAGTTGGAAGTCCCTCCTAGTCCAGGTACGATTTGTTCCATTTCCTTCAGATTTCCTGGTCTCTGCTCAACCATCTCCTCCAGGTCAGGTTTCCCTGCCCTGTACCCCCTCCCGTGTCTCAGGATGGTTTTTCGGGCTGTCTCCATCAGCTCCCCCAAAACTCCTTAAGTTCTTGCCTTGCTCACAATGGTTTCCCCAGCATTCGGGCAGGGTCTGTGCCAGAGACAGTGCTCAATAAATGATCGTGGCATTTCTGACTCTTTCAGTGCCCAGGACAGGGCTAGATAATCCCCCAGCCCCAGGGTTTCATACCTCAATTCCAGGGAAATTCTGTTGGCAGAACAGATTCTTCCTTGAAAAGGCTGTAGGGAACCGCTCCCCAGGTGTGGCTTCTTAACCCCTTCTGTCCTGTAGGTCCCTGGGCATCTGGTGAAGACTGCAGACCCCTTTTTAGAATAATTTTAAAAAACTGCATTCATATTACAATGAAAACAATTTTTACTAAAATACAATTGTCAAAGTATTTAAAAACTTTTGTGATATAGTAACATGTGCTTCTTTATTAATACATAAAGTAAGATTTAGTGATGAACCTAATATGATCTTAATTTCAGAGTTGTGGTAATGTAACCAATATTTTGAGATATCTATAGTAACTGAAGTGTGATATAAAAATATCTGTGATTTTTATCAGTGGCCAAACCAGAGGGACTTTTACCTGTTGTTTGAATTCGTGATAGAAGAAAATGCTAAGGACCATTTAGATATTGGTGAAAAATGAAGATACAACTTTTGTCCATCCCGATGTCAAGGACCCTTCAGAATTCCATCCTCAGCCCCCTGGGGCATGTTGATGAACTCCTGTTTCAAGGCAAAAGGATTTTGACTCTTTAGGTTAGATAAACAAGAAAATCACCAAGGGACGAGAGAACAGAGTTAAGAGCAGTGACCACACTCGGTTGGGATAAATAGAGAAAGGTTTCATGGCAGGCCAGTTTCATGCTGAGTGTTGTAAAGGACCTCACCCTAGAGCAAGCCCATGTCCCCTTTGTGTCTCTTGTCACTGAGACACCAAGCCATTGTCCCTGTAAAACAGGGTACCTGCCCTCAAGCTTATACACAATGAGACAAAACAAACTCAACATTTAATAACAAGACATATTAAATTGCAATTTAAAAAAATGTGTCTGGAAGAATCTAGACCATGCCACTTATCTGGCTAAGTGCACACAGCGCAACCCACAGGCGTTCAAAGGCGAGGATCACCTGCTCTCTGGGGTGTACTTTGGAAGGACAGTTGGGACTGCTTGCGGTTCCTCTGGTCTCAGTGACTTCCCTAAAATGGGGATAATAACTAAGTATGGCACCTGACATATACTAAGCACTCAACAATGAGAGCTGTCCGCCCCACCAGTGTGAGCTATCTGCCCCACTGGTGTGGCTCAGTGGTTGAGCATCAACCCCTGCACCAAGAGGTTCCACGCCCAGGTTGTGGGCCAAGTCTCCAGTGGAGGACATGCAGGAGGAGGCCAATCAATGTTCTCTCTCACTGATGTCTCTCTCTCTCTCTCCTTCTCACTTCCTCTCTCTCTGAAATCAATAAAGGAAAAAAACAAACAAACAAAAAAACCATTTAAAAAATGATAGATGTTTGCAAATTGATTCTAGCAACACCAGCTTGGAGATCTTGGTCTCTAGGGTGATAGGAGATGGACCCCCAGCTGTGGGGTCAGCTACATCTCAGCGTGTGAGTGTGCAGTGGTGGGGAGGCGGTTATTCCGGGCGGGGGAGCAGACAGCAGCGCAGGCTGAGCAGAGGGGTGTCATATTCCCTGATGGTCTTCGCTGGGTCTTACCCCCTGCACCCCACACCCAATCGACGTGGCACCTCCGTGGGCCCGGGCACTAGAGGGCTCTGCAGTGCCCAGGCGGAACCTGGAGGCAAGCAGTCAAGGAGCCTGCCTGGGTCCACCGCGTGGGGAACGTACAGGCGCAAGACCGGCCTTATCCTGGGAAGGTCGATCCAGGCTGCCTAGGCTTAAGTGGGGGTGGGGTGCGGATGCAATGGTTCTCCAGTCCTTCCACTCCAAGGTCTCCCGTACCCCGCGAGAATTTGAGGCTTGGGGAATTGGGGTGGGAGGGAGGCGGAGTCACCTTGGTAGAGGACGTGGGGGAGAGGGATACCGAAAGGGGGAAACGAGCGCTGCCGAGGCTGCCGGCCCCTTTAAGAGGCCGGGCTTGCTCTGCGACAGCCCCAGCTGACCGCGTGCCTGGTGCAGCTCCGCGGCCCTAGTCTCCTGCAAAGAAACCGAGTTGTGCGGGGCAGAAGGACCCGGGCAGGAGAGGCGTGGTCCAGTGGGACCGGGGCGAAGCCAGAGCTGCAGGCAGCGAGCCTTTGGAGCCGATAAAGGGGCGGAGCCAATAAGGGGCGGGGCCACAACTCAATGGGCGTGGTCCTGCTCTGCAGGTCTCGGGGGCGGGGCCTCGGGCTCGAGAAGCGCCGCAGGAGGCGGGTGGGCGGGGCGACGGTGGGGGCGGTGCCTGTGTCTGCAGTGGGCGGGGCCTGCCGCAGAGGGGCAGTGCCGGCCAAGAGTCCTCTGCGCGCTGCTGCCGCGGCGTCTCCACATCGTCTCTGACAGCTCCGGTGCCGGTATCCGCAACCCTCGCTACCTCGCACAGCCGCCGCAGCCTCCATCGCTGCCTGAGCCCCGTTCCTTGCCTTCGCGCCCACATCCGGGGCGGTCCGGCTCGCAGTCACTGCGGAGGCCGCATCTGGCGCTCATCTGGAACCGCCCGGCCGGCAGCGCTGGAGCCCGCGCCCAATCTGGCCCGGCCGCGCCGGGAGCCCTGCCCGGAGCTGGAGCCTCCCCTGGAGCCGCGGGCCCGGGGCCCTGAGCTGCGCAGCCGGCGCATGGTGAACTCCCTGCTGTTCGGGGAGATGGCTTTGGCCTTCGGCTGCCCGCCGGGCGGCGGCGGCGGCGGGAGCTGCCCCGGCGGGGGAGGCGGCGGGGCCGGGCCAGGGCCATCGCCCGTGACGGCGGCGCTGCGGGACGACCTGGGCTCCAACATCCACCTCTTGAAGGGGCTCAACGTGCGCTTCCGCTGCTTCCTGGCCAAGGTACACGAGCTGGAGCGGCGCAACCGGCTGCTGGAAAAGCAGCTGGAGCAGCAGCAGAGCGAGCGCGAGCGGCGGCTGCGCTACAAGACATTCACCCGCGAGCAGGCCGTGCAGACCGGGCCCGATCTGCTACGGCCACCCGCGCCCGGCAGCGGGCATGGCAGCGGCAGCGGCAGCGGCGCGGCGGCCGGCATCAACGCCAACACGGTGGCCCTGGGCGGCCTGCCCCCCGGCGGTGGCTCTCACCCGCAGCTCTATGGCCGCCTGCCTGGGACCATCTGGAGCTACACGCAGGTGCGGCGCACGGGCGGCGGCGGCGTGGAGACCGTGCAGGGCCCCGGCGTGTCGTGGGTGCACCCCGACGGCGTGGGCGTGCAGATCGACACCATCACGCCCGAGATCCGCGCGCTCTACAACGTGCTGGCCAAGGTGAAACGCGAGCGTGACGAGTACAAGCGGAGGTGAGTGCGGCCCCTCCTCTTCCCCAGTGGCCGCGGAATGTGTGTGTGCGGGAGGGGCTGGTGGCAGCCAGCTGGTCCTAGCAGGTGGGCTGGAAACTGTCTGCAGAGCACGCTACACATGCTTGGAAAACTCAGTTATCTAGTTCCAAGGATTGGGGCGGGTGCTGACTACAGCAAGGGATACCTCCGAGCCATCGTTGGACCAGGTACATTGATTTGTAGGTGACAAAATCAACTTCTGTGTTTTAAGTAATCTCGTTTAATTCTCATGGCAACACAGAGTACAGGGCATTCTTATCACTTTATATAGATGAGGAAACTAAGGTACAGAGGTACAAATGACTTGCCTAAGGTGGCTTGGCTAATAAGTGGTGAAGCCAGGAACTGAGCTAGTGATTTTAAGTACTTTTGGCTAATCTGTCTCCCAGCCTAGGTACTTCCCCAAGAATATGGAAGGGAGCTCTCTTTCCTCCACGGGTGAAAAGAAAGAAACTTTTAAGAAAGCCACTGACCTTTTTTGTTCCTTGAATTAAATGAGATCATGTATTTGAAAATGAATGGATCTCTCTCTACCCACTGGGGCTAGGGTCTGCCTTCTTGCTCCAGGTCTGGGCTGGATAACCAAATCCGTCACAAGCTTTTAAAAACACCTTCCTTCGCTCCTCTTTTCCCTTCACCTACCTCTATTGTCATGGTTTATTGGGCGCCAAGAAACTCAGCCCTGAAGGCCCACAGGAGGAGGTAACCATGGGCTGGAAGACTAGACAATGAATGGACTGAGACCACCATCTCTGAGTAGTGTGAGACAGACTACCTGCAGGATTGGCCAATACATTTCTACCCAATCCAGATTCCCCAGGTGGGAAACTAACATTGTTTCCTGCCTACAGCCTGGCTGATAGTACTGTTGACTCCACTATCTGATAAAAGGAGAGGAGTCTGTCTAGAGCATTTCAGGCTGGGTTGGGGGTGGGGCCCTCTGCTGTCCTAGCATGGGCAACTCTACACTGGGAACCTTGGCTCTGAACTCCTGGATTTGGAGGATGTGCTGAGAAGGATCTTTTCTTCCACTCCTTGAATCCTGGTGCTCACGAAAGCACAGAGGTCTGCCCAGGAAGCTGGGCATGGGTCTCCCTCTTTTTCCTCTACTTAGCAGGGTTCAGATGCCAGCTCCCTCTGCCAGTGAGGTTGTTGAACCCTTTGGAAGCCTGTTTGCTCACCAGAGAAATGGAACAATGAACCATATTCACAGTTGCATGAAGAGAGAGTAGAATGATGATGCTTTTTGGAAGGTATAAAATAATCAGTTGATGTCATTAAAGATGGTAGTCTCTTTGTCAAGCTAGCAGGAAACAGATGCCTGGAGTCTCAGGGCTCTCTCATGAAGGGCCTGGCTTTCTGGTTCACTCTTACACCCCACTGTACCCTAGCTACTCTTCTGGGCTGGTTGTCTCTCTTGAGAGCTTGAGAATGGCCTGGTGCCTTGCTGTGGGGAGGCCACCTCTCTGTTCCTCGTGGGCAGCTTCGTTGGGGTGGGTGGGGTAGGGAAACAGGCACTTCTCTTGATGGTGAAACTCATAGGGATGGGCCCTTCTGTCTGCCACTGTTGATTGTGTCGTCATGCCCCAGGCTTGTGTTATGATTGTTTTATTGTGTGCATGCTTCTTGGACCTGGCTACTAAGGAGGTGGAAAAACTGTACCTAGTCTTAAAGGGAGGGAGGTTGGCATTGAGCAATGCTCTGTTTAAGTTGCACCCGGGTGTGGGCTGTGATGTCAGCTTCTGGCGTTGGCCTGGAGGGAGATGGGTACTGCTGAGACAGGTGGAGTGCGGGTGTCTCTCTTCACGCCCCCTGGGATGTGTGTGCACCTTCTCTTCCTTCTCCTCCTCCTCCTCCTCCTCCTCCTCCTCCTCCTCCTCCACCTCTTCCTCGTCCTTCTCCTCCTCCTCCTCCTTCTTCTTTTTTGTGAACCAGGGAGATGCATCTTTTCTGAAGTTGATTCTGGACTCTAGTTGGATTTTTCCAAAGCAAGCATATTCCCTTACTTGGGCCTCAGTTTCCCTAACTGTAAAGGGAGAGGTGGCTGATCTGTAACCTCCAAGCACCAGGCTGCCTCAGAGATGCCTTAGGGGTTCCTTGAATATTAAATAAAAATGAATTTTTTTTTATCTTCACCCGAGGACATTTTTTCATATTTTGTTCAGATAGAGTAGGAGGGAGGGAAGGAGGGAGGGAGGGAGAGAGAGAGAGAGAGGGAGAGAGAGAGAAATGACGTGAAAGGGACACATCAAGTGGCTGCCACCCGCACAACCCAACCAGGGCCGGGGACAAACTGCAACCAAGGTATATGCCCTTAGTGGGAACCGAACCCGGGTCTCTCTGGACCGCAGGCCGACGCTCCAACCGCTGAGCCAAACCGGTCAGGGCATAAAAATTAATATTTAAAATATATTAAAATGTTAATATGTGCTCACTTTTAAGTTCTCAATGTGAACTCATCGAAGTTTATTTTCGCACTAGCTTGTTAGTAGCTGGACTCAAGTGAAAGCCTCCCCTCTGCCATCTCTGTTTGTCTGAAGAGTATTTTGAGAGCACACAGCAAACTGCTAAAAATCATTCCCATTTGTAGCTACCAGTCTGTGTGAGTCGGGATTTTCCTGATACTCTGCGGCCAAAACTGGAGATAAAATGGAATGGAATGCGGAGCTGTCATCCATGATCCCAATTCTAAATATTAGTGGATCCAAACAGCCCCATCAACCCCCATGGTTGAATTCAGACTAGGTAACTTATATATTTGAAACTGCAACATACATTTACTTGTTTCTTTATTTGAGTTTCTCATAAGAATTTTCTTTTGCAAGGAGGGTGGGCATGCGATCAACTTTTTAAAAAGTTAAAAAACCTGCCCTGGCCGGTTTGGCTCAGCGGTTAGAGTGCAGGCCTACGGACCAATGAGTCTCAGGTTCAATTCCGGTCAAGGGCATGTACCTCAGTTGTGGTTTGTCCCCGGCCCTGGTCGGGTTGTATGGGAGGCAACCAATTGATGTGTCTCTCTCACATTGAAGTTTCTCTCTCTCTCTCTCTCCCCCTCCCCCCCTCTCCCACTCTGTCTGAAGATAAATGGAAAAATATCCTTGGGTGAGGATTAAAAAAAAAAGTTAAAAAAACCACTGGATTGGATGATTCAAAGGGTCTTCCCAGCCTTGGCAATATAAACACCTGGGTTTGAGCTCCAGCCCACTTCTGATTTCCTTTCTATAGGAGAAGCCACAGCCTGCAGCATGAGACCAAGGTATTCGCCTGGGCTGTTGGCCACCGGAGGTGTCAGGGCCCCCAGGATGTCTAGCATGGAGCCCCAAGCAGTGAGCAATGGAGGGAGGCTGTGCCAGGGAAGGAAAGGTTCCAGGGTCTCCTCTGGTCCCCCTGGAGGGACTCACAGCTCGGAGACCCTACTTGCTTGCCCAAAGGGCAGCCTTGGCTGTGTAGCTCAGTGTTCTCCAATTTGGAGACATTTTGGGTCCCCCCTCCAGACTTGTGGCCAGATTCATGTACCACCACGTGTATTATTTCTTATGTAAGACATTTTTAACAGCTTTATTGAGGTATAATTTACATATCATAAAATCCTTCCACATTAAGCATAAAATTCGGTGATTTTTAGTGAATCCACAGAGTTGTGCAACCATCGCCACAATCCAGTTTTAGAACTCTTGCTTCACCCCAAAAGAATCCTTCGTGCCCATTTGCAGTGAACCCCCCTTCCTACCCCAGCCCAGGCGACCACCGATCCGCTGTCTGTTTCTCTAGATTGTCTTTCTGGACATTTCTTGTGAATGGAGTCATGCAACATGGAGTCTTTGGTGTCTGCTTTCTTTCACGTAGGTAATGTTTTTGAGGTCCATCCATGTTGCAGCATATATCAAGAGTGCATTCCTTTATGTTGCTGAATAATATTCCACTGTGTGGATCGACCACATTGGGTTTATCCATTCACCTGGGTGGTCAATACAATTTAAATGGAAAAAGTCACCTTTTACCACCTCACGTCATCTCACCTGCCATCAGTGGTTGGTATGGGAATCATGCTTTGGAAACACCAACCTAAACCAGAGCCCCTGGCCTGGGGTCCCCTGGCCCTGGCCCTGCCCACTGCTGCTTTGGCTTTGCCTTGGTCCAATCAGTTCTGAGCTCTTTCCTGGATGGGTGAGTGGGGATGTGGTTGCAGAAATGGTAGCATCGACAAGGTTGTCAAGCACCGATTTGGAAACCAAAACAAACATCTCTGCTCGGTCACCACCCAGTGCCACCAAAATATCCTGTTCTGAGTTTGCAAGCTGGGGGCTTTTCCCTGGGAGATTCCTGTGTAGTCTCTCTGAACTTTAAAGAAGTGGAGAGTTCTCTGAATTGGCATCCAAGAGACCCAGGCTCCAGGTCTGGCTCTGCCACGAGGTGCTGTGTGACCTCAGGCCAGTTGCTGCTCTCTCTGGGCTTTAGGTCCTCCCCCTTTACACAAGGGGGTTCTTTTTGGTGATCCCTCCCAGCTAGCTCTGCACTTCGGGTCTGTGACTTGAAGGGGCCTGGGTCAGGGCTGCTCTTTCTGCCACCTGGGATGCGAGTCGGGGCCTCCCCTTCTGACCCAGGCCCAGTGTGCTTTGGACCCGGGTGGTTTTGTTCCTTCCCCCCGCAGGTTGCCAAGTCTCTGTGCCCGACTCAGGTCAGCATGAAGGGCTTAGTTTGTTTTTCCCTGGCACCTGGGGTGATTGGAACTTCGTTTGAGAGCCAGGAGGCCCCATGGTCATTTAGTCCGGTGGCTTTCAAGTAGGCCCTTTGGAGCCCTGGGGTCCAGAGTAGGGTGCCTTGAGGTGACTCTGGGGACAGTGGAGGCTGAGCATCTGGGATTCAGCCCATGTCAGCCACAGCAGCTCCATTTCCATGGCTCTCAGACTGGTATTCTGAGGAAGATTCCATTGGAAAACAGGGTTCTACAGTAAGGAGAAAAGAAAAAAGAAAGAAATCACTGATTCAGCCGAGATGGGAAAACTGAGGCCCAGAGGGGCTGACCCACAAAGCCAAGTGGGCAGACCTGTATGCGTGGAGAGCTGTCCTCGCCGCTCCAAGGTGATGCCATCATCTGCCTGAGGTGGGGGCTTGGCCGTTCTCATCACGTTTGTGTGTGTCTGCCTTTCTGCATTTTTTAAAAAGTGACTTTCAGGGATGGGAGGGACTTGTGTCTCAGCTATTTCTGATTGTGAGCCGGAAGGGGCTGGGCTGCCGGCCTGAACGGCGGGCTCCGAAAAGGGAGGTGGGTGAGCCAGCTGGGGTCCCCCTGCCTTTTCCCATCACACCCTGGGCCACCCTTGAGCAGGTGGGTGTTGGCCCCTGCATGTCCCAAAGCCAGGACACTGCTTCTAAAAGCCGGTCGGAGGGCTTTGTTGGCTGTCTTTCCACGGACACTTTGATCATTTCTGAAGCTGCCACTGATGTGGGTTCTGCATTTCTGGTTTTCCTGGGAGCGGCCTGGGATGGTGGAAACAGCGTTCGGGTGCTGCTCTGGCACTGTGTGACTCTGGGCGGTTGCTTGGCTTCTCTGAGCTGCCTGAGCCTCTGCTTTCCGTAAAAGAGGGAGACTGGTGTTCTCTCAGAGACTGGGGAGGAGTAAATGAGCTCACCTGTTCAGACACCTGGTCCTTGGCAGGCCCCGTATGCCCCCCCCGCAAGCCACCCTCCCCCTACCGTGTCTGTTCTCTTCACTTATAGGGGTTTCTCAGTGCAGAGCTGACTGCCCAACACACCCATTTCAGGACATGTCGCGGCTCCGTTCCGAGGAAGGCGCCGAGATGGTGTTGGGGGCGGAGGGAAAAAGGGCTACTTCTTTGTCCAGCAACTAAGGAGGGTGTTCGTCCTACTCTTAGTGGTTGATTTGTGCCTCCGGAAATCTCTGGCCTCCCCTTCCCCCTCCTCCTGTCTCCCAACCTCCTTTAAAAGAAACACTCAACCCCCTCCATCTAGCTCCTCAGTATTCCAGCGTCTGCTGGCCAGCCTGGCATTCTCTCTGGGGACAAACTTGGGAGGGATTTTCAGACTCAAGCTAGAGGGGGGGAATGAGGTCCCAGAAAAGAAAAGGAAGCAGAAGCTGGGAGACAGCTGACGCTGAAGATTCCTCCTCCCAGGAATGCGAGGCGGGGCTTTTGCCTTGGCCACCGGATGCTGCAAGGTCCCTCTAGCGCACACACACACACAGCCACCGGATGCTGTGAAGTCCCTAGCACGGGTGCGCACACACACACACACACACACACACAGCCACCGGATGCTGCGAAGTCCCTAGCACGGGTGCGCACACACACACATACACACACACACAGCCACCAGATGCTGCGAAGTCCCTAGCACGGGTGTGCACACACACACACACACACACACACAGCCACCGGATGCTGCGAAGTCCCTAGCACGGGTGTGCGCACACACACACATACACACACACACAGCCACTGGATGCTGCGAAGTCCCTAGCACAGGTGTGCGCACACACACACACATACACACAGCCACCGGATGCTGCGAAGTCCCTAGCACGGGTGCGCACACACACACATACACATACACACAGCCACCGGATGCTGCGAAGTCCCTAGCACAGGTGTGCGCGCACACACACACACACATACACATACACACAGCCACCGGATGCTGCGAAGTCCCTAGCACGGGTGCGCACACACACACATACACACACACACAGCCACTGGATGCTGCGAAGTCCCTAGCACAGGTGTGCGCACACACACACACTCACACACATACACACAGCCACCAGATGCTGCGAAGTCCCTAGCACGGGTGCGCACGCACACACATACACACACACACAGCCACTGGATGCTGCGAAGTCCCTAGCACAGGTGTGCGCACACACACACACTCACACACACACACACAGCCACCGGATGCTGCGAAGTCCCTAGCACGGGTGCGCACACACACACATACACACACACACAGCCACTGGATGCTGCGAAGTCCCTAGCACAGGTGTGCGCACACACACACACACACACACACACAGCCACCGGATGCTGCGAAGTCCCTAGCACGGGTGCGCACACACACACATACACACACACACAGCCACCAGATGCTGCGAAGTCCCTAGCACGGGTGTGCACACACACACACACACACACACACACAGCCACCGGATGCTGCGAAGTCCCTAGCACAGGTGTGCGCACACACACACATACACACACACACAGCCACTGGATGCTGCGAAGTCCCTAGCACAGGTGTGCGCACACACACACACATACACACAGCCACCGGATGCTGCGAAGTCCCTAGCACGGGTGCGCACACACACACATACACATACACACAGCCACCGGATGCTGCGAAGTCCCTAGCACAGGTGTGCGCGCACACACACACACACATACACATACACACAGCCACCGGATGCTGCGAAGTCCCTAGCACGGGTGCGCACACACACACATACACACACACACAGCCACTGGATGCTGCGAAGTCCCTAGCACAGGTGTGCGCACACACACACACTCACACACATACACACAGCCACCAGATGCTGCGAAGTCCCTAGCACGGGTGCGCACGCACACACATACACACACACACAGCCACCGGATGCTGCGAAGTCCCTAGCACAGGTGTGCGCACACACACACTCACACACACACACAGCCACCAGATGCTGCGAAGTCCCTAGCACGGGTGCGCACACACACACATACACATACACACAGCCACCGGATGCTGCGAAGTCCCTAGCACAGGTGTGCGCACACACACACTCACACACACACACAGCCACCAGATGCTGCGAAGTCCCTCTAGCACGTGCGCGCACACACACACTCACACATACACACTCACACACACATACGCACAGCCACTGGATGCTGTGAGGTCCCTCTAGCATGCGTGCACACACACACACACTCACGCTCACCCATACACACTCACACATACACACTAACACATACACACTCACACAGCCACCGGATGCTGCGAAGTCCCCTTAGCATGTGTGCGCGCACACACACACATGCATGCACACTCACACACACATGGCCACCGGATGCTGTGAGGTCCCCCCAGCACACGCGCACACACAAACACTCACTCACATGCACACTCACACACGGTCACCAGATGCTGTCATGTCCCCCCAGCACACACACACACACACACTCACACACTCACTCACACATACACACAGCCACCAGATGCTGCGAAGTCCCCCCAGCACACACACTCACACTCACATACACACACTCACACACACTCACATTCACACACACACACTCATACACTCACACAAACACACGGCCACCAGATGCTGCGAGGTCCCCCCAGCATACACACTCACACTCACATGCACACACTCACACAATCACACTCACACATACACTTGGTCAACCCGATGCTGCAAGGTCCCCCAGCACACACACACTCACATACACACACTCACTCACACACACACACTCTCAGGATCTCTCTCTAGGCCTGTGGCCCAGATCCCCACACGTGTCCGAGTTTGAAGGACACAGAGGGTAGACCCAGAGTGAGCACGCCCTTTGCTGCAAGGCGATGCGTTGACTTCCAGTGGAACTGATTGAAACCGTGCCACGTGTCAGTGATACCAGAGGCTGTGGGCTTTGCATTTGGAGTCCTGGCTTTTGATCACATGGCAGGGATGTAGCCAGGCTGACGTTCTGTTTATTCCCATGTCATGGATGGCTGAAGGCTGGGACAGGAAGGAGGGGCCCTTTTGTCCCCTGGGTTGGGTCAGGGTGTGTTGCTCTTCCCTGGCTTTCTTCTAGCGGGCATTTCTGAGACCCGCCACCTCCCCCATCACCGCACGCTGCAGCCCGAGTCTAACTGCCTGGGATGCGGCTGTAAACTCTGCAGGGCCGACTCGGGGTCTGTCGTCTTCATCGTCTTCATCGTTTAGTCGCAGAGCCTCCCCTGCAGGAGAACTGGTGCCTGGCTGCTGTGTCCTGGTGGGTCCCAGTGGGGCTGGAGGATGTACGGCACAGAGGACACGGGTGACCAACACAGACTCTGCATTCAAGGACTTGGATGTGGAGGGAAAGGTTCGGACTTGGAGTCGGGAGACCCTCCTCCAGTCCCGACATGTCGGTTCAACAAGTTTGAATGAGTATCCATTGTCTGGTGCCAGATGCTGGATACTGAGCAGGAGTTAAAGGCAGAGCGAGCTTGGGCTAGTCACTTTGCCTCTCTCAGCCTTATTTCCTCATCTGGAAAAGGGATGTTGGGCTCTGTGTCTCCAGGCTGTGGGAGGAGCAGATGGGCTCCTGCAACTACAGCTCTCTGTAACCAGCAAAGGTCGAGAGTTAGGTGGCAAGATTTCACAGGCAGAAAGGGGGGCACCCTAAGGAGTGAGTGGGGTCGGCTTTGTGAGGTGGGCAGAAGTCAAGAACCAAGTTAGAAGCTGGGAGGAGCGTGGTCCATGCCCTTGCCGGCAGCCTCTGGGGGTCGTGCAGCCTCTGGGGGTCGTGCAGCTCTGGGGGTCGTGCAGCCTCTGGGGGTCGTGCAGCCTCTGGGTATTGCTGGCTGTGAGATACTTAGACAATTGCAGGCCAGATGGGAGGCTGGTGAAGATTTCTAATGGTTCTGCTTGCCTGCCAGGGCAGTGCCCTCCCACCCTTAGTAGGCACTGGTGCTTGGTTTCCTGGGCAGGATGTGGTTTTATACCCTAGTTCCTTGTATAAGAGAGGGTAGTTGTCACCTATTGGTAAGCCTGGTAAATGACTCTGGTTCCCCTGAGGGGCTGCGACCTGGCTGAGCCCCCTGGGCGGTGGCATTAGCAGTTAGAGCCCAGTGGAGTCCAGACCATGGTCCTGGCTTGCCTGTGGGGTGACCTGAGCTTCCTATTGTGCCCCGGGAATGGGGAAGGTGGGAAGATGGGCTTACCCAGTGCCCGTGAAGGCTGTTCTCGAAGTAACTTTATACCGCACATGCCATTTAATCTCTTGCATCTCAGTTTGTCACTCTGTAAATGGGGGAAGGTTTCTTATGAGTTCTACTTCCTGGGGTTGATGAAAAAAATTAATTGAAATAGTGGATTCTGGAAGCATTGTGAAAAAAGATTGAAAAACAAATCATCATGACTTAATAGCCACCATTGACTGAGCACCTACTACGTGCTGAGCTCTGCGAAGGCTTCTTTAAATAAGTGAGATTTAATTATTAGAGCCACCCCCAGAGCTGGGAATTGATTGTGCCCGTTTGCTAGACGACAGGTTCAGAGAGGTGAGGAAATCTGGCCCAGATCTCGCAGCAAGTTCAGTCTGGACCCCACATTCAGTGCTGTTCCAGAGGAGACCCAGGCTGGCCTGTCCCACTGAGGTGGCTGGAGGCAGGCTGGGGCACAGGGTCTCCCCTGCGCCTGTCACAGTATTGCCACGGCTGGTGGCTGGCAGAACAGGAGATGGCTGCTCCGCTAGGAAGACTTCCTGCTGTCACTTTACAGTAATGGGTCACAGGCAGTGGCGCGCAGATGGGCCTCTCGGGCCACCATCCTGGGCCGTCCAGCCCCCCAGCTCTTTGGAGATGATCCTAATGGGGACCGGACTCTGAGTAGGGGAATTCCTGGTCTCAGCCAAAGAGGGTAGCACACCGGCACTGGCAGACCTGGCAAGGGAAGGGGTGGGGAGCAGGGAACATGTTCGTACTATTACCTGTCTGGCACTTTCCACGTGATCTGATTTAAACCTTGCGGCAGCTCTGCGGGATAGAAACCAAGGCTCAGAGGAAAAGTAACTCATACAACAAAGCCAGGGCTGGATGTGGGCTGTGCATTCGGAGTCGGTCCTCCTTCTATCTCACCTAGCACCTAAGTGCTCCTGGGGAGCAGCCAGGGCTCGGGGCTGACTGGTACCAGGCAGGAGAAGCCTCGGGCGTGCTGGTGGCAGGAGGGACGCTGACTTCCTCCCCGGCCTCAGGTCTCCCTAACTTTTGCTTTCAGTTGTGCCGTGAACTTTGCCAGGGTACAGGGAACTTGTTACAGTCATTCTTGGCCTCTGGTTGGGGAAGATGAGACTGCTGGGCCTGATGTCTGAGAAGCAGCGGTTCTGTTCTCTTGACGGTGGCTGGGCACCCACCACACCAGACACAGCCCCTTCCCTCAGGAGCTCAGAGTTGGGTGCACAGGCAAATGTGATATTACCACGTGGCAAGGCCCTGTTCAAACAGTGCCTGTGCATACTAGGGACACGATAAAGATTAGTTAGTTAATTAATTTAGGAAACAATTATTTATACAGGCTTTCTCTTTGCCAGGCTTCATTTAAAGTAGTTTACATTTAATTCATGTAACCTCATAAATAACCTTATGAGTTGGGCTTTTATCATCAGACCATTTTAGAGATGCTGAAACTGAGCCACAGGGACAAGAAGGGAACTGGGCCAAGACACAGCTTGTAGGCAGCAAGCCAAGACTTGAACCCAGGAAATCAGGTTCCAGATCCCACCCAGGAAAGGTGCATGCTCCGAGCCTCGGTCTTCACATCTGTGAAATGGGAGTAACACATCCGACCTCACGGGGCTGTTTGGACGATGGAAGGAAGTGATGCCCATGGAAGCACTTTATAAACCATTGAGTGCGGTGCCAGGCGGACTAACTGATTGGAAGGCCCGGTCCTACCCACGTCACTCTTTCTTTTCAAACTTCCTGTGCAGCGGAGGGCTACTCGACGCTCCATGAGATTTCCCGTCCTCCCCATTTATATTCGCGCCTTCCCTGCACTCGGAGACAAGCTGTGATGGGGTGTTGGGCAGAAACCCGCGAAATTAGACAGCTTGGAGCCGAGCGCTTGCGTGGGGCTGGGAAACTGGGAGGAGAGGAAGCCGAAGCCTGTTGCTGCTGCTTATCAGCTCCATGACCTTGCGAGCGGCATGTGCTTCTCCCAGCCATGTTTCCTTGTGTGGCAAATGGGGACAGCCATATTGCATGGACAGCATGAGCAAGCAAATGGGATGATGGGGCTCAGACACTGGCAGCTGCTGTGGCAGTTATTAAAGGAGGCTGTGGCTCAGTGGTTGAGCATCGGCCCAGGCACCAAGAGGTCGCCGGTTCGATTCCCGGTCAGGGCACATGCCCAGGTTGTGGGCCCGATCCCCAGTGGGGGGCATGCAGGAGGCGGCCAGTCGATGTCTCTCTCATTGATGTTTCTATCTCTCCCTCCCTCTCCCTCCCTCTCTCTAAAATCAATAAAAAATAAAATAAAATAAAGAAAGAAAGGAGGCTGGGTGTTCTGGGGAGAAGAGCAGAGGCAAGGGCTGAGTGGCATTAGGACCCTGGCCTGGCAGGGGCCCTGCACGTGGCTGCCCGGGTGGGGGCTGCCTCCCCATCAGCTCGCTCCCTTCCTGCCTGCGTGCTGTGACTTCGAATGTGCAGGTTCACACAGCACCCCCTGCTCTTCTGCTGTTCCGATGGAGGGACGCCCCCGCAGTGGAGACACTGCCTTCCACCCTCTTAATTGACCATTTTTATTACTTGGGTTATTTAAGACCGTTCTTGGCTTCCTGCCGCCTGTGTGCCCTCCGGGGGAGGGGCAGACCTGCTTGTGAAGCTCCCTGGCAGACAGGCTCCTCTCAGGGCAGGGTCGATATATCTCCCCAGGGCCCCTGGCCTGCTGTGGTGATGGGCAGAAGGCCATCTGGGGGTGCAGTGGGGAGACGGGCTGGAGTAGCTTTGGGGAAAGCTTGTTGCAAAGCCAGACCACAGGACCAGAGAGCCTTCGAGTCCTGGGAGAGAGCCTGGTGGGACCCCGCGGTGCCTGAAACCCAGGGATTCCGGAAGGCGCCTGAACCCGATCAGGGTCAGCTAAGGAAGGCTTCCTGGAGGAGACATCACCTGAGTTGTGTTTTGAAGTCCCAGTAAGAGTTCCAGAGAAGGGGAAGGGTGTTCCAGGTAGAGTGAACAGCTTGTGCAAAGGCCGGGGGTGAGAGCGCCATGCCAGTGCCTAGTCTAGAGCAAGTTCCTCAAGCCCAGGCCGGAGTCAGGGCATGGCCAGACCTGGCCTGCCCGCTCTCTGCTTCCCCTCGTCCTCCCGCCCTCCTTGTGGCCTTCCCGGCCCTCGTTGTTCTGTTTGCTGTCTCGCATCCTCTCTCTCTTTTTTGTTTTGGACTCTGCTCCCAATGGCTGGCTCTCTTCTGCCCTGTCCTTCCTCTGAGGCAGGGGAGGGCTGTGAGGGGGCCCTGTCCCCATCCCTCTGCCTGATGCCAGGCCTCAGTTGGGGGCTCTTTGTCTGCTGCTGGGGCTTTGTGAGCCCGAGTGTGTGCGTGCGTGTGAGTGTCTGGGGGCCTCCGTTACACCCTGTGGTCCTGAGGTCAGGACCCTGCCTCTGGCCACCCCAGACCCTTTGTACTACCCCTTGTGCGTCATGGTGGGGGGCGGGGAGGCTGCCTGGTGAGAACTTAGCTGTGGGGTCTTTAAGGTCACAGCTGGTCATGGGGACCTCAGCCCCCAGACTTCACCAAGGTCTGGCCCGGGATTAGATGTGGGTCGAGGAGTGGGGGCAGGAGGCTGGGCTGCTCACCTTACCTCTCCCGGCCTGACCCTGCTGCCTGTCCCTTCTCCCCCACACCTGTGACTTCCGCTCCCCCCCGCCAGCCGCAGAGGGTTTGAGGGTTTGAGGCGCTCTCCTGGTCCTTTAACCCATCTCCTCTTCCAGGCAGTGCCATCACCTGTCACCCCAGGTGATTAGATGCACCTTTTGTCTTTTTAAAAAGACCTGAGTGCTAACCCTGTAGTATGCTATACTTTCCTCCCCACCCCCACTCGTGCCCATGACCCTTTTCCAGATGAGGTCCGGAGAAGGAGAGCAGCTACCCCGAGGTCACACGGCCCAGCAGGGGCTGGAGCCCAGGCCCCCTAAATAGGGGTTCTTTGAAGCCCTCGAGCTAAGGGATCCTCCCGGGATTGCTACTCCTTTAAGGAGCATTTTTGAAAACTCCCAGAGGCCAGACGCTTGGAGTGAGGAAACTTGCCCCGCGCCGGCCCCCTGGCCCCCTGGTCTCCGGAGGAGAAGTGAGGCCGCCATGGGTCTGTGTCCTTGTAACAGAGGGCACTTCCCGGCCTGGCCCGGCTCCGGGGTCTTGACTGACTGACCCACTGTCCCCATCTGCCAGCCACGTTTTTGGCTGCGCCATTGCTCTGTGTCTGTTTCCTCTTACAGAAAACGGGGTGGTGAGCCCCAGAGGGCTGCTGAGAAGCCTGGTTCAATGAGGGCCACCCTCACCCCCTTTTCTCTGGGGTGAGCCCTAGAGTTGGAAGGTCTGAGGGCTGTCTGAGTGTCGGAGTTGGGTGACCTGCAGAGGCGGATCCTCCACGTTTTCCGGGTCCCCAAGTCTGGGCCATGGCCTGCCGATGAGTACTTCTGGGTCTCTGTACCGTTTCGTACGGGAAACTCTTACACAGCTGCTTTTATTCTCGCCTTCAAAGAAAATACGGACATTTAAAACATCAGGACCTATCCAAGTTGGGAAAACTGAGGCCTGAGCCCAGCCAGTTACTGGCAGAGCCGGGATTAACCCGATGCCAAGTTCAGGGAGCCCAAACTCAGAGGTGGTTCCTTTCTGTGCCTTAAGGCATGCTGTATCCACGGAGAGCGGCTTTGTCCGCTCTTCCTTGGAGCTCAGGCCTGAGATCTGGGCCTTCACATGGGGGGGGGGCTCCGACTCCGGAGCCGGACCGTCTGGGTTCGTGTCGCCGTCTGGAGCCTCGGCTCTCTGATCTGCAGAACGGGGATGGCAGCGTAGCTCACAAGGTTGTCATGAGGATTCAGTGAAAAGAGTCACGCTTTGGCCTTTTTGCCCAGGCCCAGCCCTCCCAGCCCCCAGGCCCATGCAGTGGGAACTGCCTACCCCCTTCCGGCCGCAGGCTGGCCCTTTGTGTTCAGGGCACTTCCTTTCTCCAGCAGAGCCGCTGCCTGGCCAGCGAGGAGGAGGTCATATCCCCTGTTATCCAGCAGACTGTCCGCTCAGGGTCACCAGGAGGACAAGCCCTGGCCTCCAAGGCCGTGCCTATGAGAGCATGTCTCCTGGAGCCTGTGGCCTGTTGGAGAGTGGACTTGAATGGGGAAGTCTGTCCCTGTCCCTGTCCCTGCCCCCTCGCCTCCTTATGCTGATGTGGCAGCAGCCTAGGAGGTCACATCCCTGGCTTGAGGTCTCACCAGGAGGCAGAGGCAGAACCAGCATTTGAACCTGAGTCTGATGGACTCTCTCGAGCACTTCCTGTCACACTGAAGGGCCCAGTCTCGCCTGAGAAGTGGGCTGCGTGCTCCTGGCCCTGGGGCTGAGACACGGGTGTTGGAAGTTCAAGTCCTGTGTTGTCCCCTTAGCGGGCAGAGGGGCAGCTGCTCTCCCCCTGGGCCTCCTGGGGATCGGCTTCCGCTCCTCTCGTCCGGCCCAAAGAGTGAGGCAGTGTGGATGAAGGGCCCGCTCCCGATCTTGGCGGACAGGCGACGCGGAAGGCTGTCTTGGCATTGTTTTTCCAGGGTTGACGTCAGGGCAGCTGGTTTAGGGTTTCGTCTGTGAGACAAAGGCTGCTTTGTAGCTTTGCTCACCTCCCAAGGTGGGAACAAGGTGGAAGGGATCACGGGCCCAAGCACAGAAGCCCTGGGAGGCGTGGCTCCCCTTCAGCTCTTCCAAGAAGAAAGCCAGGATCTCATAATCTCATAACGCTCACCTCGCCATTTCCCAGTCTCCCCTGTGCCCACGCAGGTCAGACTTCATGGATGTGTTCCCTGGACATCACGACACTCCTAAAGGGTAACTATGGTCATACCCATCGTACAGATCAGGACATGGTCTCGGCAGCGGAAATGACTTTGGCTTAAAAGAGCCCCACTGGGTTCCCCACTGTTGAGCCTCCTCTGAAACCCAGCTTTGGGGTGTCTCTCAGAAAGCGAAGGTGCCCTGGGGAAAGGCCGGTGCAGATGCGTCTCATGGCTTTGGGGACCCATAGCTTTAGTTTCTGTTTGCAGGGTTCAGAGCTGGGTTGCTATGCTAGGAGTGTGTGTTGCCCATGTAACCATGCATGTGTAGGTATACGCACATGTATGTACAAGTTAGGAGAAGGGGATTGGACACTGAAAGGTCTGTAGCAGGAGAAAGAGATCCAGGGAGGCCTTCTGGCAGGTGAAGGAGTCATTCCAGGGGATGCCTAGGGCCTTCTGCTTTTCTTTTTCAGGAATTATCCCACTTTATTATCCATCATTTCGTCCGTCCGTCCGTCCGTCCATCCATCCATCCATCCATCATTCCATCCATCATTCCATCCATCCATCCATCCATCCATCCATCATTCCATCCATCCATCCATCATCCATCCATCCATCCATCATCCATCCATCCATCCATCCATCCATCCATCCATCCATCCATCCTTTTCAGGACTCCTGCGCTCAGGCCCTATGCTTGGGCCCTGGGGATGATGCTGCATGGACCAGAAAGGCAGACTCCTGTCCATAGCCCTCAAGGCCGTGTCAATGAGAGCCTGTGTCCTGGAGCCTGTGGCCTGTTGGAGAGTGGACTTGAATGGGGAAGTCTGTCCCTGTCCCTGCCCCTGCCCCCTTGCCTCCTTATGCTGATGTGGCAGCAGCCTAGGAGGTCACATTCCTGGCTTGAGGTCTCACCAGGTGGCAGATGCAGAACCAGGATTTGAACCTGAGTCTGATGGACTCTTCTCGAGCACTTCTTGTCACACTAATGGGCTCAGTCCCCTGCCTGAGAAGTGGGCTGCGTGCTCCTGGCCCTGGGGCTGAGACACGGAGTTGGAAGTTCAAGTCCTGCGTTGTCCCCTCGGCGGGCAGAGGGGCAGCTGCTTGCCAAATGACTGTTAGATCAGAGCTGGAAGTGTCCTTGGAGATTGTTTAGTTTCTCCCCCGGCACACAGTGTTTTCAGAGGGGGCAGTGGCTTGCCCAAGGTTGCACAGCAAGTTGGTGGCAGAGCTAAGACTCGGCCAGGTCTGTGGACCCCAGCCCTGTGTTCTCGCCCTTCCACTGTGCTGACAGCTGGCTCCTCCCCTGGCTGGCGGCCCTCTCACCCAACCCCTCCCACCCAGCCCCTCCCTCCTTGGTATTTTGATGTGTTCTTGGCATTTCTGGAGTCTCTGCAGCCTCTGTCCTGAGAGCCAGCCAGAGATGCTGGCTGGACCAGATTGCCAGTCCCCGACTGGAGCCAAGTGTGGCCGTGCCCTGCCCTGAGATGACACACTTGTCCGTTTGGAATGTCAGGTTGGCTGGACACCTGAGTGCAGAGACCCTGAGGCCTTGCTTTACAGTTCCTTGTGGACACTGGCTTGCTGTCCCCAGCGGGTCTCCAGAGGTCCTCTGTTCCTGTCTCTCCTTAAGGCTAGGAGTACTGCTGACCCTGCTTAAGGTCTTACTGCATTCCAGAGCCTTCTAGAGGTGCTTTTGGTGTCCTTGTCACCGCTCCCTTGGGAAATGCTTCCTGGTCTCTAACGCTCATCCTAGGTGCAGACGTCCCCCCGTTTAGCCTCCCACAGGGCAGGAGCAGGGGCAGAATTCAGCTGCCTGGGGATGACCCCTCCCCAGTTCTCAAGGCGGCCCCCCATCCCGAGGTTTACTCTCGTCCTGCCTGAATCCCTCCTGACTCTTGCATCCGGGTCGGGGCATGCTCGGTGTAGAAAGGCTCTGGTCGGTCCCCTAAGGGCCCCATGACTTCCTAGGAGGGAGGCACATTCCGTCTCCTGGAGTCCTGGAACCCTCTGCGCAGGAAGTGGCCCTGAGCGCAGAGATCACCTCCACTCCCCCTCTCCTGATGGACAAACTGAGGCCAGGAGGTGGAGCAGCATGTGTGCAGCCGTCCACCAGCCTGGTGGGCTGGGTCCTCCTCACAGGGCAGTGCTGTGTCCAGGGTTTGGCCTGAGAGTGGGGTTTCCAGACCGATAAAGGTGGCGGGTGGCCTTCTGGCCTGGTGGACCCTGCCCCAGACGGGTGTCCTGGAGCAGAGCAGCTGGCCCCACCGGCCCACGTGCTCCCCACCCAGAGTCAGTGCCCTCCCCTGCTTGCCCTCTGGGCGGGCAGATTCCTGGCGGTCCGGGCCTGACCTCAGAGCAGGGCAGCCGCTGCCCCCACTCCCACCGGGTCCCTCTCACTCCATAACCTCCCTGCCTCCCTTTGGACCCTGGGGGGCCCCTCACTTTCAAGGGTGGAGGGCAGGAGGCCTTAGCGTATGACAGTGGTTACGCTGTCAAGGGGACACTACCTCCCGCAGCTGAGGCAAGAAGGGGTTAAGCAACTCTGCCTGCTGGGGCTGGACCCCCAGCTGGTGTCCTGGCCCCTCAGGCCAACCAAGCCATCTGGCGTGACAGATGCCACATGGTGTTCCATCTGTCCTAAGGCAGTCACCAGGAGGAGGAGTTCGTGGGCCCACCGGGCTGGTGTGAACCGGCTGTCTCTCCCTCGTAGGCCAGGCCGGTAGGGAAAGGGTCCACCCTGGGCAGGCCGTCCTGGGGGTGGCTGGCCTGTGTCTCCCGAGGCAGGAGTAGGGGGCCTGAGTTCCCAGGGGTGGAGAGAGATCCCTTGTGCAGAGGGGTCTAGGAGGTGCAGGGACAGGGTTGGTGCAGTGTGGGACTCTGCCCCATGGCTCCGGCCCACGAGCTCATTCCTACAATAAATGCCAGTTGAGGGCCTACTATGTGCTGGGCACCTGGAGACTCAGACAGCAGCCTAGTCCCAGCGTGGGGAAGAGGGTACTCAGAGGATGAAGTCCCAGGGGAGGGATGTCACATCTCAGCCGAGCCTGGACCCTGAAATGCCCACCCTTCCAACGTGGGACCTACTTGCTAAGATGATCACTTAGCGTTGATGCTTGGTGGTCCCGCTCTTGTACCACCCTAACAACCCAGCCAGGTCAGCGTTGTCGCCGCCCTGTTTCACAGAGGAGGACCCCGAGGCTCACAGAGGTAAAGCCGCTTTTTACTGATCAGCAGCTGGGAGTAGCCGAGTCTGTCTGTCTGACTCAAGGTATTTAAGTGACGGCAAAGTGGACGAGGGGCAGGGCGGTGTGCAGATGGCCTCACCTGTTCCCCAGGCCACCCCTCCTCTCCTTTGTCCTAGACCATCCCCCTTGTGGCTTCTTGCTAAGTCCAGTCCAGGGTCGTTTGGCTGGAGGACCATTCTCGGGGGACGAGAGGCCCCAGTCAGGTTGGAGAAGAGCATCTGTGCTGGTCCCTTGACAGGGTTAGGGTTGGTGACCTTCTGCCTCCCCCTGGGCTGGGCACCTGGCAGGATCTGGGCGGGGGGCTCTGGAGGGGAGGCTGTCTGGTGTCTGAGAGACTCCCTGGCCCTCTGAGAGCCTGGGGACTGGACCAGGCCTCGGGGAGCTGCACTTTGGGGGCCCAGCCTGGCAGCCCGGGGGGGGGAGGGGGCTCTGCACTCTGCTCTTACAGTTTGGAGATCATGCACCTTGGGGCCCATTCTGACCCCTGGGAAACTGAGGTACACGCTCCCTGACCCTCTCCCTCCCATTATGAGGCTGCCTGGCACAGAGAAAGGAGCCCAGGCTTTGGGACAAGAGACCCGTGTTCTAGTCCCGCATCCACCATCCCGCAGGAGAGCAGAGGCAGGCGAGCTGGGTGGCCCTGAGCGTGGGCCCTGGAGCCGGACCGCCCAGATTCAAGCCCTGGCTCCGCCTCCTTCAAGCTCTGGGGCCTTGCACAAGGTGCTTCACTTCCCTGGGTCTGTTTCCTCATCTGTAAAATGGGCATAAGAATAGTACCCCCCTCAAAAGGTTGTTGTGAGGATTAAATGAACGAATAGTGCCTATCAGTACTGATACTTCGTGATGTTAACCATTGTGAGTATGTCACCTGGACAAGTCACCTGACCTCCGCGAGCTTTGTTGTCCCACCAGCAGATTGGGGGCGAGGAAAGGGGGCTCCGGTCAAATACTCCGCTCGGGGCTTTGCTGTCGCAGAACATTCTCTGGGCGTCTGTCTGCTCGGTGTCATGCCCCCTCCTCTCTGGAGGGAACGGACTTCTCTCTACTCTGAGACGGGTAGCCCAGCCCCAGGGTCGCGTGGGAGGAACGGGGTGTGTGTGTGTGTTGGGGGCGCCCCAGTGCCCTCCCCACGGGTTCACATCAAGCTGACTGTCAGGCTGCGCGGCGCCAGGAGGCTGGTATTAGGGAATGAGTCTGTCCCCGTGAGCTGTGTAGTCACCAGTCCCGCTCGAGGCGCAGGCCGTGGCGGTTCGTCCTGCTGTCCTGCCAGCCTCGGCCGTTTCTGATGACGAGGGTGCCACACATACAGGCAGTGCCCCGTGACACACCCCCGGTTGCCCAAGCCCCACTTGTAGCTAATTGTTTCCCTGGGTCCTTGTCCTCTTCCTTCCTTCCCCCCTGGCGGTTACTCAGGAACATCCTCCCCGGTGGCACGGCAGGAAGCACACAGGCTCTGCTCCATCCTCTGCTGCTGCCTGCCTGTGTGACCTTGGACTGTCACTTGACCTCTCTGAGCCTCTGGCTTCTCATCTACAAACAGCCTGGACTTCTGAGCGCCCCTTTCTGACAGCCTGGGATCCCTTCTCCGTGTTCGGTGGGTTCCCGTCACCGCGCATGGGGCCTGTTGGTGCTCGCCTACCCTCGTTCAGTGCAGGCGGGGGTCCTGCTCCCCCATTTCACAGATGAGGAGACCGAGGCCTGGAGAGGTGACCTGCTCAAGGCTGCAGAGCCTTGGTGTGAACCCAGGATGTTTGTGCTCTACTTCTGGGCTGCAGGTGAGAAGGGGAACTCGGACTCCAAGGCAGTGGCCCCGGGCTGCGGGGCGAACCGCGGGGAGCATCTGACTTGGGTAGGGCGCTGGCACTGGGCTTCGGCGGCACAGTGCCTCGCTTCACCTGTGGGGCACAGGCACTTGGAATAAACAAGGGAGAAACCCACACTGCAAATTAGCTTTCCAAAATAGCCTTGGGAGTTGCTATTTTCCCTCTAAGCTGTAAACATATCCTGGGGTGGGGCCCCCCAGCCTCTTGGGCACAGACCCCTGGGCCTCCTGGTTCTTAGCCTGGGTGCTCAGACCCCCTGCTGGCTTCTGGCCTCGAACAAGAGCTGGAGGCAGGAGGCTGAGGGCCTGCTGGCACCGGGAACACAGCCGGGCGGAGTGTGTCCGGGACCTGCCAGGCCTGGGCAGAAAGGGAGAGTCCCAGGATGGAGAGCCGTGGGCACCCGCTCCCTGGCATCTGCCCGTGTGAGGTAGGTCCGGCATGGAGGAGAGAAGAGGGCCATGGCGGAGGGGAGCAGAGCTGGCAGGGACTGTGAGTCCGTCGGGGGGAACAGGCTCTTGTGCGGGAGCAGGCAGGGAGCTCACGTCCGAGGTCACACTGTTGAATCAGCGCTGTACTGACTCCAGGCTGGATCTCCTCTGAAGGCCATGGAGGTGACACTCAGTGGGCCCTTTACCCAGCAAGCATTTATTTGGTGCGTGTGCCAGGCTCTGTGCTGGGCTCTGGAGTTCAGCTGGGAGCCAGAGCTGGGCCTGATCTTGCAAGAACTGAGTGAAGTAGGGGAGGCCCAGCAGGTGAACAGATCACCTCGGTGGCAAGCAACTGGAGCCCTTGGAGTACGGAAGAGGGGCATTCGGCCTTGGCCAGGAGTCAGAGAAGGCTTCCTGGAGGAGGGGGTATGTGATCTATGTTTTGAAGTTGGCATATGGAGAGAGAGAAGTGACAAAGGAGGCCTGAAGGACAGAGCCTTCCAGGTAGAGTACAGCACATGCAAAGGCCCTGAGGTGTGAGGCAGCTTGGCACACCCAGGGCCGGGTGCTATGGGGATGCTGTTGTGTGTTGCCCCGCCCCAGCATGTGGCCACTTGCTCCTGGGCTCATCACACACAGGTGGGAACCTCTACCCTTTCAGAAAAGAGGTTGGCCCCTCCCAGCCCTTGCTCCTTGGGGAAAGCGGGTGCCACCCTAGGGAGGGTGTAGACAGGAAGTACTGACAATGGGTCTTTCTCTACCCGAGCCTTTTGACTAATAGGGAAACTGAGGCACAAATCAGCATCGTTGCCGGAGCTGGGGTGAGGACCCAGGGACCCTGCTTTTCCTGGGCTCCCTGGCAGCTGGCCGGGCTCCAGCAGCTGCTGAGAACCCCGGAGAGAGCAGCCTGGTCACACACTGCTTCAGGGCCCAGAGCCGATCCTGAGTCCTCTCTCGACCCAGAAACCCACTGCACGGGACCACCGGGCAGATGTGCAGACATGTGTGCCGAGTTCTTCAGTGTTTAGCTGGGATTTGGGGATGACGGCACAGGGCCCATTAGTCCGTGGCGCCACAGCCCCTGCGGTGTCACCTGCTCCAGCGGAGGCTTTTCGTGTGTTGTCAGGTGGGGAGAGGATGTCTGAAAACAGATATGGACTGATGCCATTTTTTTAATCTTCACCTGAGGATATTGTTCTATTTATCTTTAGATAGAGGGGAAGGAGAGAGAGAGAGAGAGAGAGACATTGATGTGAAAGAGACACATCAACTGGCTGCTTCTCGCATGACCCCGACCAGGGCCGGGGACGAACTGCAACCGAGGTACGTGCCCTTGACCAGAATCGAACCCGAGACTCATTCGTCTGCTGGCCGACGCTCGAACCATTGAGCAACACCGACCAGGGCCCATTTTTATTTTTCAAAAATCTCATAAAAAAGATGTGTAGCCAATGTGAATATTGACTGTCTCGGGTTGGGGGATCAGATGGGTTTTTACTTTTATGTTTTTGTTTGGCCTACCTGATTTTTTTTTCTTTCTTGTAATTATTGAGAAATTCTCATGCAATTTAAAACAAGGAGATGTGAGCAGGGGTTTTGGCTTTCTGAAATGCAAATGGTTTTGATGTTTTGATTAGGTGATACATCACATTAGTCAACAATTTAAAATATACAGGAGGAAGTTCTGACACATGTTACAACGTGGATGAACCTTGAGGACATTATGTTAAGTGCCATAAGCCAACACGAAAGGCCAAATGGTGTATGATTCCACTAATACAAGCACCTGGAGTAGTCCAAGTCACAGAGACAGAGAGGAATGGTGGTTGCCGGGGGCTGGGGAGGGGACGGGAGTTCATGTCGAATGGGGACAGAGTTCCAGTTTTGCCAGAGGAAGGGTTCTGGAGACGCATGGCGTGATGGTTGCACAATACTGTGAATGTGCTTAGTGCCACTGAATGGTGCACTTAAAAATAGTTAGGATGGTAAATGTTATGCTATGAGCATTTTACTACAACTTAACAAAAAGGTACAGGAGGGGACAGAGTGACAAGTCTCCCTCTGTGGACACAGCACTGTTCTCACTGTGGTGGTGGAGTCCTGCTCTCCTCCCTCCTGCCCCAGGTACCGATGGGCAAGGGCAGCTCGTGGGCAGAGCAAAGATGCCTTCCAGCCCCAAGAGCCCAGGGTGAGCACCCTCTCCATCCGCACCCCCAGGGCACACGGCCACGTGGGGGGGGGGCAGATCTTCCTTCCCCTTGGGTTGGAGGGAATGAGGACCTGAGGCTAGGGGGCCAGAGGTCCTGCCTGGACAGAGCTCGGGAACTCGGAGAATACTCTTCATCCACTCCCGTGTCCCGGGCACTTGGGCATTGCATCTCCTGGGGGATAGAAGATGGATGTAAGCCAACCAGCTGGAGTTGGGCTCCGGCAGACACTCCCTGTGCCATCCTGGGTGCCCGTCTCGTGCCAGCACTGGGACATGGCACAGGGTTGGACCTGAGGGAGATGGGAAGCCTTCCCATGGGTCTTTGTTGGACAGCCCACGTGTTAGCACCCAGGTATCCTGCCTGGTGCCTGGGGCCCTGGCCAGTCCACTCAGCAGCCACCCCATGCTGAGCCGCCTGTTATCCACAGCAGAAGGACATATGACCATGTTTGCGGCTAATACCTGGGGTAAAGTAGGGTTACAGTTGTTCAGATGGAAAATGATACAGTAATTAATAACAACAACACAAGAATAAATTCTGTGTTTTGCGTACTCACAGCTGTAAACCTACTCTGCCCCGCCCTGTACAGCGTCCATCTATTTAACGTTTACTGGGCTCTGTGCTAGGTGTTAACACACCCTGACCCGCGTGCACACCTGCCCCGCCAGGTGGTGCTTCATCAGCCCCCACCGTAATGGGAACCCGATTCCTGGAGGCATGCATCCGCCCCTCCCAGTGCCCCCGTCTGCAGGGGGGAGTGTGGGACCTTTGCAGACTGCAGCTGTCCCCCCCCCACCAACTCCACAGAGCAGCAGTGCCCAGAGACACTGACCCAGAGAGGCCAGCGGTGGTGGGCAGGGCAGGGAGCCTGCGTATCCTCTTTTATAGACTGAGGCAGCCCCGAGGAAGGGGGCCTCATGATCCCCATTCCACGACGCCCACATGGGGAAGCTCACTCGTCCAGAAGCACGTGACCGGGAATGTTGGGATCTGAACCCAGTGGTCGGACCCCAAACCCGGTGCCTTTGTAGCTCAGCACACGCCCCTGTGGTTGTGGGGGCGGGGCGGTGGCAGGGCTGCGCAGCCGGTGAGGCCGGTGGGGGTGGGACAGCGAGGCTGGAGCAGTGAGTAAGCAGCCAGAGCAAATACCTGGCTAAGCGGCTCTTTTCCAAGCCAGTGACTGACTCCTGGGCACTTATCCAAACATCTGGCCCTGGCGGCATTTCCTGAGCAGCATGCCGGGGGCATGGTAGGGAGGGGTGTTCAGGACCTGATGAGGCTGCTCAGGCTTGGGAGTCAGGTGGACCTGGGCTTGACGGGGAGCGGTCATTTCACCAGAGCCTCAGTTTTCTCACCTGTAAGGTGGGGATAATGACACCAGCCCCCAGAGCTGCGGTGGGAGTAAAGTGACATCATAAACATTTTATAGTAAATGCGAGTCTCCTTCTCCTGGGAGGGCAGAGCCTGATGAGAAAGGCAGAGAAGTAACAGTGCAGCACGCTGGATGCCATGCGGAAGGCGTGTGCCGGGACTGGAAACACGGGGAGGGGCATGCTGTTTCGTCCGAGGAAGCCGTGAGGGCTCCCTGGAGGAGGTGATGAAGGTTCAGCAAGCCTGGGAGACATTGGAAATGGTGCACCACAAAGCTCATAGGTGGCCTGCAATTTGGGACAAAGATTCCTCCTTGTCATGAGATGCTCGTTGAGTCACTTTCCTTCTCCGAGTGGCCTGTGCCCACGTGGGGTGGGGTTTCCAGACAGGGGACTGGAAGGAGGGAGCTGCCCAGAACACAGCTCTGGATTGCAGTTGTCCACAGAGCTGCTGGGTCTCCAAAGGTATTTTCATTAAATGACAACAAAGTCAAAGTGACACTGGGTACCAGGGCAAATATGGACACTGGGTAATTGGAACAGTGACTCATATAAACAGCCCAAACCTCAGATTGGCATTGGGGCAGGTGACCAGGCACTTCTGTGGGCCTGGGAGAGTGCCCTTAGATACCTGTGCCTCTCAGGTGGCTCTGGCTGGCGGGACCCCTCCTGCCTTGGTCTCCTTGCTGTTATGGTGGCTCTTCTCAGGACAGACCTCAAAGGGCTGAGAACGTGCCACTCATTCTTGGGGCACATCTAGGGGCATAGAGGGCAGAAGCGGGACATTTGCTGGGTTTTGCTGGTAGGGGAATTGGTATCAGCATCTGGTTTCTGTCCCTCTGCCATCCCCACCCTATGTGCCCTGGCCAGCCATCCAGGTGACGGTGGCATCTAGCTCATTATTATTATTGTCATCAACATGGTTATTTGGGCAGCACAGTGGCCCTGGGGTCAGCTGGTCCTTAGTTCAAGTCTGGCCCTGTCCCTGCAGTGTGGTCCGGGACACTCTCTCGGTCTCTCTGGCCCTGTCCCTGCAGTGTGGTCTGGGACACTCTCGGTCTCTCTGGCCCTGTCGCTGCAGTGTGGTCCAGGACCCCTCTCTCCGTCTATCCGGACCTCTCTGCCCATCTGTCACCGGAGGTCATGCGGAGGAGGATGGTCATGCTGCTTACATGCTCACGGTGTCAGGCACCGTTCCAGGCACCTGTCGTCCGTGAGTGCATCGAGTATCTGCAAAGACCCTATGAAGTGGGTGGTCTTGCTGAGGCTCAGAGAAGGTCAGTAGCTTGCTCCAGGTCACAGAGCTGCAAGATGTGTTACTGGGGGTTGGTCCCCAGACCCTCTGGCTCCAGAGCCCCCACCCTTGTCCCCACTGCACACACTGGTCTGAACACAGCGACTGATGTCAGCTGTCTTTGAGGCATGCGGTTTACTAGACAGCTTCGTGCTCAGCACGGGGTGTTTGTCCAGGGACCTTGGACAATGTTTTCTGGCCTGGCTGAGTGGACCCTTAGAATTTATCCAGTTTGACGCCATTTTATTAAGATCGGGAAAGTGACACTGGAGGAGGAGAAGGGACTTGCCAAGGTCACGTAGCAAGTGAAGGCAGAGACAGGACCAGATGCGTGGCTTCCTGCATGATGCCGGCCTCCTGCCGCCTGAGGGTGTGTGGGCCTGCGGAGTGGGGTCCAGGTCGGGGCCTGCCAGTCTTCCCCTGCCTCCTCTGCAGCCCTGGTGGCTCCTTGGCTCCTACAGAGAGCCCCAGAGGCCAGCCAGCTGCCCTGCAAAGGGTACCCTTGGTCACTGAGAAACAGGCCGGGAGCGGGGGCGACTCTGCAGCTCTCCCCACAGACCACGGGCAGGACTCGCTGTCACCTCCTTGCTGGGGAAACTCCTGACAGCAATTTCAGTGCCACCTCTCAGTTGCTTCCAGATCCCCAGAGGGTCAGGGCGGGATGGAGAGGTGTCCCTGCCTACGTGGTCCGAGCCTTCCTACACCGCCCCTCCCTCCCCTGGGCAAGCACAGTCAGGGTAATACCAGTGTTAAAAATGGCTATCATGCCCTGGCCAGGTTGGCTCAGCAATTAGAGCATCGGCCTGCGGTACAGGGAGACCCGGGTTCGGTTCCTGCTAAGGGCACGTACCTCAGTTACAGTTTGTCCCCAGCCCTGGTTGGGTTGTGGAGGTGGCAACCGCTCGATGTGTCCCTTTCACGTCGATGTTTCTCTCTCTCTCTCCCTCCCACTCTATCTAAACAAAAAAATATGGAAAAATGTCTTCGGGTGAGGATAAAAAAGGGGTGTGGAATGAGGATGGCTATCGTCCATCAGGGGCACCTGGGTACCTTCATGTGAGCTCATTTGATCTGTCCATGAACTCTGCAAGTAGGATTGCTAACCCATTTTACAGAGGAGGAAACTGAGGTTCCTAGCTCGTGGTAAGTGGGCCCTCCTGGATTGCATAACAGCAAACAGCTTTCTCAGTGTGCCTGTCCTTAGTGGGGTCCCTAGAGACCCCTCTAACCGTTGAGTCTGTGAGGCCTGAGCACCCATGACAAGCCCTCAGGACCCCTCTCATTATGGAATGAATGGGTGGACCGACCTCTGCCCTTGGTAATGGGTGCTGAGGGCAAATGCCAGAGACCTGAGGCCATTACCATGACAACTTTGGATGGAGTTGACATCCCTGAGGCTGTCACTTCCTCCAGGCTCCAAGGAAGGGTCACATCCAGGGTTTGCAAACAGCGCTGCCAACATCACATTCAGAGGGACCCGTAGAGATCATACTGTATATAGATCAGGAGACAGGCCCGGGCGGAGAAAGGACCTGCTGAGGTCATGCGGTGAATTGGTGACGGAGCCAGGACTCGAACCAGGAGCCCCTGTCTCCTTGCCCGGAACCCTCTCCTCCACAGGTGCTTCCCTGTGGACATTAGACCCCTGCTCTCCCTGAGTGGCCTTGCACAGGCCTCGCCCTCTGATCCCTGGAGGGGTGCTGTTTCTGGTTGAGAGCAGGTCCGTGCATATGTTTGCGTGGTGGCAGCCTGCTGGGCAGAGGGGCACGCTGGATCGGGTGGCTGCTCAGACCCGGCCCATCACCAGCTCGCAGCCTGCTGCCCGGGCCATTACGCTGCCCGTAATGGAATCGCTGCCCTGGTTAAGTGTTCACATTAAATTAATACCTCCTCCACGGAGACAATCAGTTGGCATTTAATTTGTGTTTTCTTCTGAGCAGCAGAGTACAGCTGGGCAGCCGGGCCTCTGATGGGCACGTCTGCCAGGCATCTCTTCCCTGGGGTCAGGGGCTCAGTGCAGATGGGAGCAGCAGGGAGGGAGAGGGTGCGTGTGGGTGAGGCGGTGCTCGCAGGCTTAGGGGACCCAGCCCTCCTTTTACTGGAGAGAAAAGACACAGTAAAACCAGATGAGAGGAGGAGGTCAGGAGACTCCCCGGCCTCCACGCTCAGCCCTCAGAGGGTGGGTTCTCATGCAGTCCCTGCCCTACCCACGCCCCCCGCCGTTTTTGCTCATCTCTGTTACTTTTCTGCCACAAACGTGAATAGTTTGTGATATTAGACAAGGGGGTGGTATGGAATGAGGATGTTGACTCAGCTGTGAGTTTTAAGCTCTCTGGGGGGGCTCAGCAGAAGCTAAGGGGGTGGGGTCTTCACATGCAGATCCTTCTCGCCCAGGTGCCCACTCTGATCTGTTAACCCCCTGGCTTCTGCGAAACTGCACTGAGGAAAGGGCCCCTGGTTGGCCACGGTGCCAGCAGCCTCCTCCAGCTTGGCCGAGTCTAGAGAAGGACCTGACAGTCCGGGCACAGCCTCAGCCCAGCTTGGCACTGAGGGGTGGGGAGGGGAGAGGTACCTCTCTGCATCTGTGAGTGGGGGGCAGCACAGAGCCCAGGGGAACAGTACGGCTCCAGCATGCCCCCAGCTGTCCCCTGGCAGCCCACCCTGGCCGTGCCGCAATGGGGTGAGCTCCCTGTGGCCCAGGTAGAAAGTGCTCTCCGCCCACCTGCCCTCTGCCAGAGGGCCTGCCCACGCTTGGCCCTGAAGGAAGTTTTCCACTGACGGCTCGGGCCTAGCCATACCTGAACTTGCTTCCCATCACCTGCGCTGGCCTGGGTGTGCCGCCCTCGCCTTTCCTGGAAAGGTGTGGCCCATTCCTGGGGTGCCCTCCAGCTCCCCGGTCTGCTGCCGCAGCCAGCCGTGGCACCAAACCACGAGCCGCGAGCGTCTCGTCTGCGCTGCGCCGCGCCAGGGGTGGGGCTGGGCGGCTCACCCATTCGCCCCCCTCGCGGCGTTCTCGGGCCACCCTCCTCGGTGTGCTCCCTCTCGCACAGCTGAGGAAACCGAGGCCCAGCAAGGGCACCGGCCCACGCTCACACAGCGGGGAAGTGGTTAGGAGGGGAGGGCAGGAGGGACTCGGCGTCTTGCTGCCCAGGAGTCTCCAGGACTTTCTCCCCAGGAGCCCCAAGGCTGCCCTTGGAGCCATGTGCGTTTTGTGGGGGCTGCCCCCACTTTCCTCTGGAGGCAGAGCCCCAGAGCCTCTTTCTCTGGTCACAGAGGAAGTGAGAAATCTGTGAGTCAGTCCTCCTGCCAGTGACTTCAGCCTGGCTCCCTCCCCTCCGCACACCAGGCTTTGTCAGCCCCTTTCCTGTGGGGCTGTGTCATCCTGAGGCTGGGGGCTGGCAGTGAAGCTGCCCCCGCCCCCCAAGCATAGCCTTCTCGGCCGTCACGTGGGGCGGCTCCTCAGGAATGCCTGGAGACCACATCTGGCTGGGCCGCTGCCCCTCCCCCTCCCTGGCCACCTCGCACGTGTGCTCCTGCTGAGACGGTAGCCCCGGCCCCAGAGCTCAGGGCAGTGTCCTCCGTGGAGTCATTTCCTCTCTCTGGCCTCATTGTCCACGTCCCTGCATCCCCTCCCCTAATGGGGGCTGTGGGAAGTGGGGGGAGGCTTTCCTCTCCCCTGCTTCCTGCCGTGGCTGTCTCTGCCCCTGGCCTGCTGGTCTCCCTGGAGAGGCTCCCGAGCCAGCCCAGTGGATGGAGCTGGTGCTGGGAACTCGACTCCTGGGAGCCCCCAGGCTGGTGGGGTGCAGACAGACAGCTGATCCTTCCAGACAGCAGGGGCCTTGGGTGGGGAAGGGCTGAGCAGGGGGACTGAGGAGTGGTCGCAGTTGGGAGTAATTCATTCACTCTCTCAACACATCCATGCAGCAGCTACATGCTGCGGGTGGGTTGCAGGTGCAGGGAGACAGCAGAGAGTGTGGGTATAGCAATCACAAGCCGCGCTCCAGACTGGCGGAAGGGCTGGACCCCAGCTCCAGACCCACCTCCTCTAATGACTTGTCGGATGGCGCCCACCTCTGTGCCTCTTCTCCACCCAGAACCGGCATCTCTCCCGGGTTTCCTCTGTGCCCTGGTGCTGGAGGGCTTCCCTGTGCTGGCGGCACCCAATCCAAGCTCCCGATCCTTGGACTCTGCGGTCAGAGCCACCGCTTGTCCTGCATTGGCACGGAGGCCCTCCAGGACTGCCCTTGCCCTTGTCCGGCACCCCCCTGCTCCAGGTGTGGGTCACGCCCAGCGGTGCCCCAGGGGTTTCCGGGGAGGTGTACGTTGGCCCCTTCCTCCTTGGGATTCTGATTTCACATTCGGTTCAGGGCTGCAGGTGGGGGGAGGGGGGAGCACTGGTCACCAGAGGGACTGGAGGGACTGAGTCGTAAGGGCCATTAATACGCCCTGAGGTCCGCTCAGCCAGAACTGGCCCGTGGCTGGGGGCCAGTCACATGACTGTAAGAGAGTGTGGGAGAGAATGGTTTTCCTTGTGTCGCTGGAGTGTGTTGGGCCGCGATCTGTCTCGCTGAGAAATGGAGGCAGGTGCTGGGGGCGGCAGATCCGGGGCCTGGCTCACTGCCCTCCGCCTCCCTCCTCCGGAGCTCTGGCTTAGGCTGGCAGAACGGAGGACTCTGCCACCCTCTCCCTGCGTAGCCCTGGGCCTCCATATCATCTGTGCGCCCGAGGTTTGGGCAAGGTGAGTCCTGTCCCTTTCAGCCTTTGCTTTGGGAGATTGTCTGAGTGTTCGTTTTCCTGTAAAGTGAAAACAGCCCCGCCTTCCTGGCTGTGTGATCTTGGCTGATGGTTTTGGACTTGAACATCTTCATCGGTGACACGGAGGTGGTGATTGTACCTAAAGGTTACTGTGTCACTCGCTGAAATGAGGTTTGCATGTGAAGCCACTAAGAATGGGCACATCGTAGGCACTCAGACCCCGTTAGATGTTCCATTAGTATTGTCACCATCTTCGTCCTCGCCGTCATGAGCTACCCTGCCTGCTCCCGGGGCTGCTCTGAGCGTCGTGGACTGAGAGCTGCCAGTCGTGTGAGACTTGCTGCCGCTGTCTGCCTGCGGGAGGGGTGGAGAGGGGAGGATCTGGGCAAGGTGGATCTGGGACTGGGGCCTGAGGACTTTGGGGAGGTGGAGAGGGTAGAGGGTGGTCCCTCGCTCTTCTGGCATGGTGGCTGGCTCTTGGGGGAGAGCCTTGTGTGGTGAGACACCACCGCCAAGCCGCCCGCATCCCGAGGCCTGGCTGCTCCAGCAGGAGCTTGGAACTGGAGAAGGGAGAACAGAAAAGTGGCTGGGGCCTTGGGGAAGGGGCGACATTTGAGACCAACCTGGGACAATGCACAGGGTGTCAGAAGGCTGAGGAGGGAGGGACAGGGAAACGGACTTGCCTCTGAGCCTGTGTCCTCATCTGCAAGTGGGGATGACCCTTAGGGGCGTGTCAGGTGACATGCTATAGTTTGTGTGTAAGTGACTGTCCAACATGGTGCTCACAACCCAGAGGGCGACCAATAAATGTCCCCCGCTCCTGTCTCTAATCCATCACATTAAGAGAAGAATTTGGAAGTTTAAGCTGTTGTGCAGGGTGGTTCTAAGTGACTTGGCCCTGGCTTGAGTGGTCTTTGGGCCTCATTTCCCCTGTAACACAGGGAGGTGGTGTTCTGTGTGACTTCCTTTGCTGAGCGGTGGGTCATGCAAGAGAATTGGGACAGTGAAGGTTAAAGGACATGATATCCGCCAGCCCCTGGCCCATAGTAGGTGTGTCCCCTTCTCAGGGGCCACTGGCTACTCCCAGGCCTTCTTGCTGCCCCGCTTTGCTTATCTGGTTCTTCTGCCTGAAACACCCATCCTGCCGAAACTTTACTGCTGTGGGCTGGTCCAGGTCGGGGAGGGGACTGTGCCTGGGAAGCAGGCGTTGAAATGTCTCACTCAGCCCACAGCTTGGTGGACCAGTTCTCGGTCAAGCTGCGTGCTTCCTCCTCCAGGGCTGAGTTGCCGTGAGTGTGGGGTGTCTGGAGCATCTTAAGAAGCCCGTCACCTGTGGTCATCCTTCCCCCCAGTCCGCCAGAGCAGCTGAAGGGCAAAGCTTTTCTGCACTGTCAACCCTGGAGCCAGCGGAGCCAGATTCTCCCGCGGCAGCTGGGAGGCATGTCAGCGGGACAGCGGACTCGGTCCGCCAGGCCAGCTGCTATCTGCACGCTGGGGTCTGTGCCCTGTCTTCCGGGACCAGGAGTGCCGGCTGCCCACCCAGCCTGGCTTTGGAAACAAAAGGGCCATGAAATCATTCGTGCAAGCTCATCTGCTGGGGTGCGGCTTAGAATCACTAGTGAGGAGTGGGGCCACTCAAAGTGCCATCTGCAGGGGAGCTCGTTAGAAATACGGCTGCAGGTTTCTGTCCACTGCACCCCAGACCTGCTGCATCTGGGTCTGCATCTCAGCAAGATCCCTGGGTGATTTCCATGCTTGTCACAATGTGCCGCGTCTGGGTGCCAGCCCTGCTTCTAGCTGTGTGACCTCAGACAAGTTACCTCTCTGACCTCAGCTCTCCCATCTGCAAAGTGGGTTTGGAGGAAAATTCTTCACCCGAGAGGGTTAATAGTTCACACGAAAGCTGATGAGATGGGTGTACAGGGCACCGAGCCCCGTGCATGCGTGGCACCCAGACCTGGCACCGAGCCCCGTGCATGCGTGGGTCCCAGACGCAGCACCGAGCCCCGTGCATGCGTGGCTCCCAGACGTGGCACCGAGCCCCGTGCATGCTGGCACCCAGACCTGGCACCGAGCCCCGTGCATGCGTGGCACCCAGACGCGGCACCGAGCCCCGTGCATGCGTGGCTCCCAGACGCGGCACCGAGCCCCGTGCATGCGTGGCACCCAGGCGTGGCACCGAGCCCCGTGCATGCGTGGCACCCAGACCTGGCACCGAGCCCCGTGCATGCGTGGCACCCAGACGCGGCACCGAGCCCCGTGCATGCGTGGCACCCAGACGTGGCACCGAGCCCCGTGCATGCGTGGCACCCAGACGTGGCACCGAGCCCCGTGCATGCGTGGCACCCAGACCTGGCACCGAGCCCCGTGCATGCGTGGCACCCAGACGCGGCACCGAGCCCCGTGCATGCGTGGCACCCAGATCTGGCACTGAGCCCCGTGCATGCGTGGCACGCAGACGCGCTCACCAGGCAGTGGCTGCTTCTACTGCCGCTAATGTCTCTGGAGATCCAAAGACACGGCTCAGGCTCTCACTCTGGGTAGACTTGGGGCCAGTTGTTCTTCTCTGGGCCTCATTTTCCCTTCTGTACAATGGGTCTGTTGACCCCTGGCCCACCTTTCTCATGAGAGGGTTGCTGTGAGGAAAAGTGAGTGGGGGCTGGGCCGTCTCCCCAGGAGCCTGGGGAGTGGGTGTGTGGGGGGTGCGATGCCCCTGGGCTCCTGTGTCTTCACCCCTCGCTGCCCCCTGCCTGCTGTCCGGCAGTCGCTGTATGACCCAGCGGTGAGGCCAGGCCCTCCCGTGCGCCTGCTCCGCTCAGTGGCTTTGGAATCAAGTTCTCTGCCCGACTCCGAGCGGCGTGGCCAGGAGAGATGATTCAGCTTGGGGCCTGGGTTCTGGGCCTTGGCCTCTCCTGAGGGGAGCCCTGGATGCCCCAGGCCGCTGGGCGGGGCGAGGGCAGCCTGTGGACTTCTGCGCACCTGGGATTTCTGTCCCCCACCTTGGGCTCGGAGCTGAACTCCAGGCCTGGCCCTTGGCGTACTGGGTGACCTTGCGGGTTCCTGGTACACTGGGGCCTCGGTTTCCCTACTTGTACAATGAAGGTCCTCATTGAGATGGTCCTGCCTGGGTTAGACTCTTGGGTTCCCTCCCTCTCTCCTTAGCTTCCTCTGTGTCCTTCATCCCTGGGAGAGGCCCCCACCTCACCCCATTGCTCTGTAGGTCCTGCACCCTGTGGCCCATGGCACATCGAGGCCCGACTCCCAATGTTGGGGGCTGGGAAAGACCAGAGGGAACAGGAGAGAGGAGCGTGCGTGTGTGTGTGTCCGTCCTCTGGGAGCCCTAGCCAGGTCCGTCTCGCCTTGTGTGGGAGAGAGGAGGAATTTTCCTCTGTGTGTGCAAACAGTATCCGTTTTCTCTTGTTTCCAAAAGCTGGTGACGTAACCCACTCTTCGTCCATTCCTCCCCTCTGGCCTATTTTTAGCTGCCCCAGCAGCATCCGAAAGGCTTCCAGACCTGCCTGCACGAGGCCATGTAGGGAGGCGGCCGTGGGGTGAGGAAAGGGAAGCTCATCTGTCTGTCCCGGGATGGAGAGGGGACCAAAACCTGCGGCTGGCCTCCTGGGGGGGGGGGGGGAGGGGGGGCTGGGGGGGGAGCTGGGTTAGGGCTCTGATTGGTCCTGGGTCCCGGAGGAGCCTCCAGCCCAGGTTTGCGTCCTGGCTCCGCCGTCCTCATCCCGACCTTGGGCACCTGACTCTGTGCCTTGCTTTCTTCACCTGTGACATGGGGATAATGGAGGCACCTATGCTAGAGGGTTGTTACGAGGATTGAATTATGTCCAGTAAATGGGTACCTGCTACAAAGGAAGCCCGCAGTGAAGGCGAGTTGGTATTGTTACAGTGATTATATTGATCATCATCTCATCCAACCGTCAGAGCTGTGATTTATTATTTTTTGCTGCAGTAATGCAGACTTGGGTTTGAAGTCCAGCCCTACTCACTCACTTGCTGTGTATCTTTGGGCAGGACATGTAACCCCTCTGAGCCTACACGTCCTCTTCTGTAAGACAGCTGATAGCTCTGCAGACGTCTTTGTTGGCTAGGGTCGGCTGCAGGACCGCAGACGCTAAGACTGCGATAGCAAGCACAACGAACGTGTATTTCTTGCGGGTGCAAAGAACAGCCGAGGGCGGTGCTGGCTGCAGCCAGGCGCCTACGTGCCAGCCTGGACACTGCATCTGCTGGCAGCAGCGGGAGAGCAGCGTTGCCACAGCACTTTACAGTTTGCTCAAGGGAGGCATGCCGATCTCTCTGCCTCATCTCCCCGTGGTGCTGCGCTCATGCTCGGAGCAGCACCGGGTACTGTGGCCGGGTGTCAGCCCCTCTGTCCCCGCCCCACCCCCGCCGCCCCGAGCCGGAGCCCCTGGAGGGCAGGCAGGCATGGATTCACTGCTGTGCCTTCCTCGCCCAGCCCGGGGACAGGCCCAGGTGACTGCCTGCACTGTGTCCTCTGACCACCTGTCCTTCTTGGCTCTTACAGATGGGAGGAGGAGCTCGCCAAGAGCATGAACCTGCAGACCATGGTGGACACGCTGAAGGAGGTAAGAGCCGCCAGGGGTCCCGATCAGAAGAGGCTCGCGGGAGAACCATGTGGACAGGGGCACAGTCTTCAGGGGGCAGAGCCAGGGCAGTCCCCAGTCTGGGCTACCTCCTGCTGCTTCAGTCTCTCCTTGATGGAGCCAAGAGGCCTCTTCTGTGTCCCCTGATTGGAGCTAGGAAGGGACCAGCACAGTGTTGCAGAAAAGCTCGGGTACAGTCGTTGGGAAGGCTGGGTCCAAGCTGTGGTGCTACCCCGGCTTGTGGGGTGACCTGAGCGAGTGCCTCCCTTCTCCTGCCTCTTCTCCCCATCTGAGGCTTGGACGGATGGTGTCTAGGCCCCGCCGCCCCCAGCTTGAGGAACTGACGTGGGGCCGACCGCCTGGGAGAGGGCAGAGGGCAGGTCACCAGGCGGGCTCCCAGCCCTCGCGGGCTCTCCATGGCGTGAGGACCTCCCTGGCTGTTCTGCCTGGTAGCTCTGTGTTCTGGGCCCTGCGCTCATCTGTCTGCTGGGCACCCTAAGCAACAGACCTCAGCTTCCCGGCCTCTCGTTTTCTCTCAGTCAAATGGGTGCAAGAATAGTGACCCCATGAGAAGCACGGAACGCTCCTTTAAATATTTTTAAAAATCGGCCCTGGCCAATTTGGCTCAGCGGTTAGAGCATCGGCCTGCGCCCAGAAAGACCTGGGTTCGGTTCCCGCTAAGGTCATGTATCTTGGTTGCAGTTTGTCCCCGGCCCTGGTTGGGTCGTGCGGGTGGCAGCCACTCGATGTGTCCCTTTCACGTCGATGTTTCTCTTTCTCTTCCTCTCTCTCCCTCCCACTCTATCTGAACAAAAAATGAAAAAATGTCCTCGGGTGAGAATAAAAAAAAAAATTTAGTAAATATTTTAAAAAATCGCTTTCTGGTATTGAAAACATTTCTCTTCTAAGCAAATTAGAGGCAGATAAAATATTGTCAATACGTGGAAGGGGGAGGATGAACATCCCCCGTTTTTATAACAAAAGTGCTTTTTACTTTGCAAACATAACACGTCTATGCTCAAATATTTGGAAAGCTGAGAACAGCTTGGAGAAGAAAATGCAGCTCCCCTCCAGTTCTGCCCCTGCTGTTGACATACAGGTCGCCGCCTTCCGGTCTTTTCTGTGCAAACATACATACTCCAGGTGTACGTTCGGCTAGGGTGACGCACGTGACCTTGCCATGTTGGATGCCAGGGATGGTCCCATATTGGCTATTTCCCGTGAATCAACTACTGTTTTAGCCTGTTGGGATCACCGTTGCTGTAACCTGCTCATCGTCTCTCCCTCGCTGCCATGGGGTTCCCACGCTGTAAATATTCCTTTGAGAAGTTTTTTTTTAAATCCTCACTTGAGGACATTTTCTTGCATTTGTCTTCAGATAGAGCAGGAGGGAGAGAGGGGGGAAGAGAGAGAGAGAGAGACTTCGATGTGAGAGAGACACATCGACTGGCTGCCACCCACACGACCCAACCAAGGCCAGGGACAACTGCAACCGAGGTACGTGCCCTTAGTGGGAACCGAACCCGGGACTCTCTGGTCCACAGGCTGACGCTCTAACCGCTGACCAAACAGGCCGGGGCTCCTTTGAGAAGTGTTTTAAGCTGCGTGGTTGGAAGTCAGGCTGGGCTGAGGTCCTTGCACTCCTTCCCCAGCCATCGGCGCCTGGCCTGATTGGGCCCAGGTGTCCAGCCCCTCCTACCCTCGGGGTGCCGCCCCCTAAACCCTCCCCATCTCCATCCCCATAGGCAGCGCAGGAGGCCGAAGCCATCCAGGAGGAGATGAATGAGACGATCGAGAGGCTGAAGGCCGAGCTGGTGGTGTTTAAGGGGCTCATGAGTGACGTAAGTGCCACTGGCCACCGCCCCCAGGTGTCACAACTTCCGCCCACACCCGTCATGCAAAATGCTTCATTCACTCCGAGGCTCTGGAGCTCGGCTTCTAGTGAGAGTGCAGGCTGGCTGCGTGAGGGTGCATCAAGACCAGGCATCCCCCCGCCCCACCCCCGCTTCCCTTGGTCTGATAGAGATGCATTAATCTGCTGCTTAACCCATCCCGCCCTCCCGGGCCCCTGGGGGTCTGTGTGTGTCGGCTCTGACTCTTCCCCAGCTCGCCATGCTGTGGGGGGTGGCCGTGGGCCTCAGTGTCTGAGCACAGGTTGACGGGGCCCCGGGCCATGCCAGCCTGAGGCTCCCAGGCCAGTGGCCTTCCGCGGGGCTGCGGTATAAGGTCTGGGGGGGCCTGGGTGTGCGCCCTTTGGACAATCAAGCTCTTCTGAGTAACTGTGGGTGAGGGGAGCTGTCGGCGGCCCAGGCCTCCTTCCTGCGGGGACCTGGGTTTCCTGCCACCTTCCAGCAGCGGGAAGTGTGTAGGGAGAGCCCGGTCATGGGTGACTCAGCCTGGTGTGGCTTCTGGTCCTGAGGGCGTGAAGCTGGGTGTGGATGGGGGGAGCCTCCCAGGGCTCCAGGTGGAGGCCATTTGGCTTCCCCTTCCTGGGGTCCAGGGGGACCCTCAACCTGGCCTGGGCAGACCCCCGCTGTCAGAGAGAGAGCTGCCCTGGCAGGCACCTCTTTGTGGGGGACAAGTGGGGCGCGCTGATGGGAAAGGGACGTTTTCCACCTGTGGGGGCCGCCTTCGTGTTTCTTCGCTCTAACCATGAACACTGACGATGTCTGCTGAGAGAATCTTCCAGCCTTGGGGGACGGCAGACCTGTTCTCACACTGTCCACTCTGCAGAGCCTTAGCTCCCATGGCCCCTCCCCCGGCCCCGACCTGAGCACCCAGGAAAAGCTCAAGGCCCCCTCCGACTCCGGGGCCTCCCACGCACACCTAGGGTCTCCGCCCTTCTGTCCAGCAGGGGCCTGGGAGCAACGCCCCCACCCCGTGCCTGCTCCGGCCCGTGCTCACGTAACCCCTGCTGTCCTCCCTGCAGCCCATGACAGACCTGGACACAAAGATCCAAGAAAAGGCCATGAAGGTGGACATGGACATCTGCCGCCGAATCGATATCACGGCCAAGCTGTGCGATGTCGCACAGCAGCGGAACTCGGAAGACGTGTCCAAGATCTTCCAGGTGACTAGGGCCTCCCTGCTCACCTCCGCTGCTCCCACCACCACTCCACCTCCCAGAGAGCCCGGCCTCAGCCCCCGCCTGCCCTGTTCCCTCACACCCCCACTGCCCCACTCCCCCAGCGGCAGCGTGGCCTCCCCAGGAGAACGTAGACAGGGACCAGTAGACTCATAGGCTGGTCCAACTCCATCATCAAGGCTGACGGCTTCATCCCATGGCTGAGGAGACCACTCACCCGGGGTGTCATGTTGGGCTCAAGGAAGGAAATGGCAGAGCTGGGACTAGAGCTCAGGTCTCCCGACCCTGCAAGGCTTTGTCCACCTGCCCATGCTGGGTTCACTGTGTGGCTTCCTGCCTCTTGCCCGGGTGCCAGGCTGGGGGTCCCTGGTGAACCAGCCTGGGCCCTGGCAGATGAGCCTCAGAATTCCAAGGACGAGCTGTTGACCTCTGACTGTTTCATTCCCCCTGAAGAGGCCCCCAGTCTCCCACCCCTCCCCTTCCATGAGCAAGTGTGTGTGTCCTGAGAAGAGGCGATGGGTTCACTTGCGGCTGTCCCTGGGGAGGGTCTGGGGGCTGGCTCGGCCAGCTGCCGGAGGGCACGCGTCATTCTCCAAAGGCCGCTTCCTGAGTTTGCGTTGTGGTTTGGCTTTCGCTTGAGCCCAGGGCAATACCGTGTGTTGTTGCTTTAAGGGTGTGACTTTGGATGTAGCCAGGTGAGATCTGGGCTTCCCTCGGTCCTCGGTCCACCTCTGGGCCTTCTCGCTGCCCCTCTGGAAAGCAGGGGCACCATTTCAGCCTTTGTTTGGTTTGCTCTTGTCTTGTCTGCTTGGAGTGGAGGGAGCTTGGTGAACATGGGCCTCCCGCCCGCCTGTTACCTTTGCATGTGAACAGGAGGGCTCTGGGGCGCACGGAGCCATCTGGGCCTCCGTGAGGGCTTCTCTGTGTCTCTGGCTGGCGCTGAGACATCCCAGGTGACTGTGTACCCCAGTCTAGCTCGCTCCTCTCCCCAGATCTCGTGGCTGCTTCTCTGGTGAAGGGGTGAGCTGAACTGGCCCAACCACCAAAGCAGGGAAGGGTCCAGTCTGTCGGTGTCCTCCATCCGCATGTCTCCCCACCTCATGCTTCCTGCTAACGTCACCTGCTTCTTAGAGGACGTGTGCATCTCTCCCGGCAGTGGCTGGCCCCAGCCATGCTCCACCTGTCCCATGGGATGCTGGCTCCCTGCCCAGCCCATGCCTACCCTCCATCCTGGCAGAGCCTCCTACTTACCTTGATCTCTTCCTTTCCGGGTTAGGTGGTCCCCAAAAAGAAAGAGCGCAAGGTGACTTCGGACGAGGATATCTCTGAGCAGGACGGGGAGGTGAACCGGTTCTCAGATGAAGAGGTCGGCTCTATGAACATCACAGACGAGATGAAGCGCATGTTTAACCAGCTGTGAGTATTTCCACTGCCCCGGCTGGGGGCTCCTCTCCGTTTCCCCAGGTCACTAGGGCAGGGGTGGCACACTGGTGGCCTGGGCTGAAAGTAGCCCACACGTGGGTTTTGTTGGCCAGCATAGTGAACACATTTGCATTCATTCTTCGCCTTTATAATTTGGGGAGTTCCACATTTTTAGAAAGGACCAAATGGGGTTGGTGGTTGTGTTTGTGGGGGAGTCTGGACCAAGTCTTAGGCCCACTCCCACTAGTTTTCTTGTGGTGGGGTGGCTGAGCTGAGCGTCACAGCGGGCTCAGCACGCTGGCCTCGCACCCTCCATCTGTAGGACGCTGTACAAACGTGACTGCATCGACTAGACAATCAGCTAGGAGGTGGGGTGATCACTCCCCCTTTGTCGATGAGGAAGCTGAGGCTCCAGGGACCGCTTGGCCGAGACCACTCTGCTCCTTCGTGCAGAGCTAGGGTGCGGAACCAGGCCCGCCTGCCTGTGTCCTCTCTCTCTGAGGGGCTGCTGGGTTAGTGGCAGAACATGGGCTGGACATGGTCAGTGTGGGTTGGAGCCAGCTTGTACCAGCTCACGGAAGCTATTGTGCCCATCTGCCCGTGCCAGGTTCAGTGATGGAGTGATGCCACATTTGTAGCTTAAAGTTTGCCAGGGTGGAAAATGGACAGATGCTACCAGGCAGGGCTGCCCCCCAACCCCAGCGGGTTTACCTGAAACTCCCCATGGAGAGTTGTCTGGGGCAGGGATGCTTTGTGGCCTTGGCGGGTCCAGGTCCGTGCTCTCAACCTGATCCAGTTTGAACCCTGATCCAGTTTTTGCTGATGAGAAGGGTGGGGAAGGGGAGGGGAGAGGTGGGCATGGGTGACTTGTCTAAGGGCCTGGAGTCAGGGGGCAGGGCTGGGGGGGTCTCTGGGGTCGCCTCTCCCTGCCCCAGTGACCTGCTCCGCCCGCTCTCTCCGCCGTGGGGATGCTTGCCCCACACTCCCCTGTACGGCGGCCCCCCTGAAGCAGAACCGAGATGGGGCTGTGGTTTAGGGATTGCTATTTGTAGGTGACAAGGACACTTCCAGACTCTTGACACCCCCAACTCCAATTCTCATATGCTCAGTTTTTGCTGATGAGAAGGGTTTGGGGAGAAGCGTCGGTCGGGCCTAGGTTTTCTGAACGTTCCTCCGGGCCTTCCCGAGCCTAAGGCGGAGCTGTATGTCCCACAGACCCACACTGGGCCCATTTGGTTGCATTCAAGGGCTTCTCTGAAGAAATCTTTGTCCTCATTTTCATAAAGTCACCAGGGAGTCAGGGTGAACTGAAACAGTCCCAAGAACCGAGTCCAGGGGCGCCATGGCCGATTCCTGTGGGTATGAAATTAGATTGATCTGGTGGTGAAGTTGCCCAAATTAAAAAATATATATCCTCTGTTCACCCCCGCCACCCTTGCATTTCTGGCCAAGGCCATGCTGACCCCACCCTGGGTGGAGCCCTGGCCCCTCCCTCGGACATCTCAGCTCACCAAGCCAGAGACTGCCCCCGGCCAGCCCCAGAGGTCCTTGGATAACGCACTGGGTCAGGACTGCTGTTGTGATCAAAATCAGTTGCTTGGCTTTCAGACAGAACAAGGAAAGGGGAGGAATTTGCTACTTTCTGTGTCTGGTGGCCAGCCCTCCTCCTCAGCCCCGCCCTCGCGATCTGTGGGACAGGGGTCGCCTCTTCCCAGCCCTTTCTCGGGTCCATCTTCCCTTCTTTCCTGGCTTCCTATTCCTCATCTGGGGTTTCCTTCAGATCCCAGGCCCGGGAAGGAAGTGAAGTCAGATGTTGGGTATGTGGTGTGGTGACAGTGGACCCCAGGGGCTTGTCTGAAGCTAGTCCAGCTCCGTGGCTCCGCCCGCTGCAGCCCTGGCCCGGGCTTTGCTGCCCGGACTCACAGAGCCACCTACAGGCTCTGGCAGGAACTGCTTTTTTTGGAGAGGAACCTGGGAGGGTGCTCTGGGCCGCTTTTTACCAGAGATTCTTTTTTCTTGGGCTCTGCCCAGTGGCCCACAGCCTGGATCATTTTTGAAAGGTTAGGAGAATCCAGGAAGGAGTTGAGGGAGGGAGTGTAAGCAGGAGGGAGAGCCCCTGGATGGGAATCTGGAGACTTGGGGTCCACTTCCTTTTTGGTTAATTCATCTGGTCAAGTAACTTAATATGAACCTTCTCACCTGATTATTGGGTGTGTTGGGCTGAATGATTTTTAAGGTCCCCTCCAGTTGGGGTAACCATGAGTCTTCAGAAACCCCTCAGTCCCAGGCAAGCCTGTGTGGCCTATTCCCCTACTTCCAGTCCTAGTGAATAGGGGAGCCCCGAAATCACCCAGTCTTTGCATTCAAATCTGATTTTCAGCATCTATTGTTCTAGCAGTCCACTGAATCCCTCCGAGCCTCAGTTTCCTCACCTGTAAAGAGGGAATGATAATCGGGCTTGTCTCTCAGGATTGCTGTGGGGATAGCGTGAAGGGCATCGTATCGTGCGTGGAGCCCGTCTGCGACAGTCCCTGTGTGCGCTCGCTCGGCGATGTTCTGGCGGGGCGGGGAAAGCCGTAGGGAGCAGAACTCGCTTTCAGCCAGTTTCTGTTACAGGCTAGCAGGGTGACTTGGGTCAAGTGAGTTTTTCTTTCTGAGCTGCAATTTCCTCATCTGCGAATGGGAATAATATCAACCATTCCAAGTTGCAGAGATTATATAAATCTCCTCGCACAAAGTAGGGCTCACGAAATGAGCTATGTACCGAATGCAAAAGTTACAAGATTGGACTTGGGAGGAAAATGCGTTTAGTCTCCACTGATAAGAAAGCCTGCATTATAAAAATATACATTTTAAATTGTGCAGAGTATGTAAAAACATTCTGCATTTTAAAAGAGTTCAACTCCATGGACAAGGCGCATATCCCCTTTGCCACCACCCCTGTCTTTTTGGAGGGCCACCTTGCAGTGCCCCTGTCTCTGTCCCATCCTGGCCCCGGAGCCTGGCTCCTGTTCAGTCGTGCCCTCCCGTGTCACCCCCATAGGCGGGAGACTTTTGACTTTGACGACGACTGTGACAGCCTGACGTGGGAAGAGAACGAAGACACACTGCTGCTCTGGGAGGACTTCACCAACTGCAACCCCTCCATCGAGCTGCAGGGCGAGGTGAGCCTGGGGCCTGGCCTGCCCAGGGCTGGGGGGTGGGGGCCGGGCACCTGCTTTCAGTGATCCTCCTCCCTGTTCTCTCCCTGATGCCCTCGCCACCCAGCTAAATTGTCCCCTTTGTTCTGTTTCCTCAGCAAGAGGAGAACTTGGGCAACTTGATCCACGAGACAGAATCCTTCTTCAAGACGAGAGACAAGGAGTACCAGGAAACGATAGGCCAGATCGAGGTGAGGCTCCCTGAGGTCATCTGGTCGAGACCCCTGGGGACTCGTGGCCACAGGGCAGGGGCTGGTAGCCTGGGGCAGCCACAGGCTCGGAAGTCAGGAGGCCTACTGATGCCCTGCCTGGTGCTGGGAAAGCCATAGCCCTCTTAGGGCCTCAGTTTCCTAATCTGTAAAATGGGGGTGGTGATCCTTGGCTGCCCAAGAGGTTTTTAAAAAAGTTATTGAACTGAGATGGTGATCTCAAAATAACGAGAGCTGATATTTGAGTGACATCAAGTGACACTAGGCATTGAGTAAGCCCGTTAACAAGTACACCCTCCCTAGTGTCCACATACCCTAGTATGGAGTTGCAGGGACCTAGGTGCCCTAGCAGTAGGGGCTGAGCGCCCTGTTTTACAGAGGAGGGCAAGAGGTTAGAGAAGACCGATGACTTGCCCAAGGCCTCCAGCCAACAAACAGCCTTCGAGCCCAGCCTCGCCCGAGAACCTGTGCACTGGGCCATGTCTGTCAGTGAGGGTCATTGCTATTGTCATGCTGGAGAAAGGGAGGCTCCTTCCCTGGGGGATGTACCACGTGGCAGAGGAGAAGGGTCCAATATGAGAGACCGGAGAACTTTTCTAATCGAGTCCGTAGAAAGTGCGGAGATGCTGGGCAGAGCGGAGTCACAGGACCAGGCAGGGCTCCTCCGGGAGGCTGCCCTTCTCGTTGCTAAGCAACTAGCCCCCTTTCATCTGAAGCAGTTCTAGAGGCCAGGGACTCCTCTGCAGGGCCCTGCGGTGGCCGGGGTGGCCGCGAGGCTGCTGTCCCGCAGGTGGTGAGGAGGGACTCGCTGAGGGTTTTGCCAGGAGGATGACTGGGCCTCACGCTGTCCCGTGTCGGCTCCTCGCAGCTGGAGCTGGCCACAGCCAAGAGCGACATGAACCGGCACCTGCACGAGTACATGGAGATGTGCAGCATGAAGCGCGGCCTGGACGTGCAGATGGAGACCTGCCGCCGGCTCATCAAGGGCTCCGCAGACAGGTGCGTGGCCCGTCCTCCCGCAGCAGCGGGGTGCTTGCGAGGAGCTTGTGGGGCTACAACTTACAAGCCTGCCTGTTTCATCTGCCCAGCCCACGTGTCCGTCCACCCGTCCACCCAGGGAATGCTAGTTACCTACCTGCTGTGTGCTGGGTGACTCACCTGTCCAACTTCACTAACTCCCTGCACCACCTACTCGACAGCTGCTTGCTGGGGGCCTGCTCTGTGCAAGGCCATGGGGATACAGTGATGGAAGCAACAGTCATGGCCCCTGCCCTCGGGGAGCTTACACCCCACTTTCTGCTGAGTGGGGGAGTGGAGGGCATGGGCAGGACACTCCTTTCCACCTGGCTGATGGGACCCCCATTCGTGCATGAGAAGCAATTTCACGTCCTTTCCCATATTCCAACCCAGGGCCAGGTGCTTTGGGCCCCTTTTATTAAAACAAAGACGGGGAGCCCCTGCCTTCCCGGAACATGCAGCCTCGTTGGGGAGACAGCCACGCTACTCATGAACCAGGATAATACGTGTAAACTGCCCGGCATACATGTTCATTGCGATGGTTTCTCTGACGATGACTATTCCTGCAGGCTGTGGTTCGGGCCGTAAAAGCGGGAGGGGCAGCTCCGCGGGAAGCTGCCTGTGGGGCCCTGGGCTTACTCCCCCAGATCCTGCTGTCATTGTCTCCGGTGTGCAGATGGAGGAGTGGGAGCTTCGGCAGTTTAGGGAGTTTGCCCAAGGTCCCCCAGCTCATCAGGGACAGAGCCAACATTTTAGCCCGGTGCTAAGAACCACTATCCATTATGGCCTCCTCTGGGAGCTGAGTTAACTGCGGTTTACTGAGCACGTACTATGTGCCCAGACCTGTGCTAGGGGGTTTGAGGGTAAGAACCCAGCTTGATCCATGGTCTCTGCTCCCAAGGGGCCTTTGGTACCCAGAGCAATCGGAGGCTGGTGCAGGAGGCCCCCAAAAGCCTTGAGCCTAGGAGAGTCTAAGGAAAGCAGAGCACGGGCAGGGTCTCAGGAGAGGACCCCCTCTGAGGTTAGAGCTCACAGGAGTGCTTCTGAGCCCTTCCCACTCCTTAAATACCTTCAGGGGTCCTCCGGCTGCCCTCTGACCGTCCCCCATTCTTGTGCCATCCAGGAACTCACCGTCCCCCAGCTCCGTGGCCAGCAGCGACTCAGGAAGCACAGACGAGATCCAGGACGAGTTCGAGCGGGAGGCGGATGTGGAGCCCATGGTCAGCTGATGACGGAGGCCCCCGCGCCTGGTGGATTTGGTGACGGGGCCTCTGCCCCTCTCCCCACGAGGCCAGGACGGCTCACAGTGGGCTCCCGTCCTCAACACAGACTTCCTCTGCCCCCCTTCTCTGGAGGCCCCAAGGGACTGCTGCTTCCTTCCTCCCTTCCACCTACCATCAACCAGTGCCCCCTCTCCACCCACCCACCCAAGGAATGGTGCTCTCAATTTCTATTCTCCATGTTACAAATGCAGACTTCTGTCCAGATGATGCAGTGTTAACCGTGCCTTTTCCCTTAAGCTGAGCCACTTTGAGCTCCAAAGAATTCTTCCTAGCAGGTGTTTTTATACAAAACTCTAAGGTGAGGGCGGGGCCCCGTGTGGTATATTGTGGTTTTCTACCCTCCCACCTGCTCCTCTGATTGGCCATGACCTATGCCCTCCCCTCCTCTGCTGGCCAGTGCTGATGGAGTTGGGCTTGGGGTGGTCTCCCTCCACCCAGGACGGAGCCGTTTGCCTCTGCAAACTTTCCACACCTGGGTGGGGACCGCCTAAGGATTTTCACTTACCAAAAGGGGAAACGATGGAAGGAGGGAGGGAAGACAAATTTTTATTTTATTTTTGGATCGAGTGGCACAGCGGAGGCACAAGGCACTGGGGGAAGGTGGAGCCTCACTGTGTTTAAACCACTATGCAAAAAACAAAACAAACAAAGCAGCTTGCCTTATGTATTGTGGGAGGCAGGTCTGCTCCCAGACTCAAGGTGTTGCCCTGGAGCTGGGGGAGGCCCAAGCCGGGCGACGTCTCTTGCAACCGCGGAGGGGGTTTGGCCAAGATGAGGAAAGAGGCCTGGGTCCTGCAAGGCCCTTGGCCACCGGACAGTTTGCTTTCTTGGGACCTTTGTGGGTTTGGTTGGGGCGGGGGGTCTTCTATTGCCCTGATGACTTGATGTTTTCCCCTCTATTTCCAGCCAGCTACAAGGGGTTATAGATCTGTAATTTCTCTGTGAGAAAGTGAAGGGAGCCGGGCCTGGTACCACCCCTTCTGCAGCGGAGCCAGGTGAGGCCCGCCTGCTGCCCTCTTGGTTCCCCACTGTGCCCCAGTCGGCCACGCTGGGTCACTGGCAGGCCCTGGACAGGGAGCAGGAGGGAGGGCCGCTGGCAGGTTGAAGGTGGCGGGAGTGGGCACTCCAGGGAGGATCGTCCGTGTCCGACATATGCAAGCTTCTTCCCAAACTTCACTGACTGACCAGTTGGGGAGTGATTGAGCCAGTATCTCCCCAAGACTTGAGTGGACCAGGGTTGAAGAGCGCTGTGTTGAGACCACCCGCCAAACCTCAGCTTGGAGCCAGCTGACCAGGCTTTGCTTTTTTAAAAAAAAAATTTCTTTTGTACTCACTCCTGTGGGTCTGAGTTGCCGGTTTTGGTTTTGTTGGCCCAGCAGCTCCTCCTGGAGGTCAAAGGAGTGCACTGTGCCCAAGGACCAGGACTCCTGACCTCCAGGGCTTATGTCTAGGGCAGAGGACAGGTTCTGGCTTTGAGTAGGTTGTGGCCCCCAGTCTTTCCTCCCCCGGGGTACCAACCACCTTTAAGGGCCATCTTTCTCTTCTGTTTTTCCATCTGTTTTTCAGTCTTAAAACCATTGTACATAATATTCACATAATATATATATATACATATATGGAGAGAGAGAAAAAAAGAGTGTTAGTGACTGTGTTATTTTTATTTATCAGATCTTGGTGGCCTTTATTCTTTCTTTCTAATTTGTTGCTGTTGAGGAAACCTCATACTGTTCCCTGTGGCAGTCTGGCCGAGAGGCTTCCGTGCCCAGCGTCTCTTATTAGCTACGTGGTCCCTTGGTAGGTACTAGAAAGGAGGATGGTTTCGGAGGAGAGACCGCCCCTCCCCCTCCTCCTTACAACCCTTGTTCTAAAGGTTACAGGGTTCAAGCATACCTGATTATTATTGCCGTTGTTGTTGTTGTTTTACTTTAGCTTTATTTTAACCAAAGGTTATCAGAGCCACTTGGGCTTGGACCTCAGCTGCTAAAAAGATTTTCCGTTTCCAGGAGGGCGGGGAATGGCCACCCCTGCAGGCCTGGCCGCCAGGGCTAGGGAGGCATCGAAAGGTGCGGGCCGCCAGACAGAGTGGAAGCCAGCCCTGGGCTGCCCCTCCAGGTGGTGGGAGGGGACAAACCTATCTTTAGAATTAAGACAGTAAGGCAACAGTGTATTTTGAGGGTAACTAAAGTGATTGGTGTCCAGTGGTATTATTTTTGTTTCCCCCTTTGTAGACATTTGTCACTGGGGACTAGGGGACTCTGAATTTGTTCAAGGACCATGGAAATGGCAGGAGCCAGAGACAAATAGTGGCTGGTTTTCAGTAGCTACTTTCTCCTGGGGAGCAAGGGCCTGGGGCAAGTGGGTGGGGCGGGGACAGCAAAGGTGTGGTGACCCGCCTCCTGGGCAGGGTCCTGCCCTGCTCCCCGCCAAGTTCCTTTCTGAGTTAGTTGCCAGAGGGCCTAGCTCGGTCCGCCCGAAAGACCCCGGCCACGAAAGACCCCGACGCTCGCTCGCAGAGGCAGCACCAGGTCCAGGGGGACACGCCGGTCCGTCCTTTGTAAAGCTGTAAATACTTAATTTTGGTTTTCTATTTCTAAGCCCGGTGTCATATTGACATTGGTATTTTAGATTGTTCTCAGATGGGCTCTCCTGTGCTGCCCTCTCTCACCCTCCTATTTTTGGGGGTTTTGTAAAAAGAGAGGGTTGGGGAGGGGCAGGGAGAGTAATTCCTTGTGTTTCCCTGGTTGTGGAATATACACGCACGCACACACACACACACACACACACTCCTCTGAGACTCCGAACAGGGGACAAAATTCTTGGCAAGTGAACACATTTTGTTTCCTTGTGGCAATATGTCTTGATGGACTGGTCTCTGAAGGGCCAGTCCATCTCGGACTTAGCTCTGTGGGTGCGGTTCATATGATTTAGGGAGAACCAAACCTCTTTGGCTTGGGATGAGGGAGCGGGTGTGGGGTAGGGGATAATATAAGGTGTAACTTAAGCTAAATTTAATCTATTTATAAAGCAAGAGACTCTCATCTATTTTTATGAAAGGAAAGGTTTTTAAATCTAGGGTAGGCAGTTGTGGTAGCCCAGCATTTTCCTGTGGGCACAGTGCATGTTGCTGCTGGACTGAATATAATCGGTACCCCTGTCTCCCTGTCCTCACCTCCTACTCGTCCACACCCTTGAGCCGGCTTCAGCAGAATGTAGGCCCCACCTCACCCCATTTCCCTGTTCCCTGGTCCCCCAGCTCCTGGGTCCTTGGAAGTCTTAGGGGGGAGGGCACTGTGGGAGTGGGTGGGCAGTGGAGAATTCAGAACTGAAGTGGGCGGGGGGAGGGAAAGGGGGAACCAGACAGGGGACAAGCTCTGCCCAGGGTGGGTTCCGATCAGTTACTCGAACTTTGCCAAGATCCATTTCCCAGTCAGCTGAGCTGGGAGTGTGGCGGCAGCGGGGCTGTCGGTTCAGGGACCGCATGGCTTTTTTGGGGCCTGGGACCCTCTAGAGCCCGAGTGGTTCCCAGGTTGTTAGGCAGCTGGAGTGGGAGTGGAAATGCCATGGGATGCCCACAGTCCTGGCTGTGCCCTCTGGCTGGGGGCCAACCTTGAAGCGCTCCTCCAGGGCCCTGGATGGGGGCTTAGGGCAGAGTCTCTCTGGAAGGGAATTTTCCATGGGTGGAAGATTTCCAGGCTCAGGGTGGGCTGTGTGTCAGTCTTGAGCAAATCCCTTGCCATCCCTACTGCCAAGCCCTCAAAGAAATGAGGCAAAGGCACCCCTCCACTCCCGAGACCCCTTCGTGGACATTTTAGCATCTACCTGATTTTTAATCCCATCCAGGGAGACTCTATCCTGTAGTCCCATCCCACCCCACTGTTGCTGTTTGACTGTCAGCTGGGTCTAACATCAGGGGGAAGGGAGGGTGGTTTATACTCATCGAAAGACTACTGATCCTACTGGGAAACCGACCTGTTTACTGTACTGTTGTAAATATCATGCCCTTTATATCCTGTATATTGGCTTCTTTTAAATAAAGTGAAATGTCTTAGAACTGATGGTGCCCCCCTTTTTTTAAAGCCGGGGATAAAGTGGTGATGGGGGAGGGGCAAGAGGACGGAGGACCACACGAACACTAATACAGACTAATTAGCCAATTGGTGACAAAATAGGGAAACTTTACATCGCCTGTTACATTTGCATCTCACGATGAAACCTTTACAGGTAAGGAAAGCGGGATCTGTTTTATACATTTCACAAAAGGGGAAGCAAGAGCCAGAGGGATCACAGGCTGAAGAATTGGCATCCCAGGTTTGGAATTGAGGTCCCTGTTAACACAAACCCCCATTTCTTAAACTTCCTCACAGTGCCCTTGAGGCCACCTGGATTTGACATTGTCCAATATTCTAGTTTCTTCTTGTTAGTGGCCATATTCAGGAAGACATTGTCCTATATGAACCGGGCCCCCCGACTAGGGTTTTCCTCAAGGATGAAATGAAACAATCACCATCAATCCCAAGTCACTTTTTGCCTTTTCCAAGACTTAACGATTATTGTACTTTCTTTTCCCCACTCCCAACTGTTTATATTCCCCAAGTGTGACCTTCTATAGGAAGGGTGGCATGACATAATAAGGACATTCTAAGGTGGGCATATTACCCCCACTTTACAGATAGGGAGACTGAGGCCCAGAGAATTCATGTATTTTGTCAATGTCATAGGGAGGAACCACAATAAACATTGCAACCATTCCTAAGCAGGTTCTCGGGTCCCGCTGCTGGAGGAGATTTAAACACAGATAAATTGGAAGAGAGTGTAAGAAAAGCTGTAACAGTACTTTAGGCATAGAATGGGTCCCTAAGACTGTCATCAGAAAGATTTCAGAATCCGAGTTTTAAATAACCTTCAAGCCTTCACCAAGCTTCTCCAAGAGAAAAGTGACATTTTGGTCCAGGGGGCGGAAATATGTAAAGCGCAGGAGCAACTGGTTCCACGGTCAGAGGTTTTGAAGGAAAAGCTAGGCATAGACCAACTCGGATTTTATCTTTTATTGACCTTAATCTTCAAAGACTCAAACTACTTTATCTAGGCACCAGGCCCCGGGAAGCTGGGTGGTCTGGCGCCAGGCCGGGAAGTAGAAAGTTACTGGGTCTCGGCCAGGAAGCTGGAGGCAGGGGCTGCACCCCACGGGGAGAGCGGGGGCTGGCTGCGGTGTGACCCTGCGGAGAAGGAGAGCGGTAGCCACAGCCCAAGGGCTGCCCAAGCGGTCTGGCTGGATCATCTGCCCGCACCTGACGCGCCGACCCGCCACACACGTGTCCCATTCCCGCTCTCTCATTGGCTCTTTCAGCCCCTCTCTCCCAGCCTTAGAAGACTAAGACACAATCGCCCCTCTGATTGGCCCAGGAGCTTCCATGTATCACTCTGATTGGCCGATAGGGTTCACGCCCTCTCTCCCTCGGCCCCGGCAAGACAACTGGGTCATACCATAAGGAGAGGAGGGAGAAACGTGTATATTTCAAGACTTCTTTTTGTATCACCTTGCCCTATGCCGCTTAATGGCCTCTATCATGCACTAAAGAAAATAACTTTATTAACATAGGTAAATATAAAGGTATTTCGTTTGACCCTGACTCGGGAGACGGCCGAGGAGCCCCGGAACCCCCTCTTTCCGAGGTAGTGCGCTCCGGGCGGGGCAGCGCTGTCTGGCTGCGCCAGGGCAGACAGTCCCAGGATCGGCCGCGCCGAGAGCTGGAGATGCAGGTGCTGCCGCTCGCACTGCGCCGCGCCCTGCTGGCCCGCCCCTGGAGTGGGGCCAGGTGAGTGAGCACCGGGCCGAGCCGGCTGCCGGCCCGGGGTCCTGCGAGTCGCTGGGTGTCCCCCACGCGACACTCCCTCCCTGACGGACCCCTGCTGGGTTCCCAGAGGGCTCTCTTCCGCCCGGGTCGCTTCCTCTACGTCCCGTCCGCCCCCCACTGTCTCCTTCCTTCAGCGAGGGCGACCCCCGTGCCGAATCTGCGGCCTAAGTGGGGTGCCTCGCTGCTCTCCCGGCTCCCAGAGTATCCTCCTACGCACTCGGGAGTCTTTGCAATATGCCCACTGCCCGAGTGCGCCGCTTCCTCCGGGGCACCTCTATTTTTCGGACGCCTCTCTCCCCTCCCCTCCCTCCGTCTCACCTTAGGACCCCCTCTGGGATTCCCGGAGCCTTCCCTCTCCTCTCTCGACCGGACTTCTACCTCTCTCTTCCTCTTCCTCTTTTCTCAAGTTAAGTGTTGGGCACAAAAAGGACTCCTTGCTTGCGGTGGGTGGAATAATATTTATGGGGTGCTAATAACATGCCAAACGCCGTGCGAGGATTTGGTACATGCTTTATTGTAACGACTGAAAGAGTTAAAACGTTCCCGTGCGTCGAGCAGTGGCAAGCACACAGACAGTGCCCAGTTGTCATCGTTTTCGCTTGTATTTTAAGTTCTGCGTGGTAGATACTGTTACTTCAAATCACAGATGAAGACTCCGAGGTGTCTTTTCCGATTGGAGTGCAAACCCCCACAGTGTGGAGTTGTGCCCCTAGGCCCTTGCTTACTCAGTGACAAATGTTCTCAGAGCCCCTTCCTGCTGTGGACTGGGTGGGGGAGGTAGGACACAGACCCTGCTTCAGAGGGCCTTGCAGTTTGGTGAGGCTGACCCCTTATGGACCTGTGTTTCTGTGGGTCTTCCTTTCAGAACCGGGCAGCCCCTACCCCCACTTTGAGTTTTGTTTGCCTGACCCACTTTGAGTTTTGTTGGACTGTGACCAGCTGTGTCTTCTCTGATGAGCTAGGCCCTTTCTGAGTTAATCAGTGTCCCAAGGGATGGCATAGGGGTGCTCTGGGCAGGGGTGAGTTTCAACACTGCTGTGTGCCTTCTGTGGGTGCTGATAGGATAGGGAAGGGCGCAGGAGGAGGATGTGGGACAGAAGGGCTCCTCTCCCCAGCCAGCGTTAGGGCCATACTTGCCTCACCCTGTCCCTGCACTCTGAGATCACCCCTCTCAGACTTCAGATGGAAGTCCCATAGATGTACTTGCTTACTGAGTACCTGTCATGTGCAACGCTGTGCTAATGGGGGAGAAAGACTTAAATGTAAAACACAAAAATAAAAACAAAAAACCCCCTCTGGTCCTGGCTGGTTTGGCTTAGTGGTTAGAGCGTCAGCCCGTGGATCAGAGAGTCCCAGGTTCAATTCCGGTCAAGGGTACGTACCTCAGTTGTGGTTCGTAACCCAGCCCTGGTTGGGGTCATGCAGGAGGCAGCCAGTTGATGTGTCTCTCTCACATCAGTGTTTCCCCCTCTCTCTGTCTGAAGATTAAAAAATGGAAAAAAAGTATCCTTGGGTGAAGATTAAAAAAACAAACAAAAACCCTCTGGTATCTGATAGAAAGCAATCCATACTCTTTTTTTTTTTTAAGCTCATTATAACAATAATATTTATCAAGCAGTCAAATACCAGAGGCCTGACACTGTGCAGATAAGCACTGTATTATCTCCATTTTACAGATGGCAAACTTAATGTGCCCATTAAGGCTGATACAAGACTAAAATTGCATTCAGTCTGACTCCAGATTTATGCCCTTAATTACAAAGCCTCCTGGGTGGAGAAAAAGCGTTCTGCAACCAGAGAGAAAGCATTTTGCAACCAGATCTGCTGAGTCAGGTTACTTCTTCCGATGCAGCAGCTGGCCCACTGCCCTAGACAGGTTTTCAACCTTGGCACAATGAACATTTTGAGCTGGATGATAATCCTTGTTGCAGGGACTGTGCTGTGCATTGTAGGGTGTGTAGCATCATTCCTGGCCTTTACCCACTCGATGCCATTAGCATCCCACAGTTGTGACATTGTGAAATGTCACCTAGGGGGCAAAATCACTCCTCGTTGAGCATCCTAGCTCTAGGACAACAGCTTTGGTGTTTGGTCACTTGTTCATTTCTTTGACAAATAGTTAGGACACATCTGTGGCGGACCATGTCTACATTTATGGTGAAACAATTTTTGGACAGTTTTAATGATCTCTCTGTGTCCTGTGTGAAGAATTTTAGTGCCACAAAAAACCACCTCTTTTGAGGAGCCATGTTCTGTAGCGTTTACCTTTTTTCCCCAGAGTGCCAGGAATCTCAATTCTTTTTTTTTTTTTTTTAATCCTCACCCGAGGACACTTTTTGCATTCATCTTCAGATAGAGCGAGAGGGAGAGAGGGAAGAAGAGAGAGAGAGAAACATTGATGTGAGAGAGAAAAACATCGATGTGAGAGAGACACATCGACTGGCTGCCACCCACACGACCCCAACCGGGCCTGGGGACAAACTGCAACCAAAGTACGTGCCCTTAGCAGGAACCAAACCCGGGTCTCTCTGGACTGCAGGCCGACACTCTAACCGCTGAGCCAAACCGGCCAGCGGCTCAACCCATTTGTAAAAATACTTTTGCTTGTGTTTTCTTTTTATTGAATTAGTATGTATCCGTAGTAAAAAGTACAGATAAAGCAATAAAGAATGCAAACATCCCCCTTAAGCTCACCACACAGATCACCACTGTCATCATTTTAACTCATCTCCTCTTACTCTCCAGGAACATATCTGTTTTAAAGACAACATAAAAACAGGCTCATCTGTGAATGCTTTTTAAAAAAATTCTAGTTGGTGCACAATATTATGTTAGTCTTAGGTGTACAACCTAGAGACGACATGTCTATATACCTTATAAAGTGTATATTTCAAGACTTTCCTTTGGTGTTACTTTGCCCTTTGTCCCGTAATGGCCTCTATCACACACCAAAATGGAAAATTATTTTATTAACAGAGGCCAATATAGAGGTATTCCAGTTGACTCTGACTTGGAGGATGGCTGGGGTGACCGGAACTCCCGTCTTTCTGAGGGAGTGGGCTCCAGGCGGGGCGGCGCTCTCGGGCCGAGCCTGGGGCAGGTCATCCTCCAAACAGGGCGAGCTGGAGGTGCTGCTGTGACCGCTGGCACCGCGCTTCCCCGCGCCCTGCCGCTCTGAGTGGCTGTCCTTTATCAGGAGCATCAAGACAGGGGGTCCCTGCGGCACACAGATGTGGTCGGTGTGGAGCTCAGGCGACCTCAGCCCTTCCCCTCCACTCTGATGATTACCCTGATGCACACCCCCTTCCCAGGAGATGGGGAGACACCTGCCCTTCGTGGGGAGACATTGTGGATGGGGAGCCCTGGGCTAGCAGGCACTGCCAGTGGACAACGGTGTGATCTGGGCGAGCCGCTGCCCTCTCGGGGGCCTCTTTCCCCAGGTGGGAAGTGCGCTGGGCGGCGAGGGGGATGAACCTGTCCCTCCAGCCCCAGCTGGCCAGGGGTCTCGGAGGTGATCCCGGTGCCTCTGCCATAGCGTATGTCCCCTGGGTGAGGAAGACCGGCTTCAGACCCTACTGTCACCTGGTCATGAGCCATGAGGAGTAATGTAACCTTTTAACCTCAGGTTCCTCCTCTGTGGAATGGAGGTGATAATACTTTGTAGGGTGGATTCAGTGAGGTAATCACTTAACATAGTGCCAGGCATGTTGTAAGTGCTTAATAAATGTTCCTTGATGTTTTCTGGGGCAATAAAGTAGAAACACATCATCCTGGGCTAGATGCCCCTCCCTCTGGACCTGCCCTGGGCCCACACTTCTCTGTTCACCTCCACTGCTGGCCCCTTATCTCTGCGATAAGGAGGATTAACCCAATCAAGTCCCAGATAACAGCTGGAAAAGCCTGGGTGCTGAATGAAGCAAGGGAGATTTCCTGACCTCAGCCCCTGGGGAGCCCAAGGGACTTGCGTCCAGCCCAGGTGTTAGCAGGTGCACCCTGGCCTGGGGGTCCAGTTCTGGGGGCCTGGTGTCGGCTCTGGCATTGCTTGTGTGCTGACTGTTTTGAAAGGTATTTCTCACATCTTACCCTGGGCTGGGCGGTGTCCGGCTGGTAGGGGCGATGGGAAGTGGGACTGGAGGCCTCAGTGAGGGTTCTGCCTTTTTAATCCTCACCTAAGGGTTTTTCTATTCATCTTCAGATAGAGTGTGTGTGTGTGTGTGGGGGGGACATCGATGTAAGGACACATCAGCTGGTTGCCTCCCACATGACCCCAACCAGGGCCGGGGACTAACTGCAACCCAGGTACACGCCCTGGATTGGAATCGAACCCACAATCCATTGGTCCACAGGCTGGCACTCTAATCGCTGAGCCAAACTGGCCAGGGCAAGGATTCTGCCTTTTTATTGCAGAAGAAATGAGAGACCAGAGTCGTTTTGAGCCAAGTGCCTACCCTGTCTCTCTCTGTGATCAGGTTTTCGTGTTGAAACGACAACTTTGGCTGCGATTTGGAGAGTAGCTTGGTGACAGTGGAGCAGGAGCGGCCATCGCAGTCGTCCAGGCAAAAGCTGACGGTGCTGTGGACCAGGGTGTAGGCCGTCGGTAACCTGGGAGGGGAGCTGAGCCCTCCCCCGCCCTGCTTCCCTCAGTTTCCCCCTCTGTAAATTCCTGCGGTTGCATTGGCTGGCCCACAGCTCTATCCAGCCCCGATGTCTCCGGTCGCAGGCGATGTTTTGATGTGTCTTTTTTAGCTCCAGTCCTGGTACCTGCACAGGGTGGAGAGGGGTACTAAAGTCTTACAGCCAGCCTGTGGGGTCCCCAGTGAGCTAAAGGAGCACCCCAGGCTGTTAGGGAATCTGAGCCAATCCAGACTCTGCCCTATGCCTCCTTCCTGAAGTCGGGAGGCTGAGAGCTGCCCTAAGAAAGGTCTCTGCCCCCAGAGCCAGGCCCTGGTGGGCGCTCAGGAAAGGTGTGGTGGAAAACTACGAGCCTTTTCGACCTCACTGCGTTATCGCCGAATCCTTGTGGTACGCAGTAAATGTGTGCTGGCCGCGTGTGTGCATGGATGAATGAATGAGTGAACGTGTGAATGAATGAATGATGCAGGCCTGCCTACAAGGGCCTTGCAGATCTCACAGAGGCCAGGTTTGCGAGTGATTCATGTAGGCCTTGCCCTGAGCCAATGGAAGGGTGTCCCTGTTGATCCCAAATGGCCATGAGCCAAAAAAAAAGTTTGACAGCAGCTCCTGGATTTTTTTTTCTTGGCCCTGGTTGACTCGGGGCTGATCTTTGAACTAGTTTCTGTCCCGAGGCCACACTCAGACTGAGGACAGCTGTAGGAGGGCCTGGATTTTCCAGGGATAGAGGAAGCCCTGAGGGCATGGGGTCCTGCCCTGGGGACGGTGGAGGGTGGAGTGAGGCCTGCAGGGTTTCTGGTTCTGACCCTGCCTGGAGGGAGCAGGGAAGGAGAGCTGGTAGCTCTGAGGTTTTTCAGCTTCTGCCCTGGGGCGCTGTTTATTCCAGAAGTACTTGTTGAGCACCAGCCCCTAGTCCTTGAGGGTGTCTGGGAACCAGTTTGCCTTCGAAAGCCTGCAGTGGTGGAGGAAACATTCTGGAAGACCTGTCCACTTTTCTTAGAAAAACCTAGAGCAGGAGGGTGGGGCAGGCCAGCAGGTTGACCTCCCAGTGCCCTGCAGGGAACCTAGAGTGCCCCATCCTTCGGGTGGGGGCAGAGGCCCTCCGAGTTGATAACCACGTGCTCAGGTCTAGGAGCAGGTGTGGGTCTGGGTCCGGGATGTGTCTGCTCAGAGCCTCTGCCCTTCCCCCCCCCAGGACCTGGGGTTCAGAGCGGGGTGGGGTGGCCCTCCTCCTGCTGTCATTCTCTGCCGACTCAGTGGCCCTCTCTTGGCTTGAAGAGGGCCTGACAGTCTGACTTACTGATCGGTGAGGTGTCCTGCCCCCGAGGCCCGCAGGGGGTGGCCCCAGGAGTAGACGCCACGCCCCCTCGCCAGTCCTTGCTGGCCCCCGCGCTTCCCACTGCAGCAGGTGGAGGGCAGGGGGTTTCCGTGTGCGGAGCTCCTCTGTAGCCTAGCATTATTAATATAGATCTATATGTTTTTCCTTTATCGATTTTAGAGAGAGAGGAAGGGAGAGGGAGAGAGATGGGAACATCAATGAGGGACAACATTGATCGGCCGCCTCCTGCGCGCCCCCCACTGGGGATCAGGCCCACAACCTGGGCATGTGCCCTGACTGGGAATCGAACCAGCGGCCTCTTGGTACATGGGTCAATGCTCAACCACTGTGCCACACCAGCCGGACTAGCTTAGCATTATTATTTCTTCAGCTCTCCATAGCAACCCCACGAGATGGGTATCATCCCCAGTCAGAGACTTGCCCAAGGTCACACAGTCACTGGAAGGCTGAGCTTTCTGGGGTGGGGGGGTGGGGGGTGGGGGTGGTCTGAGGTAAACGACTAGCTTCCTTGGGCCTGGTGGATGTGGCTCGGGGGTGGGGTGGCGGCAGAGAGGGGGAAGGTCCCAGGCCTCTCTTGCCCTTGGGGATCTTGGGAGACTCCACCCTGCCCCCTCAACCACACAGGCCTTTTTCTGCTGTCCCCTGGGCCTGGACCATCTCCCAGCTCCTCTTAAACCTCCTCCAGGTCTCTGCTGAGTTCACCTCCTCAGGGAGGCCCTCCCTGACCACCCTGGCTGAAGTGGCCCCACCCTTCCCCTTACTTCCTCATTGTCAGGTCCCTTCTGTCCCGTGTCCCCCACTGGAGGTCAGCTGCGTGCAGCCAGGGGCCTGGCTGTCTTGGGCACCGCTGGGTCTCCAGCGTTTGGAACAGCATCCGGGGTGTAGCAGAGTGTAGGGTGAATGCAGGGCCTGCCCGCACAGCCCCTCTGTGCGCTTCCTCCAGGCCTCCCGGCCGGCTCCCCGGGCGCCACACCGTTTCAGTGGGCACCAGCCGGCTTCCAGGACACGGGCCCCAGACAGGGTCGCTCCGAGGCCGTGAGGAAGTGAGGCGCAAGCCCCCGTCATGGTTTTGTCTACGCACAGGTGAAGGCAAGGTCACCGTGCCACCCCCAAAGTACCAGACGTCCCCCCTCTCGCTAAATGTGGGGCTGTGTCCCCCAGATGGGCCCTCTCGCTCCTGCATCGAGCAGTGACCCCTTTGTCCACATGCAGGCGCGTTCCTACTGGCCTCTGGCGGGGGACGCTGACACCCGAGGGGGGTGGTGTCCGGGTTTTTCTGGATTCAAATCAGGTCTCTCCTGATCTTGGTCTTGAACTAACCGTTTTCCCTTTAGGACCTAAATGACCTCATTTCTGTAACGGGGCCGCCGGTGAGAGCCGTCCGCGGGGCCTGCCATGCGGTGGAGTGCTCTCAGGCCTGCACGTGTTACCTGCTGGCAGAATGTCCCCACTTACAGATGAGGAAGCGGAGGCCTGGAGACGTCCCACAGCCGAGGCTCCAGCTCTGGATTAACTGACCCCAAAGTCTTACCCGCATGTCCCCCCATCTCATGACCCCCAGACACGTTAGGGGTGGTAGTCACAGGGGTCATGAATCAATGAGGTCACAGGTTCCAGACTGAATAGAGGCTTCAGAACAAGGAGTTGTTGGAACTCAGTGCCCAGGAATGAGACCTGAACCCCAGACCAGCCCTCCCTGGTTCTGTGACCCGAGCTCAGGGCCCTCCTCCAAGGTCAGGGTCCACATCGTGGACTTTCTCCTCACCCTGAGTTAGCTCTGTGTGCTGGGATCAGTTGGCTCACCCTCTGAGGAGACCCAGCTCCGGGAGACCCTGCCTTTTCAGCTGAGAGAAGGGGGTGACTGGGTCTGTTTGGGGGTAGAGTTTGCGTTGTGGGGAAACCCTCTCCGGGTGCGAACACTTAGAAATGGGTTTGCATCTATGGATGGAAACTTCAAACAGCATGTGTTTGTGTGATGACTCTTGCTCCTCAGGTGTAGAAACGGGCTCCGAGGAGGAGCTCACGAGCCCAAGGACATGCAGTAGCAGGACTGGGACTTGAACTTGGATTGTGTACCCCAAGGCCTGTCTCATCCCCCCATGTCTAGAGTTGCTCTGGACTGTAGGATTCTGGGCCAACCCAGGATCCCCTGTTGGAGACAGAGGGGCTGGGTCTGGGGCGGTCACTGCTGACCGGTGGCCCTCTTCCCCGCCCCTGCACCCAGGCTTCGGTGGAAGCACGCGTCCTCCCTGAAGGTGGCCAACGAGCCCATCTTGGCATTCACGAAGGGCAGCCCGGAGCGAGACGCACTGCAGAAGGTGAGGGGGAGGCCTGGGGTGTAGGGCGTGCAGCAGAGAGCCTTCAGCGCCCGTGCTCCTGTGCCTGGGGCCATCCCCCTCCTGCCCCTGCTCCCAGCCCTGGAAGGAACCCCGGGTCTGGGGAGGGCTGTGTGTCGGGGGCATGGGAGAGGCTGGGAGCCCCAGGGTCCTGGGGCCTGAGGGCCAGCCAGGGGTCATCCATCACAGAGGTTTTGTGCTTCAAAATGTCTTCCGGTTAATTGCCAATATTTTTAAAATTGTGAGATTCCATGTAAATTTCAGGTGCAGCGTTTTTGCATCTTTTTTTGTACCGGGAAAACCTGGCAATGCTGGCTTCACCTTCCTGTATGACAGGAAGTGACAATGGAGGGGCTGAGTCCTGCTGCCCCCCAGGGGAGCACACGCTCCAGCCACAGACCCGGCCGGCCCAGCCGCCTTCTCTATTGTTGCTCCTGAGCATCTGCATTTGCGGCCTCTGCGTGGGGTTTTAGGTGCAAGAAGAGGGGGAGGAGGTGCCCATCTGACATCTTGTCTCTCCTCAGGCCCTGAAGGACCTGAAGGGCCGGACGGAAGCCATCCCGTGCGTGGTGGGGGACGAGGAGGTGTGGACCTCGGATGTGCAGTACCAGCTGTCGGTAAGGGCGGTGGTGGGCGGGCCCGGCCTCTCCCGAGTCTGGGGTCTGTCTCTGGGCAGCAGGCGAGCATGACTGGATCTCTGCCTCCAGAGGGGCTTTAGCCCCAGCCCAGATTTGGGATGAACTTCCAAAAGCAGTCTTGGGGGCAACTTCACCCTGGCCAGTGTGCCTCAGCGGTTAGAGCATCGGCCTGTGGTCCAGAGAGACCCGGGTTCGGTTCCCACTAAGGGCACGTACCTCGGTTGCAGTTTGTCCCCGGCCCTGGTTGGTCGTACAGGTGGCAGCCCCTCGATGTGTCCCTTTCACGTCGATGTTTCTCTCTCTCTCTCTCTCTCTCTCTCTCTCTCTCTCTCTATCTCTCACTCCCTCCCTCCCTCCCCCTCCCTCCCACTCTATCTGAATAAAAAATGGAAAAAAATGTCCTCAGGAAAAAAATGTCCTCGGGTGAGGATTAAAAAAAAAAAGGCGCAACTTCCCGCCTGCCAGGAGGAAGTTGAAAACAGTGACCACCGCCCCTTTAGAAAAAGGGACTCACTGAGCATCGAGAGTAGGAAGCAAGGGTAGAAGGTCAGAATGAAAGATAATCCTTTCAGGGAAAGGACAGCCACCCAAGCCTTGATCTGTGCTTGGGAACCTCCGGGCAGGCTCACCAGGAGCTCATTTGAGATAAGCACCCAGGGCATGGCCAGGTGGAGCCAGGGCGTGGCCAGGTGGAGCCAGGGCGTGGCCAGGTGGAGCCAGGCTCCTTCCATGGACACCTGGTGAGACCCCAGCCATCTGCACAGGCTCTCCCTTCAGCCCCTGCCACTCCCCTTTTGGGTGGGAAAGCAGGGAGTTAGCTGCCATTTTACAGGTGGGGTGAGGCTCAGAGATGTCAAATGCCCCTTCTGGGGTACACAGATATGGCACAGAGGTGATGGACCAGCTCTCCAGAACCGTATTCTGCTGATTTTGATTCACACCCTGACTCTTCATTAGCATTAATATCTGTTTTTTTAAAATAAATATGTTTGATTTAGAGAGAGAGGAAAGGAGAGAGAGAGAGAGAGAGAGAGAGAGAGAGAGAGAGAGACGTTGATGAGAGAGAAACATCAGTCAGCTGCCTCCCGCATGCCCCCTCCTGGGGATCGAGGCCACAACCCGAGCATGTGCCCTGACGGGAATTGAACTGGGACGTCCCAGTCCATGAGAGGACACTCAATCCACTGAGCCACACCGGCTGGGCTGTGTTTTAAACCACTGGAAGTTCTTCACTGTGATGTCAAGAGACTTTTCTAGTCCACCCTGGTTCTCACGGGGGTATAGTGTTTAGTGTAGGTTGTGTGATTTCAGCAACTAGCCCAACAGCCACACTGTACCCAGCCCACACGGAGCCCTGTCGCACCGTACCCGGCCCGTACGGATCCCTGTCGCACTGTACCCGGCCCGTACGGAGCCCTGTCGCACTATACCAGCCCATACGGAGCCCTGTCGCACTGTACCCGGCCCGCACGGAGCCCTGTCGCGCCGTACCCGGCCCGCACGGAGCCCTGTCGCGCCGTACCCGGCCCGCACGGAGCCCTGTCGCGCCGTACCCGGCCCGCACGGAGCCCTGTCGCGCCGTACCCGGCCCGCACGGAGCCCTGTCGCGCCGTGCCCGGCCCGCACGGAGCCCTGTGACGCCGTACCCGGCCCGTACGGAGCCCTGTCGCGCCGTACCCGCCCCGTACGGAGCCCTGTCGCGCCGTACCCGGCCCGTACGGAGCCCTGTCCACGGGCAGGAAAGATCCTGAGGCGTCCACACAGCATTTTCTGTTCTTTTTTTAGTCTTCCCCAAACATATTTTTCTATTTATCTTCAGATAGAGTGGGAGGGAGGGAGAGAGAGAAAGATCGATGGGAGAAGGACACATCGACTGGCTGCCTCCCGCATGGCACAGGGCCAGGGACAAACCGCAACCGAGGTACATGCCTTTGACCAGATTCGAACCCATGACTCTTTGGTGTGTGGGCTGATGCTCTAACTGCTGAGCCAAACCGACCAGGGCTGTTGTTCTTGATGAATTTCTCTGCAAGGAGGTTTGGGGGTAACAATGGGCCGGGGTGAGAAAGCTGGGCTCCACGCCCCGTGGTGACATTGGCCTAAGAAAGCCACCTGCTTGGAGTTTATGGACCAGGAACTGGCATGCACTTTGGATGGACCGGGAAGCTCACACGTCTGTAATTCGGAGGGTTAAAGGGCTCTTTGCAGCTGGGAAAGCACATTTGGCTCTGCCCAGGTGGGTCCCTGAGCAGGCCTGGGTGGGAATACAGGTGAGGACCCAGGGCCTCCAGTCTGCGGGTCCGAGGATGGCCTGGGGCAGGAGTCGCCCACAGAGGTGACCTGGAGCCCAACACCTGGAGCCTGGGATCTGCAGGCGCCTCAGGTCTGCACCAGGTGTGTGCCAGGCGCCCCCACAGCCTCACTCACTGGGTCCGTCTCTGTGTCTGCCTAGAGCTGCCGTGCCCGCTGCTCCCCGGGTCTCCATGGCCGCCGTGGCACCTGGGGATTTCCAGGGAGCTGGATTTTGATAACCCCTGGGTGGGCACTTCTGATGTTCACTTCCCACGCTGCCTCACTGACCTGGCCACTTTGCGGTGGAAATCACTGGAGCCCAGGCATTTGGGGCAGGAGCAACGTCACTGGGACACTGACTTGGGGTGTCCGAAGTCTGTTCAGACATGCTGGATTGAAGGGCCTGGGGCCTCGCTGCCTTCTCGGCGCCCCCAAGTGTCACAGGTAGTCTCAGCTAGGGACAGGATTCGGGTGATCGTGCCAGGGGTTAGATGAAGGGGAGGGGCATTTTCTGCTGGAACCTGGACCACGCGGCCCAGCGGAACTCAGACGATGATGGACACGTTCTGTATCTGTGCTGTCTGCTCTGGCCGCCACCGGCCGCTTGTGTTACTGACTGCGTGAGGCACGGCTCGGGCAGCCGAGCAACTGAGTGTACGTGTCACATGGCTGGTGGCCGCCATATTAGACAGGAAAGCCCCGAACAGGCCATCGGCATACTGACAGGTGGCAAAGTGTTGATAATTGTGGTGTGAAGTCTGTTCCCAGCCCGGCGTGGGAATGAAGTGACATTTCTCCCCATGTTATTGCTCATGCTGGCCCCCGCACTGCCGGGCCCTGGTTCCAGTGTTAGCACCGTCCCTTTGAGACGAGGGGATGTGGGTCCCCTGCAGGAGCCATGGGTCTGTCCCTGGGGGCTGGGCATGGCAGGAATCCTGAGCTCCCTGCCTCAGGCGTCATTTGGGGGCCCCCATGGTGGCAGTGCTCATCACAGCCTCAGCCTCACGCAGGCCTGGTCTGGAGAATCTCCACCTGTCGCCCCATTCGGTCCTCCTCTTCGTGTATGAGACGGGAAGTCCCCATCTCCAGGTGGGTGCACTTGGAGGGGGGATGTCAGTGTACTTGGGCCCCACAACTAGCAGGTGGCAGACGGAGAGTCGAACCCTGTCTGTCTGACCGTAAAGTCCCTGTTTTCCCTGGAAGATGGTGCAGTCTGTGCCTTCCGGAGCAGGAGCCATGTCTTCTTCGTGGGACAGCAGGCGGCCCATAACCTTCAGGGGCAGAGATCAGTGTGGGCGGGGCTGCTGGAGGCTTCATGGGTGGGAGGGAGGGAGCCAGCTCTGAGCCCGGCCCCCTCCCCCTGTCCTGGCACCTCCCTCCTGGGCAGTGACCTCTCTCTTGTCTTTCAGCCCTTCAACCATGGACACAAGGTGGCCAAGTTCTGCTATGCAGACAAGGTGAGTCCCTGGCGACTTTGGGTTGGAGTGCTGGCCTGCTTCGTCCTGCTGACGGGGAACATGGAGTGGCCGTCACACACTGCCTCCCTCTGGTCGCGGAGGTGGGGAGCAGTTAGGGCGCTGCAGTGAGGACCGAGGGAGTCCCTGGGCGGGTGTCTTGAACAGGGCCAGGCATGCAAGGGTTAACTCGAGCCAAGTGGGAGCTGCCTTGGTCAGGCTGGGACATCCCTGGACATGGGAGGAGGGTAGACTCTGGAAGTCTGAGTCAGGGAAATGGGAGACATCGTGGCTGGAAAACCAGACGGGGAATTGGTGTCGTGAGGGCCATCGAGAGAGGATGGGGTGACCTGTGGCAGGGGTCTAGGAGCTGGTGCCCTGTGGCAATGGGGGAAGTTGACATCTGGGATGCCAGCAGCAGGTGCATGGCCTGGCGAAACCAGATCAGGACCCTGACCTCGAGTGCCGGTGGCCCTGGATGGTGGGTTCAGGGCAGGCCCCAGGATTAAGGTGACACCCTTGGGAGAAAGGGGCAGGTTTAACAGCTGAAGGGCTCAGTGCCAAGTGCCTGGCATGCTGACCCAGCTGGCAGGTCAGACTTCTGCAGACAGGCGGCAGGACAGGTCCCAAGCCTGGGGCGGCCTCGCCAGCCGTGGGGAGGGGACTCGGGGCCACGGGAGCAGGGGTCTTCCTGGGTGGAGCGTGACCTCGGATCTCTCCTCCCTCGCACATCCCCCTGGGACCCTTCCTGCTATAGGAAGAAGCCCCACCCTTCTCCTCTCCGTTAGGCCCTGCTCAACAAAGCCATCGAGGCCGCCTTGGCCGCCAGGAAGGAGTGGGACCTGAAGCCTGTCGCAGACCGGGCCCAGATCTTCCTGCAGGCAGCGGACATGCTGAGCGGGCCGCGCAGGGCAGAGGTCCTCGCCAAGACCATGGTGGGGCAGGTGAGATGCCTGTGGGCGCAGCGGGTGGGGGACAGTTGTACCCCATCCAGTCCGGCAGACATCAGCGGAGCAGCTTCTGGTGCCAAGACCTGCTCTGCTGGCCGGAGACTCAGAGATTCTGGAGGGCGAGGCCTGGGAGAGGGGCCGGACATATGGAATGTTAGACAAGGTGGACTGTGGAAATGTCCTTTCCTCCTGTCCCCACCCTAGGCTGGGCATGTGTGGTGCTTTACCTGGTTTTCTGACACCTCCAGCCCGTTGCTCCAGGCTCACAGACCACCCAGCTCTCACCGAGAGCCACAGCCCAGATCCCGAGCCAGCCACGCAGGGCCCACAGTTCCCACCTCCGCCCAGCTCGCAGGCCGCTCTGCCCTGCCCCCAGGCCATCGCCTGTGATGATGCCAGTCTGGGTCTGCGACATTGCTGGGCACCACGAGCGTCCCACATCCCTACCTCCAAATGGTGCCCCCTGCCAGGAACGCTCACTCTCTTCTCTGCCCCATGAACCTTACCTGTCAAGGGCCAGCCCAGGTATCACCTTCTCTGTGAGGCTTCCAGAAACTTCTCTGTCCAAAAGAATCATTTCTGCCCCCATACCATGCTGTCCACTTGTCAGTTACAGCTCAGATCGCCTTGGGGTGTAATGACTTACTGTGTGTCTGTTCAGCCTTTACAAGCCTTTTGGGAACGGGAATCACACATTAATGTTCTCCATCTTTCTGGGCCATGCATCATGTCTCCCTGGAGTCGTAGGAGCTCCTGATAAACGTTTTTGAGTGAGTGTATTGGAGCCAGAGAGTGGCAGTGGCAGTCCAAAGTGCTGGGCAAGAAGCGGAGGCGAGAGAAAGGGTTAATTCACCATCCTCAGGAAGGAGTCTTAGGGGCTTCGGGTCAGCTCAGCCTTCGTTCTGCAGCGAGAGCTCCCCCTGCTGCACAGATGTGGTATGACAGCTTCACACCCTGCTGAGTGCGGATTTTCTCAGCAGCCCCTGGGGTGGGTGTCAGGCTCCAGGGTCCCAGGTGCGCCACACCTGGGCGGGAAGAGATACACACACTTCCAAGACCAGATTAAAGTGCCCCTTTATTTGACTGAAGACCTAGGAGGCTGTAGGAAGCACAGCGGCCGTACACAGCGGGGGGCAGTGCGCCTTAGCTTCCCTGGTTCTGCATCCTGAGCAGGACGAGCGGCTGCCAGCGACCCGTGTGCCGAGGTGGGTGCCCTGTCTGAGAAAGGCCTGCTTCTGCTCCTGCTTCCCAGAGCCCTTTCCCCACGGCTCACATTCACCCCCAGGAGAACAGACAGTCTAAGGAAAGGTTCAGTCACAGCCTCCTGGTTCTTGGCCCAACATGCTTCACGGGGCACCTGCTCACCCCAGGGCAGGAGCCGCCAGCACCCTGCTCATGGTGTCACTGTGGGCACGGGGTCCCATGCCAGGGCTAACGAGAGGCGCCTGCCACTGCTGACCCCCTGACCTCCCCGCCTCGCAGGGTAAGACAGTGATCCAAGCGGAGATCGATGCCGCAGCTGAACTGATCGACTTCTTCCGATTCAACGCCAAGTTTGCCGTGGAGCTGGAGGGGGAGCAGCCCATCAGCGTGCCGCCCAGCACCAACAGCGTGGTGTACCGGGGGCTCGAGGTACCCACACGTGCAGGGTGGGGCGGCTGCCGGGCGCCTGGGCTTGGCCTCACCACCTCCTCTGTCTCCAGGGCTTCGTGGCGGCCATCTCCCCCTTTAACTTCACTGCGATCGGCGGCAACCTGGCGGGGGCGCCGGCCTTGATGGTGAGATGTGGACACTGGGTAGAGATGGTGGGAGCTCAGCATCATTCCTGTCTCACAAAGAAGGCCACACTCGAGCCCCCGAGGTCTCACCCTGGTCGTGGGGAGAAGCACAGAGGTGGAGGCAGCGGGGGGCCCTGGAGGCTTTGGGGTCAGAGGCTGGTTTGGTCCCGGCTCTGTCCCGCTCTGGGTGACCCCAGCTGAGCCCACACTGCTCTGAGGCAGCGTCCTCCTCTGCAGAGAGGAAGTAAGGGGAAAGCCTGCAGTGCAGGGTCGTGAGGAGCAGGCGAGACCAGGGCTGGTCAGTGATGAGGACGGCTCACCTTAGGAGGCTTGCGGTGTGCCAGTGACATGTTTGTCGGGGTCGCATGGCTAGTAAATGATGGGGCAGCTGAGGAATCAGGCTTAGTTTTATTTTTGTTTAATCCTCACCTGAGAACATTTTTACATTTATCTTCAGGTAGAGCAGGAGAGAGGGAGGGAGAGGGAGAGAGAGAGAGAGAGAAACATCGATGTGAGAGAGACACATCGAGTGGCTGCCACCTACAGAACCCCAAACGGGGCCGGGGACAAACTGCAACCAGGTACGTGCCCTCAGCGGGAACTGAACTTGGGACTCTCCGGTCCACAGGCCAACGCTCTAACCGCTGAGCCAAACCGGCCAGGGCCCAGGCTTAGTGTTAAAGTCACTCCAGCTTCCAGTCAATGGGGCGGATGCCGAGGGCCTGGTGGCTCGAGGAGTCGCAGGAGGAGGGCCCCACACAGGGTGGGGGGTGATCTGGAGGACACCATGCACAGGGCTGTCCTCGTGCCTCTTCGCACAGACGCGCACCCAGGTGCCCACGTGCCCTCCCCAGGACACATGCAGAGAGCCCTGTGAGCACCCAGAAACTCAGAAACCCCGAGGGCAGAGCTGCCCAAGGGGTGCTGGCAGGACCAGTCTGTGCAGGCTCCTGGAGGAAGGGAGCCTTGGCCAGAGTGTGGGAGCAGCCAGGGCCAGCGTGGTCTTGTTGGCCTGGGCTGTTAGAGCTTAGTGCCCGACACCTGGAGGCCTTGGGTGGGGTGGGGGACATCCTGGCCTGCACGGGGGCCTGGTGGTTCCAGGTGAGGGGTGACCATGCTTCGGGTGGGGTGGAGTCAGGGCTGGCGGCCCCTGGCCTTCGGAGTCATCACTGTGCCTCCCGGGCAGGGCAATGTGGTTCTTTGGAAGCCCAGTGACACTGCCATGCTGGCCAGCTATGCCGTCTACCGCGTCCTCCGGGAGGCTGGCCTGCCCCCCAACATCATCCAGTTTGTGCCAGCGGATGGGCCCACGTTTGGGGACACGATTACCAGCTCGGAGCACCTGTGCGGCATCAACTTCACAGGCAGCGTGCCGTAAGTGCCGGGGCCGGGAGGGTGCAGTAGGGTGTTCACAGGCAGCGTGAGTCCCGGGGCCGGGAGGGTGCAGTAGGGTGTTCACAGGCAGCGTGAGTCCCGGGGCCGGGAGGGCGCAGTAGGGTGTTCACAGGCAACGTGAGTCCCGGGGCCGGGAGGGTGCAGTAGGGTGTTCACAGGCAGCGTGAGTCCCGGGGCCGGGAGGGCGCAGTAGGGTGTTCACAGGCAACGTGAGTCCCGGGGCCGGGAGGGTGCTGTGGGTGTTCACAGGCAGCGTAAGTCCCGGGGCCGGGAGGGTGCTGTGGGTGTTCACAGGCAGCGAGAGTCCCGGGGCCGGGAGGGTGCTGTGGGTGTCACAGGCAGCGTGAGGCCCGGGGCGGGAGGGCGCAGTAGGGTGTTCACAGGCAGCGTGAGTCCCGGGGCCGGGAGGGTGCTGTGGGTGTTCACAGGCAGCGTGAGTCCCGGGGCCGGGAGGGTGCTGTGGGTGTTCACAGGCAGCGTGAGTCCCGGGGCCGGGAGGGTGCAGTAGGGTGTTCACGGGCAGCGTGAGTCCCGGGGCCGGGAGGGTGCAGTAGGGTGTTCACGGGCAGCGTGAAGTCCCGGGGCCGGGAGGGTGCTGTGGGATGTTCGTAGGGTGTTCACGGGCAGCGTGAGTCCCGGGGCCGGGAGGGTGCAGTAGGGTGTTCACGGGCAGCGTGAGTCCCGGGGCCGGGAGGGTGCAGTAGGGTGTTCACGGGCAGCGTGAGTCCCGGGGCCGGGAGGGTGCAGTAGGGTGTTCACGGGCAGCGTGAGTCCCGGGCCGGGAGGGGCAGTAGGGTGTTCACGGGCAGCGTGAGTCCCGGGCCGGAGGGTGCAGTAGGGTGTTCACGGGCAGCGTGAGTCCCGGGGCCGGGAGGGTGCAGTAGGGTGTTCACGGGGCAGCGTGAGTCCCGGGGCCGGGAGGGTGCAGTAGGGTGTTCACGGGCAGCGTGAGTCCCGGGGCCGGGAGGGTGCAGTAGGGTGTTCACGGGCAGCGTGAGTCCCGGGGCCGGGAGGTGCAGTCGGGTGTTCACGGGCAGCGTGAGTCCCGGGGCCGGGAGGGTGCAGTAGGGTGTCACGGGCAGCGGTGAGTCCCGGGCCGGGAGGGTGCTGTGGGTGTTCAAGGGCAGCGTGAGTCCCGGGGCCGGGAGGGTGCAGTAGGGTGTTCACGGGCAGCGTGAGTCCCGGGGCGGGAGGGTGCAGTAGGGTGTTCACGGGCAGCGTGAGTCCCGGGGCCGGGAGGGTGCTGTGGGTGTTCACAGGCAGCGTGAGTCCCGGGGCCGGGAGGGTGCTGTGGGTGTTCACAGGCAGCGTTAGGTCGGACCGGGGGCCGGGGAGGGTGCTGTGGGTGTTCACAGGCAGCGTAAGTGTCGGGGCCGGGAGGGCGCAGTAGTGGTGTTCACAGGCAGCGTGAGTCCGTGAGTCCCGGGGACGGGAGGGTGCTGTGGGTGTTCAAGGGCAGCGTGAGTCACGGGGCGGGAGGGTGCTGTGGGTGTTCACGGGCAGCGTGAGTCCCGGGGCCGGGAGGGTGCTGTGGGTGTTCACAGGCAGCGTTGAGTCCCGGGGCCGGGAGGGTGCAGTAGGGTGTTCACAGCAGCGTGAGTCCCGGGGCCGGGAGGGTGCCAGTAGGGTGTTCACAGGCAGCGTGAGTCCCGGGGCCGGGGAGGGTGCTGTGGGTGTTCACAGGCAGCGTGAGTCCCGGGGCCGGGAGGGTGCAGTAGGGTGTTCACAGGCAGAGTGAGTCCCGGGGGCGGGGGGTTGCAGTAGGGTGTTCACAGGCAGCGTGAGTCCCGGGGCCGGGAGGGTGCTGGTGGTGTTCACAGGCAGCGTGAGTCCCGGGCCGGGAGGGTGCATGTAGGGTGTTCACAGGCAACGTGGTCCCGGGGCCGGGAGGGTGCAGTAGGGTGTTCACAGGCAGCGTGAGTCCCGGGGCAGGGAGGGTGCTTGGTGTTCACAGGCAGCGTGAGTCCCGGGGCCGGGAGGGTGCTGTGGGTGTTCACGGGCAGCGTGAGTCCCGGGGCCGGGAGGGTGCAGTAGGGTGTTCACAGGCAGCGTGAGTCCCGGGGCCGGGAGGGTGCTGTGGGTGTTCACAGGCAGCGTGAGTCCCGGGGCCGGGAGGGTGCTGTGGGTGTTCACAGGCAGCGTGAGTCCCGGGGCCGGGAGGGTGCAGTAGGGTGTTCACAGGCAGCGTGAGTCCCGAGGCCGGGAGGGTGCAGTAGGGTGTTCACGGGCAGCGTGAGTCCCGGGGCCGGGAGGGTGCAGTAGGGTGTTCACAGGCAGCGTGAGTCCCGGGGCCGGGAGGGTGCAGTAGGGTGTTCACAGGCAGCGTGAGTCCCGGGGCCGGGAGGGTGCTGTGGGTGTTCACAGGCAGCGTGAGTCCCGGGGCCGGGAGGGTGCTGTGGGTGTTCACAGGCAGCGTGAGTCCCGGGGCCGGGAGGGTGCAGTAGGGTGTTCACAGGCAGCGTGAGTCCCGGGGCCGGGAGGGTGCAGTAGGGTGTTCACAGGCAGCGTGAGTCCCGAGGCCGGGAGGGTGCAGTAGGGTGTTCACAGGCAGCGTGAGTCCCGGGGCCGGGAGGGTGCTGTGGGTGTTCACAGGCAGCGTGAGTCCCGGGGCCGGGAGGGTGCTGTGGGTGTTCACGGGCAGCGTGAGTCCCGGGGCCGGGAGGGTGCTGTGGGTGTTCACAGGCAGCGTGAGTCCCGGGGCCGGGAGGGTGCAGTAGGGTGTTCACAGGCAGCGTGAGTCCCGGGGCCGGGAGGGTGCAGTAGGGTGTTCACAGGCAGCGTGAGTCCCGGGGCCGGGAGGGTGCAGTAGGGTGTTCACAGGCAGCGTAAGTGCTGGGGCCGGGAGGGTGCAGTAGGGTGTTCACAGGCAGCGTGAGTCCCGGGGCCGGGAGGGTGCTGTGGGTGTTCACAGGCAGCGTAAGTGTCGGGGCCGGGAGGGCGCAGTAGGGTGTTCACAGGCAGCGTGAGTCCCGGGGCCGGGAGGGTGCTGTGGGTGTTCACAGGCAGCGTAAGTGTCGGGGCCGGGAGGGTGCTGTGGGTGTTCACAGGCAGAGTAAGTGCTGGGGCCGGGAGGGTGCTGTGGGTGTTCACAGGCAGCGTAAGTGTCGGGGCCGGGAGGGTGCTGTGGGTGTTCACAGGCAGCGTAAGTGCTGGGGCCGGGAGGGTGCTGTGGGTGTTCACAGGCAGCGTAAGTGTCGGGGCCGGGAGGGTGCTGTGGGTGTTCACAGGCAGCGTGAGTCCCGGGGCCGGGAGGGTGCAGTAGGGTGTTCACAGGCAGCGTGAGTCCCGGGGCCGGGAGGGTGCAGTAGGGTGTTCACAGGCAGCGTGAGTCCCGAGGCCGGGAGGGTGCAGTGGGTGTTCACAGGCAGCCGCCTTCCTACCACTGTGAGGAGCGGGGCCGTGAACCAAAGGTCTGGCCAAGCTCGGTCACTCGCTTGCTGTGTGGCTGTGGGAGAGCCTCTGCACCTCTCTGAGCCTCTGCCCCCTTACCTGCGTAATAGGACTGCCGGTCCCTGCCTTGCAGAGTAATCATGAGACTTGAACTAATCAACGAACAGGAAAGAGCTTTACAGGGTGGAAGCACCCACAGGTGTTGGCAGTACTGATTTTGATCTGGTCTCTGTCACTGGAAAGGGCACAAGGAAGCTTGGAATAAATAATTGCAGGAGGAGAGTCTGGAAGGCTTCTCGGAGGAGGTGCCATCTAAACTAAGGAGTTGACCAGGCAAAGGGCAGGAGGTTGGGGGAGAATGTTGTAGGAGAGCAAACAGTAGGTGCAGAGTATAAACGCAGAAGCTCTGTGCTCTTGGAGGTGGAGGTGGTCCCATGGGGCTGGGGTGTGGAATTGGGGTCTGGGGGTGAGGGTGGGAGCAGGACATGATTGGATCCTGACCACTCATTCATTCACGTTCAGCTGGTGTTCATCCCCCGTGCCTGCTGGGCTCCGCTCACCGTAACACTCAGCAGTGAACCCGGGGAGTGGACAAGGCCTCTCGGGATTTTAGTCCAGTGATGCTAAGGCCCTGTGAGCTTAAAAGGTGTCGGGACTTGATCCTGAAGATGATGGGAGTCAGCAGAGGTGTTACGCAGGGGGAGCGGCTTCATCGGGGTTCAAGCCGCGATTACAAACAGTAGCTCCTTGGTGGGACTTGGTGCGTGGCTCTGTTTCTGCGACTCCTGATAAAGATGAACTGACCTTGTACAACTTGGACAGTTTCAGGGGTACTCTGGTGCCATCCGGGCCCTCATGTCCACTTGGCACCGCTGGCTGGAGGCAGGTGGGTTCCCGCCGCCCCCAGCGCACAGGTGTTCACATCCCGGTGGCCTCACTCACTCCCTCCTCCCTGGTCCTGCACTGCAGCCGCCCCTGTCCCACAGGGAGGCTCTGGTGCTCGGCGCACAAGTCGCTAGTGGCCGGAGGCGGGGACCGTTAGGAGTCTGTCTGTAGGGCAGGGACGCCGGGGCCTGAAGGAGGTGGAGACAGTGGGAGTGGAGAACAGTGGGCTACTTCAAGTGAGAAAGCAGCAGGCAGACTCGATCCCCTGTCTGTGGGGTGGAGGGTCGTCCAGGCTCAGGGCAGGGGGCACTGTTCACAAGGTGGGCACCCAGAAGGCCCAGCAGCAGGCAGGTTAAGGCAAAGAGGAACCACATATTGGTCACTGAGTTCGGGGTGCCCACAGGCCCTCTGGGTGAAGATGTTGGGGTCAGCACTGGGGTCCTCCCAGGTGGCGCTGGGACACCTGCAGCGGCTTCTCTCTGCTGGTCTCCGGCTCCCCCACCCCTCTTCCCTCCGGGGTTTGCAGGGTGGCGACGGCAGCATTAGAATTGCTGAGGAGGGCCGTTTTCCAGAGGCCTGCTCTGCCAGCCGCAGGCCCCCGGGTCCCTGCCTATTAGCGGGCGGAGCAGGCCTGGCCCCCATTTGCCATGCTCTGATGAGCAGCGGCTGAAAGGTGGGGGAGCCATAAATTAGTATTAGCTACTGTGTCCCGGCTCCCTGGTGATTAGCATTTTTATTGTTTCGTGGTGCTGAGGTTGGTCACACTCGGAGCCCAGGGAGGAGGCGGGGGCCTGGGCTTCCTCTCCCAGGACCCTCCTCAGTTTGGTCTCTGGAGCCTGGGTGCTGGGCTAGGGCGCCCATCACAGACAGTGACAGCGTCTGTCCTGTTGGGCACCTGCAGTGGGCCCCGCACTGTCCTGAGCACTGGACTCTCATTAGAGTGAATCACTGATCAGCCCTGCCCAGTGGGATTGTTCCGAGTTCCCAGATGCGGTGCAGAATTTGAGGCTCAGAGAGGTGAAGTAATGAGCAAAAGATCGCCCGAGTCAGCTCAAACCCAGTGCCCCTCCGCCTTCTCTGTGCCATCTTACCACCAAGCCTCCCCTTGCTCCCTCCCCTGGGCCTGGGATGCTGCCCACTTCCAGCTGCCACCACCTCCTGGGTTCCCTACCCCTGCTGTGATCCCTGCTCACCTCCTGGGCTGCTGGCCCTGGCGTTCCTCACTTGGCTTTTCAGCCCCTTCCTGTGGGAGGGCCTGTGTCCCCCCCCTCAGGTACCCGAGTCCGGCTCCCTAATCCCCACCCTGTCCTCTGATTTCAGCACCTTCAAACACCTGTGGAAGCAGGTAGCCCAGAACCTGGATCGCTTTCGTACCTTCCCACGCCTGGCTGGAGGTAAGGGCCCTCCCCCTGCCCCGTCCTCTGTGCTCAGGGACCCCTCCCTCCCCTGGCCATCAGGAAAGAGGAGGGGACGCAGCCTCAGGAGCTGAGACCTGGGGGCCTGAGGCGCGGAGCCTCCGCTCTGGCAGGTCCTGAGTGGTGCAGAGCACCCGGCCTCAATGTGCATTTTAATTCATTTACTCATTCATTCGCTCGTCAGCCATCCAGCAAATTGAGCACTGTGGGTAAGGCGGAAGGAGCCCTGGCAGTTGACATGGGTGGACCCCCTCTCCTGTCACTGGGTCGGGGATCAGGGGAGAGCTTCAGGAAAGCTGTGCCCACCTCTGGGAGTGGAGTGGGAGCCTAGGATTCGGGTCCTCCTGCCATTGTGTTGGGTGGCACCCCTGGCCCTGACCTCAGTTTTCTCATCTATATAATGGGGGAGTTGGTCCTGATGACCCGCCACCCTTCACCCTGGGGTGTCACTGTGTTCATCTGTAAGTGGGCGCATAGGCCTGGCCCTCGGTTTCCGGGATGCTCTCCAGCTCTGACTCGGGGCCTCTCCGCACTCACCTGCCCAGTACGGGGGCTGACCACAGGGCCCCGTGGATAGGTGCAGGCAGTGCGGTGGGCCCCCGGGTGCTGGAGGAGCCCCTCCTTCATGCATCCCGCCCTGGCCCTGCAGAGTGTGGTGGGCTCCTGGGTGCTGGAGGAGCTGCTCCTTCATGCACCCCGCCCTGGCCCTGCAGAGTGCGGGGGGGCCCCCGGGTGCTGGAGGAGCTGCTCCTTCATGCACCCCGCCCTGGCCCTGCAGAGTGCGGTGGGAAGAACTTCCACTTTGTACACCGCTCAGCCGACGTGGGCAGCGTGGTGAGCGGGACCCTGCGCTCAGCCTTTGAGTACGGTGGCCAGAAGTGCTCAGCCTGCTCCCGCCTCTACGTGCCCCACTCGCTGTGGCCCCAGATCAAAAAGCAGCTGCTGGAGGAGCACAGCAGGATCAAAGTGGGCGACGTGAGTGGTGCCTTCATCCCTGCCGCAGCCGGCGAGGGGCTGAGGGGACTGGAGGGTCCTGTGCGGTGGGGCTGGGGTGTGCAGGAGGGGGTCCCTTTGTCTGGGGCCTGTGGCAACTTGGTCTCCTCTGGTGTCTCCCCTGCCTCCAGCCTGCAGAAGATTTTGGGACCTTCTTCTCTGCAGTGATTGATGCCAAGGTACGGGCTGGAATCCAGTTGTTCCTGGGGAGCTGAGCCCTGGACTGGGTGGAAGAGGGAGGAGGAGATACGGGGGGCCCTAAATGGGAGGCAACCCAGCCCCACTGCTTGTGGGAAGGCAGCCAGATTGCCACCCCGCCCCCAGCTTTGCAAAGGGTAGAATCATCCAACCAGAGAACTCACCTCCTGCACACCCTGCAGCCAAGCCCAGCGAGCCCCCTTTAAGTGCACATGTTCGTACGCAGACACAGACGGGCCATCACATCAGTGTGCATAAACCTAAACACATGTACACGTGTTCACATGCATAAACACCCGTGTGTATAGGCATGCACAGCGTTCTTGCCATGTAAATGCATAGAATCCATACACACACATCTCCATACATGAACTAATCCACCCACGTGTATGCATGCAAAGATATTCATGTACATGTTTGTGTGTAAAGAGGCACATGTGTAGGTCTACATGCATAAACACAGGCATGCACACAAGGTGAGCGAAAGGAGGTTTATAGTTGTAATACAATAGTTAGAATAAACTCTGTTTCACGTACTCACAACTATAAACCTTTTGCTCACTGTGTATCTATATGCTTAAAACAACATGGCCGTGTGTATGCCATGTATACATTTATGTCATGCGTTTTTGTTGTGTTTACATGTAGATATACCTATAGTTCTAACATACACAGGCATGTGTGTCTGCCCTCATCTCCGCCATGGCTCATCCAGACCCGCAGGGCCCTCCCATCCCCCCATTTCAGAATTCGGGTCCTTCGGACCAGGTGTTTTGGGGTGAGTGTATCGGAGGCGGCTGGGAGTGGCGTCCTCGCCGGCCTTGACGCCCGCCCCCCCCCCCCCCCCCCGCAGTCCTTCGGCCGCATCAAGAGGTGGCTGGAGCACGCCCGCTCCTCGCCCAGCCTCACCGTCCTGGCGGGGGGCAAGTGTGACGACTCTGTGGGTTACTTCGTGGAGCCCTGCATCATCGAGAGCAAGGACCCTCAGGAGCCCATCATGAAGGAGGTGACCGCAGGTGGCCAGGGCCCCGGGGGACAGCCTGTCATCAGCACAGCACAGGGCCCTTGCAGTGGCATTCCTCTCGGGGCGTCATCCCCTTTCACAGACGAGGAAGGGAGGCGCTAGGAATGAGCATCTGCTGACCCTGGCCGGGTCGTGCTTCCCCTGCCCACGGCCACCGCCGGTGCTGAGCTGACACTCAGACCCGACGGCGGGCCGCCACAGCTGGCGCTCGGTTGCGGTGGCAGAATCGTCGGTCCCATTTCAGAGATGAGAAACGGGCTCCGGGAGGTCAAGTCACCCGGGCAGTTCCGGGACCAGCTGTGGCCACAAGTCTCCCGTTCCCAAGGGCCTGTGCCCATGGCTCTGTGGGCGTGGGTCTGGATGGCAGGGGCCCAGAAAGATTCCTTGGATCTTTTGCCAGGTTGGGGTGGGAAGAGCAGGGCAAGAGCTGGCACCGTGCTGTCCCGGAGGGAATCCTGGCTCTTCCTGCAGGGGCTGAGGTGCGACTGGGGCCTGGTGACCGGGGACGGAGCATAGAGCCAGGGGCCAGAGTAGGCAGGGAGGCCTCAGGGCGCTGACCCACCGACCTAGGGCTTCTCCCCCAGGAGATCTTCGGGCCTGTGCTGACCGTGTATGTCTACCCAGACGACAAGTACAAGGAGACGCTGCGGCTGGTCGACAGCACTACCAGCTACGGCCTCACGGGGGCAGTGTTCGCCCAGGATAAGTGAGTGGCCCCAGCCCCTCTGCTCTAGGCCTGGGTGCTGCCTACACCCTGGACAGGACACCGCAACATGGGTTCCAGTAATAATGCCACCCTGCTTTCTGTCCACTCCTCTCCCCTCAGCCCGACTGGCAGGCAGGCCTCCCAGCACACACAGGGGCAGCCGCTCTTTGTGAAAGTGTAGATTCTGGGGCCCCCTATTGAATCTGGAGCTCTAGGGGTGGGCCTGGGAATGGGTGCTTCTGACCAGCTCCCCCAGTCTGATGGGGGCCCCACTGAGCGAGGTCATCGCCTCATGCTGCGTAGTGGGACACAGGCTCAGGGCCAGGGCACACTGCCCATCTCGCAGAGACAGGATTCAAACCCAAGACCATGATATTTCTCCCGAGGCTTTGCTTTTCGCTCCCCATGGTTCAGTTGCCTCCCCTTGTCTGCCACCACAGAAGGGGGAGGTGGGCATGGAACCTGAGGGGCTTGGGGGGGTCCCCAGCTCCCGAGGGACAGAAACACTGGACCAGGAGGGGCTGCTCCCTTGGGTGTGAGCTGCTTGGCCTGCACCCTCAGCCCTTGTGGGAGCCCTACGGGCAGGCATGCTAGCCCCCTTCCCCGAGGAGGAAGCAGGCTCCGGGCCCCTCAGTTACCTCCCAGGGCCCACAGCTGGTGGCCGGGCATAGTGCCCACCTGGTAGCCAGCCTGGGCTGGGTGGGCCTGGAGGGGTGGTGAGCTGACCACCCTGCCTCGTAGGGACGTTGTCCGGGAAGCCACCGCGGTGCTGAGGAACGCCGCTGGGAACTTCTACATCAACGACAAGTCCACCGGCTCAGTGGTGGGCCAGCAGCCCTTCGGGGGGGCCCGAGCCTCTGGTGAGTGTGCCCGTTTCTGGAGGGGAGCCAAGTTCCTGGCGGGAGACTCCAGATCCTTCATTTCAGGGGTGTTAAGAATAATAGGCCCGTGCCCTGGCCGGTTTGGCTCAGCGGTTGGAGTGTCGGCCTGCGGTACAGAGAGACCCGGGTTCGGTTCCCGCTAAGGGCATATACCTCGGTTGCAGTTTGTCCCCGGCCCTGGTTGGTCGTGCGGGTGGCAGCCACTCGATGTGTCCCTTCACATCGATGTTTCTCTCTCTCTCTCTCTTCCTCTCTCTCCCTCCCGCTGTGTCTGAACAAAAAATGGAAAAATGTCCTCGGGTGAGGATAAAAAAAAAAAAAAAAAAAGAATAATAGGCCCGGCCGGTGTGGCTCAGTGGTTGAGCGTCGACCCATGCACCAAGAGGTCGCCGGTTCGATTCCCGGTCAGGGCACATGCCCAGGTTGTGGGCCAGATCCCCAGTGGGGGGCGTGCAGGAGGCGGCCAGTCGATGTTCTCTCTCATCGATGTTTCTATCTCTCCCTTCCCATCTCTAAAATCAATAAAGAAAAAATACTTTAAAAAAAAGAGAATAGGAACAGTACCCCTCCCTGAGCTCTGTGGGAGGGCCATTGTGCTCACCCTGAGGCCTTTCCACAGCCCCGTGAGCCAAGGTGCTAAACTCTCTCCGTTTTACAGAGAAAACTGAGGCACAGGGTGGTGAAGTGACCGGCCCACGGGCACGTGATCGGAAGTGGTGGACTGGCTTTTGAGTCAGCACCACAGCTTGTACCACTGAGCTCCAGACACTTCCTTCCAGCTCCTATTTACAAATGGGAAACTGAGGCTCAAATTGGGGTCGTCACTTTCCAAGGTCCCAGCTGCCTCCACACTGCTCCCCTGCCTCCGAGACACCTCTGGCAGGTGGGGCGCACGGACCCCGGGAGTGGCATCCTGTCCACTCTCCGTTCCTGCCCCACCGACCCCCAGCTGAGGGTGCTCCTCACACGTGCTTAGGAAACTGGCCACTGTGAACACATCCCGTTTCAGTTTAATCGTCTGCTGCCCATGCTGGGGCCCCATTTACGCGTCAGCTCCTCCCCACCCCCTTGCCCCTCTGCCCAGAGCTGTGTCTTTCCCACAGGAACCAATGACAAGCCAGGGGGGCCCCACTATGTCCTGCGGTGGACGTCGCCCCAGGTCATCAAGGAGACACACAAGCCTCTGGGGGATTGGCGTTACTCATACATGCAATGAACCTGCTTGGCACCTCTGCTGCCCACCTGCCCGTCCGTCCAGGAGACTGACCTCAGTGCATTGGGACCACCACAGCCCCTCCACCCCGCTCTCGTGGGACCGGCCCCTGATCTAGAGCCAAGGGCTGGCTCCCTACCCCGCACTGGCCCATACCCTGGCCTGTCCCCCATCTCGGGGTCAGGTGCCCCAGCTCTGGTTTGGGATCACGCTGGGAAGGGACAGGCCTGCTGCCCCTCATCCCATCGCCGTCCTAGAACTGACATCTCGTAGGTGTGACCTTCGTGCCGGCTGGTGCTCTGTCCCTCCTTTTCTACTGTTTCTGCTACACTGTGGCCCAGTGATTTGGGGACTTGGGGAATGTTATGGGGACAGCTCCCAATCCCGTGGGGAAAAGGAGGCACCTCGGGCCTTGGGCAAACCTCATTCCCCACAGAGCTCCTGGCCTTGGCCCCGCTTCTCCAGGTCTGCGGGATTAGGTGTGACCAGGGCGGTCTGCAGGGCCGGTGAGTTGTGGCTGCAGGGTGCTGGGCACTAGCTGACCTCGCCCTCTTTGAGCTGCGCCACCTTTCACACCAGCTCTTTGCCCAGACCCACTGAGCCAGTGAGTACCTGTGCCTGACCGTGAGCCTTAGATGCCCATGTGCCTTTCTCCGGGTGCTCTATGCCCTCGTGATTCCTGGCCAGCTCCATGTGGGAGGCTGGGGGGCCGCTGGAGGCCACCTGCCGAGATGTGGGTTGTGCTGATCCTTCCTGTTGGGGCTGTGGTTTTGAGACTGTGGATGGACCTGCCCCCAGCACGGCCCCTCTCAGCCTGTGTTGGCCTGGGCTTGCCTGCAGGGGCTCAGTTCTCACTGCGTGGCGAACTGGCCCAGGTGGATGCTGCTCCCGCCATCTCCCAGCCCCCACGACCTACCCGTGGGTCCCCGTCCTGCCAGGGCCCAGGGTTGCCCGTGGTCTTCCATCCTTTGCATGCTAGTGGCCCTGTGTGTACTGGCCCTTGGGTGGCCTGTTCTTTGTTTGATGCACCCAGTCAGTGGGCTCTCACAAATAGGTTGGATTCTGGGGGGCCAGGGACCAGTAAGGGGTGACTTGGAGGGCAATTTTTAGGGAGCCCTAAAAGTGCTGGGCCCTCCTCAAGGACAGCTGTCAGGGGTCCCCACGGGGTTGGCGTGGCCATTCCCCAAGTGCCATGCTCTCCCACTGCGCGGGCGGGGTGAGTGCCGATGCTGCCCGGCAGGGCCTGAGTTCTGCTTCCGGGGTCTGCAGTGTTTCCACCGGGGCCCGCCAGGCAGCCACTGTGGGCAGGGTGGACGTGTCCTGGTTCTACTGGCATGCACTGTGAGGTGGCATGGGATTTGCCCGGATGTCACCAGTAAAATACCTGTTACTTAATCAAATTGGTGGTCTTCCTGGTGGGGGGTGAGGGGGTCAGCTTCTAAGGCTGATGGCATCGCCAGTGTGTCAGTGGGTGTCAGGAGCACAGCGCCCTCCGTGTGATAGAAGGAAGGGCGGGCACTGGTGTAGGGGAATCCCTGCTGTGGGTGGGGGAACTCTGCAGCCACATGGGCTAGGTTCAGATCGCAGCTCCAAAATGTTGTGTAACCTCTCTGACCTTCTGTCTCTTCATCTGTAAGGTGGGACTAGTAATACACACACACACAGAGGTTGTCATGAGAATTACATGAGTTAATCAATGTAAGTGTCAGAACAATGTCAGACAGAATTAATGACTCGATGATGTTGCCCATCTACCCATTGTTACAACAACCACTGTTATGTGCTAAGTTGACATGCCTGGATATTTTAGTTCAACATTATTCTAGATGTTTCCGTGAATGTGCTTTGAGATGAGGTTAACATTTAAATCAGTGGACTTCGAATAAAGCAGATTACTCTCCATAAGGTGGGTGGGCCTCATCTAATCAGTTGAAGGCCTTAACAGGACAAAGACTGACCTCCCCGAACAAGAAGGAATTCTGCCAGCAGACTGCCTTTGGACTCAAACCCAGCCCTTCGGGGGTCTCTAGCCTGCCAGCCTACTGGCAGAATTTGCATTTACCAACCCTACAATCTTGTGAGCCAATTCCTTACAATAAATCCTGTCTGTGTGTGTGCCTTCTTTTGGTGCAGTTTATCCGGAGAAACCTGAGAATACACGTGCCAAGCACTTGCGTGTTTTCTCACTCACGACAGCCTTGTGAAGTGCTGCCAGGCCCCCCTTGGCAGAGGAGGACAGTGCGGAAGGGTAAGGGGACTTGCCAGGAGTGTGGTATCACTGGAACAGCAGCACAGGTCTGATTCCGAACCCCCTCGTTCGCCACACAGATGTTCTCACACAGCCCTGACGCCTGCAGAGACCTGCGCGGCTGCCGCGTGACCTGAGGGCAGCGACTGGCCAGTTAGCTTGAGTGCAGGGTCTGGGTGCAAGCCCACCTGGCCCCCTGACTTGGCAGGGAACAGTGTCCTGACCTGTCCCCACCCACAGATGACGTACAGGGGCCGCAGCTGAGCCACGTCCACACCCCGTCCTGGGACCGTCTGTCTGGGCTGTTGGCGTGGAGAACCTCAGCCGTGGGACAGAGACGCGACCCTCGACAGCCGCCACCCTGCTCACTCGGGTCCCACTGACTTGTGCCAGAGGGAGCTCCACGCAGGGACCGAGGGCAGCACGCAGTGCCCAGGCTGGAGCTCCCGGAGGGGAAGGATGGCCACTGAATTTTGGAGTTGGGGAATATGTGGGTCCGGTTCGTGTTTTTGTAGGAGTGGAGTGACTTGCTCAAGGTCACACCGAGACAGTAGCAGTGTTGGCTGGTCACTGGCTAAGTGTTTTCACTACCTAGTCTCATAGCCTTGACATGGACCGTAGCAGGCGAGGCGCACCTAGGGGTACTAGTTCCTACAGCCCTCTGGGCCTCAGTCTCATCTGTAAAATGGGAGTGCTAGGGCTGCCGCGAGTATCTGAGGGGGTGTCTGCAGCCTTGAGCACAGTGCCTGGTCCGCAGCCTGCTGGTGGCCCGATTTACCACGCTGGCCTCCAGGCACCACACAGCCACCGTGAGGATGAACACGTGGTGGTGAATTCGTGAAAAGGACATTGAAGAAGGTGGGTCCACACCCCGATGCGTGCTTTGGACCCCCAGGAGCTCTGAGTCAGCATGTCGACCAGGAGCTGGCACAGGTGGCCCCTCATTTCCTTAGAGTACACGCCCGACTGGCAGCCCATGGGACTGGTGACAAGGACGTCCGGCCTCAGTCAAATGGTTCACGCTCCAAGCCCAGACCTGCAGCCGGGCCCCGGCCACAGACGGAAATGAAGAGACTCCTTGGGCCAGCACGGACACGGGGACTTAACTGTGGTGGCCATGCAAACAGGCCTTGGGCACCTGGACTCTCGGGAGCCACAGCCCCTGGTCTAGGGGATGAGGGGAGGCAGAGGAAAGAGTGAGCAATGGCTTTGAGCCGCCACCTGCCCTAGTTACATGGAGGCGAGAGTGGCAGGTGCGGGGGAGGGGGCAGGGTAAAGTGACTGCTCGAGGAGCTGGAAATCGGGGACCTGGTGGAGCAGGCTGCGAGGACCGTGAGCTATGCGGTTCTAGCTGGTTCCACCCCGGCCCTCCTCACCGGCTGGGTGGCCATGGGCCCGTCGTTCCGCCTCCGGCCTCCACTGGGCCTTCCATAGAAGACATCTAGGCCCCTGAGCCCTAGTCTCCTCATCCGTACAGTGGGGATGAGAATCCTTCCCACAACTCTGCTGAGCAGAAGTCATGACGTTTGAAAGCATTGCAGAGGGCCTGCTGCCCCCACAACCCTGTGACAGACCCAGCTGAGCTGTGCGTTATAGCAGGTCCCCCTTAGGCTCCTGCTAGGCCCCATCGTTAGGGCCAGAAAGGACCACAGCAGTATATGGACCAACAGCATTATATGGCCAAGGGTCTCTGACACCAATGGGTCCCTAAGAGCCAGCTCCCTCCATCCAACTTTTGTGGGGTAGTCACCTTTGACTTTAGGATTTTTTTTTTTTTAATGCCAGGTCAGAATACATGCTTTAAAAAAACATTATATATATATATATATGTGTGTGTGTGTGTGTATATATGTATATATATGTTTTTATTGATTTTTAGAGAGAGAGGAAGGGAGAGAGAGAAACGTTGATAAGAGAGACACATCTATCGGTTGCCTCCTGCACACCCCACTGGGGATTGAGCCCACAACCTGGGCATGTGCCCTGACTGGGAATTGAACCGGTGACCTCTTGGTCCATAGGTTGACGCTCAATGACTGAGCCACACTGACCAGGCAACTGTAGGAATTTTCAACTTTCCTTTTTGCCAGGACCCTTGTCCCTTGGCTCTGGTCCAAGGTGGGTGACTCAGAGGGGGCTCACTCTGCAAAGCAGACCGATGGATTGTGGGGCTGAGCATGGCCGCTGCGTGACAGAGCCAGACCCCGCCCCCACTCCCACCTCCAGCTCTCCTCGCTGCGGCCCACTGCTTGTATGGAGCAGTGACCTTGACCTCACCATCCACAAGCGCCGTGGAGATGCAGGGCCACGCCCTAGAGTCTGGCTTGTGATTTGAATGTCAGCTCTGTGGCTTGTACAATCCAGGGTGAGTTTCTCAACTTCCCTGTGCCTCAGTTTCCTCATCTGTGAACTGGGTTGGTAACAGTCCCAGTTTTCATGAGTATTAAGAGAGATGGAGAATGACAAGCATTCAGTATGGTGCCTGGTTCTTTTTTTTTTTTTTTTTTTTATCCTCACCAGAGGACATTTTTCCATTTTTTGTTCAGGTAGAGTGGGAGGGAGAGAGAGGAACAGAGAGAGAGAGAGAAACATTGACGTGAAAGGAACACATCGAGTGGCTGCCACCCGCACAACCGACCAGGGCCGGGGACAAACTACAACCGAGGTACATGCCCTTAGCAGGAACCGAACCCGGGTCTCTCCGGACCGCAGGCCGACGCTCTAACCACTGAGCCAAACCGGCCAGGGCTGGTGCCTGGTTCTTATTGACAATAGCTAAGACTGGGGGACACCTGCTATGCGCCAGATGCCATTAGAATTGCCCCATGCCAGGCCACCTTGGTCAGGTTCCAAAGGTGGCTCCCTTTGCCAAGCTACTGTCTACTGATGTGGTCATCTATGTCCTTTACTCCCAGATGTTTGAAACATCAGGGGATGTGACCAGTCTTTAACCGTGAGGCAGAAGGCCAGGGCCAAGTTGGCAGGACATGCTCTCTCTACCTCCAAACGGGATTCTTCCAGACCACGCAGGCCCCACCGTGCCCCGAGAAGGGACTGTCCTCGGTCAGCCTCCTCCCCTTCCCCCAGATCCCTCTCCCCTCTCCACCTGTCCCAGGTGTTCTCCCCGCCCCGACAGCAGCAGGACCGTCACTATGTAAATGCCTGTGCAAATCCCCTGGTATAAGCAGCTCGCCCTCTGGTGAGGCAGAGCCACCTCTTGGGACCCTCACTTCCCAGCCATGGGACCCCAGGCCAGGGTGGTCTGCTCCCTGTTCTTTCTGCTACAGGTCCTGGCTGAGCCCGCTGAGAACTCGGACTTCAGCCTGGCTGGGGATTACGTCTTGGGTGGCCTCTTCACCCTCCATGCCAACATGAAGGGCACTGTCCACCTCAACTTTCTGCAGGTGCCCAAGTGCAAGGAGTGAGTCTCCAGCGGGGGGCTGGATGTGGTGAGGGGAGGGGGAGCGGGCTGGTTCTGTGGTCCTTGGGAGGCAAGGCCAAGACAGGGCTCAGAAAGCTCCTCCTCATTCATTGCCGGATCCCCGTCCTGGAGCCACCTCGCTGGCCCCCAGGAAGGCCCCCGCAGTCCCCACTACTGACATCGTTGGCCATCGGGTTCTGAAACACTGAGACCTGGGTTGTCCCCATGTCTGTCTCTTACTGTAAAGACTTATAGGATGTTTGAGATCATAAGGCCTTGTCTTAGAGACCATCAACACCACCCCCACCCCCTCTGGCAACAGGGGACTCCCAGTGAGTCCACCTCGAGGCCCAGTCGAGACACCAGGTGTCACACCCTTGGAGGCAGAATGTGGTTCTTCTGCAGCAGGTTCTCAGACCGGAGGGGAATGTTTGCCTTTTCCCAGGGCACTTCCAGGACTGGGGGGCATTTCCTCGGCCCTCCCCTCCCCTTGGGGTGGCAACATCACTCGGAGATTGGGTGGGCATCTTCCTGCCAGGATGAAGGCCGGATGTTGGAGCCAGCCTGGAACTGTAGGAGAGTGACCTTGTGCATGGAGGGTAAAGGCATTCTGGGAGAGGGAGAAAGGAAGGAGAGTGCAAAAGATGACTAAGCACTGCCTCTAAGATGACTAAGCACAGACTTCTGTGATGTTGGGGAAGATTGTATGATGGCTTGAGAATGGTGAGGGTGATAATGCAGGGACGATACTAAGCATGATGTTAGATGTTCTGACACCAGTGATAATGGCAGGGAGTCCAGCGAAATGATGGTGATAATGGAAGTGATCATAGTGGTGATGGTGGTGGTGGTGGCGGTGGTGATTGTGGTGGTGATCCTGATGATGCTGATGGTGAGGGTGGTGATGGTGGTGATGGCAGAAGTGATAGTGGTTATGATGCTGATGGTGATGATGATGATGGTGGTGGTGATAATGGTGATGGTGATGATGGTGATGGTGATGATGATGGAAGTGATAGTGGTGATGGTGGTAGTGGTGCTGGTGATAATGGTGATGATGGTGGTGATGATAGTGGTGATGGTGATAGTGGTGGTGGTGGTGATAGTGGTTGTGATACTGATGGTGATAATGTTGGTGGTGATGATAGTGATGGTGGTGGTGATGATGGTGGTGGTGATGGAGGTTGATGGTGATGACGGTGCTGGTGAGGATGGTGGTATTGGTAATGGTGACCACACGTGGTGACAGTGATGCAGTGGTGATGCTGTTGGAAACAGGAATAGTAGGTGATGACGGTGACAGTGGTGATAATGGTGGTGGAGTTACAGTGGGTAATGGCGGTCACATTGCGGACATTGGCCGAGCGGTGAGAGTCCAGAGTCCATGGTAGTGATTGGCGGCCACGAAGATCAGAGTGTTGGAGGTGGTCATAGGGACGATGATGATCCCCGAGATGTGGTACAGCGACAGCGAGGTGGTAAAAATGCCGAATCTTCTGGGGTGGCTCCTTCCTGGGCAGTGCCTCCCTCAGCTTTCCCTTGGCATGTGGGGACAACGGGCTCGGTCCCCTGCCGGCCCCTCTCACTCCGGACCTGCTTCCTGCCGCACCGCGGCGCCTGCAGGTACGAAGTGAAGACGCTGGGCTACAAGCTCATGCAGGCCATGCGCTTCGCGGTGGAGGAGATCAACAGCCGCCGCGGCCTGCTGCCGGGTGTGCGGCTGGGCTACGAGATGGTGGACGTCTGCTACCTCTCCAACAACGTGCAGCCCGTGCTCTACTTCCTGGCGCAGGACGACAATTTCCTGCCCATCCAGGAGGACTACAGCCACTATGTGCCCCGCGTGGTGGCCGTCATTGGCCCTGAAAACTCTGAGTCTACCATGACTGTGGCCCACTTCCTCTCCCTCTTTCTCCTTCCACAGGTGAGGCCCGTAGGCCTGGGAGGAGGGATGGGAGGGGGCAGAGGTGTGGCTGTCCAGAGGGCTCAGCCCCCGCCAGTCGTGGGGTGGAGGTGGGAGCAGAAGCAGGCTCAGGTCATGGACCCCGATCCTGGGAAAGCAGCCCGGCCTATTGGTCGAGAGCTCAGGCTTTGGGGACAGACTTGGGTGTGCATCTGGGCTCTGAGTCCTGCCCATTGTGAAGCCTTGAGCAAATCTCTTTTTTTTAAAATATGTTTTTTAAAATAGAGTTTTAGAGAGGAAGGGAGAGGGAGGGACAGAAACACGGACGAGACACTGACTGGCTGCCTCCTGCACACCCCCTACTGGGGATCCAGCTTGCGACCTGGGCATGTGCCCTGCCTGGGAAGCAAACCGGCGACCTCTGGATGCTCGGGACAACACTCAGCCACTGAGCCACACCGGCCGGGCTTGAGCAAATCTCTCACCTCTTCTGAGCCTTCTCAAAGTGAGATGCTAAGAGTTCTATCCCAAGACTGTCTGAAGATTAAAGCATTTATCCTATACAAGAGTTCCCAGCACACAGTAGGTAGGCGGTAATGTTACCGTTGTTAGTAGAGCATCTTGCACAAGAATGGACACTCAGAGAATGCTCAGTATTGTCCTGGGTGCTTCCTAGCACAGGGCCTGCCACATAGCAAGTCCTGTAGCTATTGTTATTACTCTTATTATCACTGTTACCATCATCACAGTCCAGCTGGCATAAAATGTCCATTCATTTAAAGAGAAGCTAGCACCGGACTTGGCACACAGTAGGTAGTCACAAATCCGGTAATTTTTGCTGTTTTTTGAAATTACTTTTTAGATACTGAAAGGAAGGGAGAGAGAGAGCATGTACAAGAGAGAGAAAGAAACATCAAATGGTGGTTCTACTAATGCATTTATTGGTTGCCTCTTGTGTGTGCCCTGACTGGAGATCAAGCCTGTAACCTTGGCGTATCAGGATGACACTCAAACCAACTGAGCTACCCGGCCAGGGCCTTTGCTGTTGTTTTTACTATGTAAAGCATCTAGCACAGGGTCTGACACACAGTAGGTGCTCAGTACATGTTCATATTCGTGTGACACCTAGTCCAGGACCGAACTCATTCTCTCATTCACTTAACAAGCATTTATTGAGCACCTACTACGCGGACACTGTTGCAGGCACAGGGGATACAGCTGGGAGCTAGAGCTTGTCTCCTAGTGGAGAGACAGACAGGAAACGTCAATGAAGGAATGCTTTCGGATGCTCGAAAGTCCGAGGTGCGATGGGTAAAGGAGAAGTCGAGCAGGGTGAGGAGACGGGGCATGACCACGCGGGTACAGGTGGGCTGCAGCTGTAAACGGGGTTGGCAGGTGGCGGTTCAATGTCCACGCCCTCCCCGGGCAGATCACCTACAGCGCCATCAGCGACGGCCTGCGGGACAAGCAGCGCTTCCCCGCCGTGCTGCGCACCGTGCCGGGCGCCGGTCACCACGTGGAGGCCATGGTGCAACTGATGCTTCACTTCGGCTGGAACTGGATCGCCGTGCTGGTCAGCAGCGACGACTACGGCCGCTACAGCAGCCGGCTGCTCGGCGAGCGCCTGGCCCGCCGCGACGTCTGCATCGCCCTGCACGAGGCGCTGCCCGCGCCCCCGCGCACCCCGGCGGCGACCCGGCGCGAGCGCAGGCGCCTGAGGGCCGTCGTGGACAAGCTGCGGCAGAGCTCGGCGCGCGTGGTGGTCGTGTTCTCGCCCGACCTGGCCTTGCACAGCTTCTTCCGCGAGGTGCTGCGCCGGAACCTCACCGGCGTCGTGTGGATCGCCTCCGAGTCCTGGGCCATCGACCCGGTCCTGCACAGCCTCAGCGAGCTGCGCCACACCGGCACCTTCCTGGGCGTCACCACCCAGGCCGTGCCCATGCCCGGCTTCAGTGAGTTCCGCCTGCGCAGTGCCCAGGCCAGGCCGCCCGCGCCCAACAGGACCAGTCTGAGGGCCACCTGCAACCAGGAGTGTGACACCTGCCTGGACACCACCGAGTCCTTCAGCAGCATCCTCACACTCTCCGGCGAGCGCGTGGCCTACAGCGTGTACTCTGCTGTGTACGCCGTGGCCCATGCGCTGCACAGCCTCCTGGGCTGCAGCCGGACCAGCTGCTCCAGAGAGGTGGTCTACCCTTGGCGGGTGAGAGAAGCTGGGGACCCGAGCAGGCGCAGAGTCTTTGGTTGCCATGGAGAGGACACCCCGGCCCCTCCTGCTCTAGTCTCTCCATCCCTAGTTGGGTTCCGGGCCAATGGGTGGGCGAGGCCATGGGACATGCCCTGCCTCCCACACATAGAACCAGTAGTCCTTCGTGGTGCCAAAGCAAATGCTCCTTTTCATTAATTTAATCCTCACCATCCGTGACCGTCTGTCTGAGGGTTCAGGGGAAATCTGGTGGAAGCAAATCGCGCAGCAGTGGAGGCCGCTGCGGTCTCTCCGGGGTGCAGAGCCTGGGGAATGGGCCTGAGGTCCCCATCAGCTCTTCAGGTCCTGCTTCAGGTTCAGGGATAATTGTCCCAGATCTGCGTCATCTTGATTCAGACCTGGAATTTAGCTCGGTGTTTCTGACTCACACACACACCTCTACCATCAAGCCCCTGGGGTGGAGAAGATTCTACTCAGCATCCGGGGGAGCAGAGGGTTTCACAGCGGAGCCGTGCACTTCGTCCTTTGCTACCAAACATCACTGCGCTGAAACCATTCCCTGAGTTTGTCGAAGTTTGGAGCTCAGCCAACGCCCCAATCCTTGTACCTGGCCCCTCCTTATTCTCCCCTTCTCACTTTTCTAGATACCCACCCATCCCCCAATACCTGGTCACTTCCTTAACAGAGCAGGTTAGTTAGTTCTCTATAAATCTCCCCTCTCTCTATTCTATTTATTACCTCTCCGCCCCATAACCTCAGAGCCTAACCTTGCAGCCCTACGTGTTCATTCTTTTAAAAAACGCAGTTATTCTTTCAAAGGAATTCTGGTGCCAGCTGGCAAAATACTTCACTATATGCCCTGCTACATTAATAACACAATTATCATGGGTGCTTTACTGTTTTCGGAGCGCCTGCTAGGCCATGTGCCCCGTGTACACCACCTTACCTCATGGCCGTCCTACGAAGTTGATAGTCTGCAGACAGGGAAACTGAGGATAGGGAGTTAGAGGGATTCGCCCACGATTGCTCAGTGGTAAACAGCAGCCTGTGGCTTTGAACCCAGGTCTGGCCCATCCCGCTGTGGTCCTCCCGCTTCTCCCTCCAGGCGTCTCCCAGCCACGGTCGGCAGGAGCCGGGATGAAGGACCAGTCGACTTCTGTCCTCCCCCAACAGTGCAGACCAGAGAGCACCGACACAGAGCCGGGCTCTCCAGCCCCGCTGACTGAGCACCATCGCGTGCTGGGCCCTGGCCGGCACTGCGAGAGAATCAGACCTCGCCCTGGGAGATGGGGACAGCTCAGCACCACCTCTGCTGAGTGCAGGAGGGTCAGAGCTGCCGCTCTGCAGGGGGGCAGGGCTGGGGAAGGCAGGATTTAAGTGGTGGGAGGGCGGCTGCTGGACATTCCAGAAGGAGAGTCCTGACTCTGGAAGCCTCCTTGGGGAGAAGGCTAGGGACCATCTCCCTTGGCAATTTCTCTGTCAGTCCCCAAGGAGAAGCGAGCGCTGGGCCCCCAAGATGTACCCCCAGTGGACTCTCTTATTTACGGAGGGGGAAGTCTAGGAGCCAGGCTAAGTTGGGAGCCCCTTTGGAGTCAGACCAGAGAGGTTCAGTGACTTGCTCACAGTCACACAGCACATCGAGGACAGGGCTAGGATGGAATTCCGGCCCAAGGAGGCCCAGTCCCAAGCATGTTCTAGTTTGTCCCATTGTCTGTGTCCTGAGAGTGATGGGGTGGAGTAGGGGGAGGCTGGTGGGACCTGGGGGGCAGGGGAGATTCCAGATTCTTAGAGGTGAGCAAGGGAGTGGACTCTGGTGCTCAGGTATGGGCTCCAGAGGGATGGCCAAAGGGACTTCTGAGAGAGGGAATATTATCAAATCCTCAGTAGAGGTGAGCATTTACTCAGGCCCTGTTCTAAGCCCCGAACATAGATTGACGTATTTATTGCTTCAGAGCCCAGAAGGTAGGGTTTTTGTTGCTCCCCTTCTGCAGAAGAGGCAGAGGTTCAGAGAGGTTAAGCCGCAGGCCCGAGGCACAGCTGATGCCTAAACCCAGAGCCACTGCCTCCCACGTGCCACAGTTACAAAGTCCCGTGGCCCCATCACGCAGATGCGGAGGTCGAGGGGAGCGGGAGGGCAGGTTTCTCCCAGGCCTGGCCCAGCCTCTGATGCCGGCTCCGCTTCCCTGTTCTCCCGCCCCTCCAGCTGCTTCAGGAGATCAGGAAGGTCAACTTCACCCTCCTGGGCCAACACATCTTCTTCGACCAGCAGGGGGACCTGCCCATGCCCCTGGAGGTCATCCAGTGGCAGTGGAACCGGAGCCAGAACCCTTTCCAGAGCTTCGCCTCCTACCACCCGACGCGGCGGCAGCTGAGGGTCGTCGGCGGCGTCTCCTGGCACACCCCCGACGGCGCGGTCAGCCCCCCAGGGGCTGGGGGAGGCCTCTGCTGGGGCGGCCGGGGTCCATTTGTCAAGGAGCGCACCGAGATCATTACCGATAGCTGGTCTCTATCTGTGGGTGTCCTGTCTGGGTCCCGTCCTTCCACGTGGATCGAGAACTGGAAGTTCAGGGCCTGCTGGCTCCTCAGCACCGTGGGGTCAGGGCCTCCGCGAAGTCGGCGTTCACTGGGCATGCGTGTGCTGAGGGCTGCAGTTCTCATGTCAACCCTAGGAAACAGAGGCTGCTGTTCTCCCTCTCTTACGGCTTAGGAAACTGAAGGCACAGAGAGGTTGCGTGACCTCCCTGAGGCCACACAGCGTGTCCATGGTAGAGGTGCTCTTTGCACAGCACCCAGGCTACACCCTGCCAGTTAGTGCTCATGTTTCCGGTGTGGTAGCTACCCTTTAACTGTCTCTGGCAGCTGTCCGTCTAAAGCTCCATTTCTGAAAGATATGCTTTTATTGATTTTTTTTTTTTTTTTAGAGAGAAAGGAAGGGAGAGAGAGACAGAAATATCGATGTCAGAGAGAAACATCGATTGGCTGCCTCCTGCTCGCTGCCTACTGGGCATCGAGCCCGCAACCTGGGCACGTGCCCTGACTGGGAATCGAACCGGGACCTTTCAGTCCATGGGACGACGCTCAATCCACTGAGCCACACCGTCCGGGCCAAAGCTCCATTTTTAATCCTCCTTAGACAATATGTGTCAGAATTCTGCTGGTGTGGGGAGGGGTAGACACTCAGGCTCGTGGGGAGGGGTGGGGATCAAGGGATCTCAAAGCTTCTGGAAGAACCTACTACTCTCCCCCTGCCTCACACTGTCCCCAGTTCCAGAGCTCCCGACGCTGCCGGTGTCTGAGCTTCTCGGGATTTTTATGGAGTAAATCGGTTTGGTGCCTTCATTTGTTCGCTAGGGCTGCAGTACCCACCTGCACAGGCTGGGGGGCTTACAGGATGGAGTGTTGCTCTGGCCAGGTGGCTCAGCTGGAGTGTCATCCCGTACTCCAGAAGGCTGTGGGTTCAGTTCCCAGTCAGGCCACATGCCTCTGTGCTGGGTACTCGTCTAGGTTCTGGAAATACAGCGGTAAAAACAACACACATGGTCACTGCCTACCTGCTCTTGCTCACCTAAAAGCCACCCCCCCAGGCTGTGCGCATAAGACTGTTGGTTGCAGTGACAGAAAGTGATGTAAGCAAAACGTGAATCATCACCTCACATCACTGAAACCTCTAGGGGTAGAAGTGAGGCTTCAGGCAAGGATGGATCCAGGATCTCACTCTCCGTCTCTCAGATTCTTCCTCGGGCATGTTCTCTGCCCTGGAGACAAGGTGGATGCCAGCAGCCCCAGAGTCACGTCCTGTCCTCCCAGCAGCCTCCTAAAGTCTCTGCCTCCTCAGTTGGGTGGGTGTGGTCAGGTCTCAGGCAGGCAAAACGAACAAGGTCCCTACAAAGGTCCAGTTCTAAGAATGGCAACCTCAGCACCCCTTCCCCTTCCAGACGGGCCAGGCTTCCCTGCCCTGCAGGGAGCAGGGAGAGTCGGGAGGCCCTCAGCGTGTGGGGGAGGAGGGCCAGGGTCTCACGCCCTCCTCCCGCCAGGTCCCCGTGTCCACGTGCTCCAAGGACTGCCAGCCTGGGCAGAAGAAGAAGTCAGTGGGCATCCACCCCTGCTGCTTTGAGTGTCTTGACTGCCTGCCTGGCACCTTCCTCAACAAAACTGAAGGTAGGCTTGCAGGCTGGCACCCCTCTCTCGCCCTTGCCCTGCCCGGAGGTCTCCAGGCCCCTCCCCCTTTGGCAGGATCTCTGGGCCTCCCTGAAGCAATCAATGTAAGTGTCCAAAGGCCAGGGGCCATGTTTGATTCCACTTGTATCTCCCCAGTACCTGGTGTAGAGAAAAATCTTCACGTAGTCCACGGTCCAGGGGTGCCAGGCCAGGGAAAGTCCCCGGGGGATGGGTGGACAATACCGGAATGAATGCATGAGTGAATGAGTGGCCTGCCAACAGAGGAAGTGTCCCTGGCAGACGGGGACAGTATCTGACGTGTCTCTCTGGTCTCCCAAATGCCTAGCACAGCTCAGAGCCCATAGCAGCTGCTCAGTGAATATTTCTTGAATGACATTCTTGATTAGAAGGATTAACTAACATTTCCCTCTCTAGATCATAACTCCAGGAAGACGCGGACTCTGTCATCTCTCTGTCCACGTCCGGGTTTAGCACAGTTCAGAGCTGGGGCTCAAATTATTTTTTTTCATGACTTCATTGGTTAGTAAATTAAATGGATGTATCCATCTGCCAATCAAACCACTTACTATGTGCCTGGAAGAGCCCAGGGCACCAAGTTGCCTGAAGGCGGGGGCTGGGCTACTCCATCTCTGTGGCCGCCCACCTCGGGTGTTTCTCACAGTGGACGGTGCTCAGACACATGCTTGCTGAATGGATTCTTTGAATAAATAGTTGACAGTCTCTTCCACCGGAGAGTGAGGTCTTGGAAGGCAGGGATTACAGCTGTTCGGCTCTGAGTCAAAGAGACGGGGGTTCAGATCCTGCCTCTGGACACGCTGGCTTCCTGACCTTCCCTGACGGAGCCTCAGTTTTCGTCATCTGTGAAATGGGGTTGCTGTGAGGACTTGATGAGCCAGTGGGTATCAGGGACTCGGTGAATGTTGGCTGTGACTGCAGGGGTCACCTTAGCTCTCTCTCTCCATCCCGGGGGCCTGGCCCCGCAGGAGGGTGGGTTCGGCTGACGGGAATTGCTGTGGGCTCTTGCAGATGAATTCGACTGCCAGCCCTGCCTGAGCAATGAGTGGTCCCACAGGAAAGACACCTCCTGCTTCAAGCGGCGACTGGCCTTCCTCAAGTGGCAGGACACACCCACCCTCGTTGTGGCCGTGCTGGCGGCCCTGGGCTTCCTCAGCACCCTGGCCATCCTGGTAATCTTCTGGAAGCATCTCCAGACCCCCATGGTTCGTTCAGCGGGGGGCCCCATGTGCTTCTTGATACTGACGCCGCTGCTGGTGGCGTACACGATGGTGCCTGTGTACGTGGGGCCGCCCACGGTGTCCACCTGCTTCTGCCGCCAGACCTTCTTCACCGTCTGCATCACCGTCTGCATCTCCTGCATCACGGTGCGCTCTTTCCAGATCGTGTGCGTCTTCAAGATGGCCAGCCGCCTGCCGCGCGCCTACGGCTACTGGGTTCGCTGCCACGGGCCCTACGTGTTCGTGGTGCTCGTCATGGTGCTCAAGGTGGTCATTGTGATATGCAGCCTGCTGGTCACAAGCATCAGCCCCACCGCCCGAGCGGACCCCCGGGACCCCGAGGTCATGGTCCTCTCCTGCAACCCCAACTACCGCAAGGGGCTGCTGGTCAACACCAGCCTGGACCTGCTCCTCTCTGTGGCCGGCTTCGGCTTCGCCTACATGGGCAGGGAGCTGCCCACCAACTACAACGAGGCCAAGTTCATTACCTTCTGCACGACCTTCTATTGCATCTCCTCCATCTCCCTCTGCACCTTCATGTCTGTCTACGAGGGGGTGCTGGTCACCTTCCTAGACCTCTTGGTCACTGTGCTCAACCTCCTGGGCATTAGCCTGGGCTACTTCGGCCCGAAGTGCTACCTGATCCTCTTCCACCCGGAGCGCAACACGGCAGCCTACTTCAGCAGCATGATCCAGGGCTACACCATGGGGAGGGACTAGTGCGGCCCGCGGGACCGAGGGCCCCAGCGTTGGGGGACGCAGGACAGGGGGCTTGCTGGTTCACACGATCCCTATTGCCACCTGGTCCTCGTCACTGGTGTGGTGTCCCTTCCAGGTTCTCTGCATCCCGGATGTTTTCACCCACCTAGTCGCAGATGCCTAAAAACATTCACACTTCGCTCCTTCCCCTCAAGCTGTTTAGCTTGCCAGGCACCTGCACTCCTAGAAAAAGTGACCCAAGGTGACCTATCCCTGGTCTCCAAGGACGGAGTCTGATTTCGCAGCCTATGTCTGCCATCTGGTGGTCACAGCGGGTACCTGCAGATTCCACCTCAATCCCTTCCCTTGCGTGCCTGGTCCTGCTGTGGTTGGTTTGGGAGGGTGTGAGCTCCCCACATCATTTTCTAGCTGCCCACGTGTCTCCGTCTCATCTCCCAGATTCCCCCAGAGCTCGGACCCAGGCTTCTGCGTTATCTTTGAATAACGGCTGGCACAGTGGGTGCTTCCTAAATGCTTGTGCATAAACCTCACTTGGGTGAAATGAATCTGTTTCCTTCTTGTTTCCAGAGGTCCCTGAGAAAGGACATGTGGGATCAGAGAGACCTCGGTTTGGATCCCAGCATGGCCACTTCTGAATTGTGTATGTTGGGCTAGTTATTTACTGCCCCCGAGCCTACACTTGCCCATCTCTAGAATGGGAACAGCAGCTGTTTCACCAGCGGTCACGTGTGTCCAGTGCCTGTAGCAGGTACTCAGGAAATGCCAACCACTGCAAAGCCACACGACCCTTGAACCATCAGGGACAAAGCAAGGTAGTGTTTCTTTTCACATCCAAATGACTGTGGCATACCCTCCGGTACTAGGCTCTTTTGGAAATTAGCTACCCCCTAGCAAATTCTGAGTGTTGTCTTTAGGGTATTTGGGCCTCATGTGTGCCCAGAGACAGCTGTGCCAGTGCACTGCTGGGCATGGCCGTGCCCTTGCTGCCCACCTCCAGTGGTGGGCTCCGGGGGCCAGAACTTCACTGCTGAGGCCAAACTGCTGCCCAGAGAGGCTAGGTGTCCAGCTCAGGTGCACCCAGTGCACAGGTGGGAGCGCGGTGTCACGGGTGCCCTGGGGAACCCATTCCTGTGGAGACATTGGGGCCCTCTCGGGACTCCTTGGGAGAGATTTCTAGTCTGGCCCGGACCAGCCCTGATAGGGGCCACTTCCATAAGCTCACCTGCACCTGGGAGGGTAGGACCAGCTCCTCCCTGTCCGGGACTGACCTCTTTCATGCTTCAAGGTGGTGGGTGGTGGGATCTTGGCTTGAATCATCTGGGATTTGGGGGAACGGCCTTCTCATTTCGGGGCCACTTCTGCATAAGGGCAGGGTAGTCCCGTCTCTCTTCTCTGAGCCTCTTTCCGGAGCTGGGCACAAACAGGAGCCCCGTGAGCATGGGTGAGGCGGCAAAGTCACCCTCAGACTCCGTCACCTCCACTTCACCAGCGTCCCCTCCGACCCTCGCACGGGCAGCTCGGTTCATCTCCCTCGGCCTGGGGTGCCGGACACCGAGAACCGTTCAGAATCACAAAGCAAGTACTTGTACCTACAACCCATGAGGACGATAGCTGACATTTATGACCCTCCCCAAAACCTTTGCTGCTTGATCCATTTATTCTCACAAGACTCCGTTAGGCTCTGTTCGGATCCTTACTTTGCAGACGGGGGAAAAGGTGCAGAGGATCACCCGCAGTCATGTTGGGGGACTCAGTCTCCCCACCAATGTGCTGGTGTGCCGGGGCCTCAGGCTCCAGGGGTGGCTGGTGGAGGTGTTGAGCAGGGAAGACTGTGGGGGAAGCTGGATTTGGGAAGAGCCTTGAAGGACGGAGATGTGTTTGGAAGGCAGGAAGTTAGACTGTGGGGGAAGGGCAGGGGCCAGCAGGAGCAAAGGTGGGGTGCGAGGAGGCCAGGGTAGCTCGGTGGGAACAGGTGGCTCGGGGTGGCCGAGTTGTCAGAACTGAGCTTGGAAGGAGACCTGGGGCTAGACATGGGGGATCCTGACCCTGGCATCTGGACCTTGTCTTCCCTGGTGGCCAGGGTCTTTGACAGGCTGGCTTGCCCCTCTCTTGGGTCACCCAAAGTGCTGGCTGTCCCTCTGTTCTGTGAGCAGCCTCCTCTTCGGCTGGGCCCCCTTCCCGCAGCCCTGGGTATTGGCCTGGCCTGGTGGGCAGAGACTGGGGAGACCCTAAGGTGGACTGCCCGTGTGCACAGCCCTGCTCTGTCCCCTGCACTTGCTTCCCAGGGGAGCCCAGAGCCACAGCTGAGGCCCTGCGCCGCCCTGAGCTTCCAGGGAGCAGCTCTGTTCCTGGATGTGCCTGTCACCCCTGCCCTTGGGACCAGATTGTCAGAGGATCAGCGAGTTTTAAGCTCTTAATTCTCTTTTCTTGCCTCTGATGCCTTGGTTTAAATTTTTTTAAGCGATAATGACCTCATTTTCCTGGTTGTGCCTCATGGACCGCCATTGGAGAGGATCCTGGAATCCCACCGGCCTCAGAGGCCTCTGCTCAGAGCTGCCCCAGGCTGAGATCTTAATCCTTTCTTGTTCCCCTCCGATGATGGGAGGCTCACTAAGAACTATGCCACTTATTAGAAAATGCTTCTTTTTTTTTTTTTATCCTCACTCGAGGACATTTTTTTCCTTTTTTTTTTTTCTCCAGATAGAGTAGGAGGGAGAGAGAGGAAGAGAGAGAGAGAGAAACATCGACGTGAAAGGGACACATTGAGTGGCTGTCACCCACATGACCAACCAGGGCCAGGGACAAACTGCAACCGAGGTACGTGCCCTTAGTGGGAGCCAAACCCCGGTCTCTCTGGACCGCAGGCCGACGCTCTAACTGCTGAGCCAAACCGGCCAGGGCTAGGAAATACTTCTTAGATTGAATCAAAACCCAGCTATCTGGGGTTTCCATTTATGGACACTGGCTTTATCCTTTGGAACCACAAATTAAATCTCATTCTTCTTTCTCACGATGGCCTTTTATACGCAATAACAAAAAGAATAACTGCCTTTTAAGGGGCACCAACTGCATGCTTCTCACAAGTTATATCTAATCCCCACAATGACCCTGCTTGATGGGTCAGTGACCATTGGTGACCATGTGTGGATGCCTCCCAGCATCCCCCCCCCCCAGGCCCTGTCCTCCTAAGGGGTGGAATGTGGTGCCTGGGAAGCTGACTTGGTGTCCCGGCTCCAGGGGGTGGAGCAGGTGACCAAGGCCAAGCCAATTTGCACACACCCCGCCCCTGGATGCTGTGATTGGCTCAGGGGTGAGCATATGACCTGGGTTGGTCCAATCAGAGGGACTATCAGGATTTTGCTGGAATAAAGATTCTGTCTCTGGGAACAGGCAAGGCTGTAGACCCAGGAGCTGGGGTGGCTCTTGGGGGACCACAAGGCAAGTCAGCTGTGGTGGAAAGTGGACCTTGCCGAGGACACGAGTGGAAGGAAGGAGAAAACTGGGTCTTTGGAACCTTTTGAGTTGATGGCTCTTGCCTGAAGGCAGCCGTACCTCTGAAATCTTCGCTTCACTAGTCCAGTGATGTCCACTGTTGTTTAAAATAGTCTGAGTCAGCCCTGGCCGGTTTGGCTCAGCGGTTAGAACATCGGCCTGCGGTCCAGAGAGACCCGGGTTTGGTGTCCGTGAGGGGCATGTACCTCAGTTGCAGTTTGTCCCCGGCCCTGGTTGGTCGTACGGATGGCAGCCACTCGATGTGTCCCTTTCATGTCGACGTTTCTCTCTCTCTCTCTCTCCCCCTTCCACTCTATCTGAACAAAAAATGGAAAAATGTCCTCGGGTGAGGATAAAAAAAAAAAATAGTCTGAGTTAGGTTTTCTGCCACTTGCAACCCAATGTGTCTTTATCCTTCTGAAGAGGAAACAGAAGCTCAGAGATGCTGATTAACTTGCCCAGGGTCACCTAGCATGTAAGTGGGGGGCTAGGCTTTGGGCTCAAGAGGAAATTGGGGGGCATGTAAAACATTGATTATCTCTCTCTCTCTCTTTTTTTTGGGGGGGGGGGTCCAAAGGTCCTCAGTTGTCCCTAGAACCTGATATTTTACCATCCCAGTCCTTGGACACTTCAGACCGGAAGACATCTCTCTTAGATCACCTCTCAAGCTCTCTTCTCCGTGGTCCTGGGCATCCCTCCCAGATCCACCCTCTGGGCAGCCACGGGACATCCCCTTCACCCCATCACGGTCTCAGTCATAGGCCTTCCCAGCTCAGAAACCTTGGGCGGCTCCCCAGTGCTGACGCCATGGTGCCCAGTCTCCGGGTGGCATTCGAGGCCCTTCAACATCCGGACCCTGTTCCCTCTCCAGCCGCATCTCCGTGGCCCCAGTGGACTCCCCACCATGAGGCCTGGTTTCACATCTTTTCTTAAACTGTCCTTTCTCTCTTACCCGCCGTGGACTTGTATTCACTCCTCAAGGCCCAGTTCAAATGCCTCCTCCCCTGGGAAGTCTTCCCTGCTTTGGGACTGAGGGAGTCTTTGTGCTCCCATAGCTGCTTAAGCTTAACCCCTGTGGGTCCTGCGGTGACGTGGCTGCGGCCAGGCTTGCAGGGGACAGCAGGCCTCCTGCATCTCTGCCGCCCTTGTCACTGTGGCGGCACCTCCAGCGCACTGGCTGCTCCAGGCAGTGAGCACCTGTTGGCTGGGCAGTGGGATGCCCATGGGTTTGCAGGGCTGGTACAGACCGGGCTGGAGCTGGTGGGAACCTGTGGGGCGCTGGCTGCGATCCGTGCCGTTCCCCCTG